>NC_088227.1:14549502-14923006 GCF_036934945.1 Oncorhynchus masou masou
AAACCTATGCAACACCCCTACTCAGCCGCAATCCCAATAACTAAAAAACCCCACTACGAAATACAACAACATAAACCCATGTCACACCCTGGCCTGACCAACTAATTAACTAAAACACAAAATACTAAGACCAAGGCGTGACAGGTTCATACCCACGTTTCTAGTTTCACCAGCTGTTTCCAGCAACTGATACGTTTTTATTTGCTTGTCATATTGGCCTTTTCTGCTAGCAACACACTATTTAGCTAGCTTCTAGCCTAGTGTTTGATATGCACTGTGATTTCCTCGTAATTAACCGTGTTGAGTGTCCTGATGAGAAGGCAAACTTGTCTATCTATGCCAGGCAAATTCAGGCATCATCACTCATTTGGATGTATCCAAATTATGTATCCAAATGTCAATAGAATACTGCTTAAACAAACTAGGGATGAAAAGGTTGCCACCGAGCATGGCAACGGAACATATAGAACAAACAACTGGGTCGTGTCCATAAACGTAGAACCAATTGAACGAACGACTGGGTCGCATCTCTAGCAACCAAAAGATGAGAGTGTGAATTTGCTTATAAAAATGAAAATATCAACCAAATTATTATTTTCTACCGGTAAATTTGTGCTTAAGTATTTTTGTCTTTGGCAACTGTGGTACAAGCAGGATAAACACCTCCGTTCTGTACATTACCTTTGAAAAATAAACCTTGCAAAGGGAGGACGCAGAGTGTGTCGTCCATTATTTCCATGTTAATGTTTATCCCTTAAATATACCATGGCTTTCAGCCAATCTGCATACAGGACCCAAACTACCTGGTTTATAATAAGGAATAACTGGGGTGAAGTTTGAGTGATGATTTCTGGTAATTGTTGTCTTTAAGCAGCAGAGGGCGCCCCAACGCAATGGTTATCAGAGCGCGTTGTCAGCGCGAGGAATAATTGACTGAATTCCAATAACCTTTGATTGAATCACACTGATGATGATGGTGGTGAGGAGGAGGACATTGCATTATCCTACACTTTTTCCTTGTATTGAGCAGTTATTTTGTATCTTCTCAACTCGAAAAGTATCTAACATTTGGTAATCTTTGTAGGCCTATAGGCATGTTAATTGGCCACGCACTGTCCTAATTGAACTGATGCCAGCTTTCCATTACAAAATCCTTTTTTTTTCATAACCTGAATGTGAAGTAGGCATAAGTGATCCCTCCATCTATTGATTGACATTCATTATGGGCAACCACGCCTTGTCCTAGTCTAGACTCCAAATTAATCTGATGTCATGGAAATACTTCTAAAGCAATAGTATCTCGATTTTAACGCTCTCCACATAGGCCTAGCCTGTTGACTTGATCTAACCTGGGGGCGTTCAGTAGGTCACAACATTTTTGGAATGTTCAGATATCAACATGTTAAAGCAAACACGCCTCTCTGACATGTAGAACAAGGAATCACGGAGGTTCTATTTATGGCATTTCTATCTGCAACGTTCGAGCACGTTTGGAAACTGAGCGTGGCCCTGTTTACAATCCCCTGTTCCTAACTAAAATAATCCTCCCATTCTATTGGCTGACGGTGTTGTCAATCACTCCACTGGTCCCGTTAGTTTAATTGTGGCCCTGCAAAGACAACGCCATCACACTCATCAGCTACAGCAAGGGAGTGGGGTAGCACGAAGATAGCGCTGGATTTCTGCAAGCTATTTGGCCATTATTTTCACAAAAACTATAAGCGTCTGTCTCATCTACAACTACAATGGAATACATTCGTCCGGTTAATTAAACGACTTCGAATCAGTAAGGAACCATTTATCCTTTACTATCCTGTTTAAGGTTGAATCGCTCCCTATAGCTAACAGTACGAAATGAATTACTTTGATTGTATCAATTGGAACAGCAAATGGGGTCAATTTAGTGTGTTCTTGTGGTTAACGCATTTAGTCTCTTGTCTGTAGGCTGATGTTACAGATCAGATGTTTCCGAAATATATTTATAGGCTTTCGTTGCCATAATAAGAACGTGCAAATTGCATTGGCCAGTCGCAAGTATCCTGCCCTCGATCCTCGAACGCGTTATGTGTATTCATTAGAAATAAAAAATCAATGTGCTGTGTCTGCAAAAACAGTCAACCTTCCGTGCCTTGTCGCATTGAGCCGCTTGGTGAATTTGTTTACCATACAGCACTAATAGCCTAGTGATAACCATCTCTATCAGCATTCTACCCAATTCATTCATAAAAGATGGCATCGCGATGAAGGATACAATGAAGCAAATGTTGATTTCTTGATTGGTTTCTATTGGTTGACGAGTCTTTATATGGTGAAGCGCTATAGTCAACCAGTGAACAAGCTTGCCATTACTTGGTTGTGAAGACCGTCGTACTGTATGTTGCCAACCTGTATTCCTTCACACCCTTTACTCTGTGTTCATGACAGCATTTTGTTGATGACCCACTTCTTTCCTTTACTATCATTTAGAAATATTACAAGACTTGGATATGACTCATTTAGAATTTCAATGCTTTTCATACATTTTTAAAATCATCTTAATTACATGAAGTGGGTTGGATAGTAACCTCCCCATTGAATACTCCTGAGAATATGCAGTCTTTGAGAATAAACCAACCCGTTGTTGTGAAATTGGTTGCCACTTTCCTTTGTTAGTTGGGGTCAGTTGTGCTGGTTGACCTCCACATTCTTCTATCAATACAATACAAGGCATCCTTCCTAAAATCAAGTCATGAATGCACTTACGCTAATTCCTCTGTGCAGTACAGGTCCCAGACATAGTAACGGGTTGTGTATTACATAGCTATGGCCTAGTTTACATAAGCCGAAACATTTTCATTGTTTTGCATTATGCTTACCTTACCAAATGAGAGTACTGTTGTATTGTTAGTTTCTTATTCTTTAACTACTTGTCAACAAAGGTCAGATGCCAAACAATGCTATATTTGGTCCATTTCCTTCATACCCCTTAGGAAGGTTTTGTCAAAGACAGGTTAGATACACTACATTACCAAAAATATGTGGACACTTTCTTGTTGAACATCTCATTCCAAAATCATGGGCGTTAATACGGAGTTGCCAGCTGCTTTGCTGCTATAACAGCCTCCACTCATCTGGGAAGGCTTTCCACTAGATGTTGGAACATTGCTGCGGGGACTTGCTTCCATTCAGCCACAAGAGCACTATTGAGGTTCGGGCATTGATTTTGGGTGATTAAGCCTGGCTCACAGTCGGCGTTCCAGTTCATCCCGAAAGTGTTCGATGGGGTTGAGGTCAGGGCCCTGTGTTGGCCAGTCAAATTTGTCCACAACGATGTCAATAAACCATCTCTGTATGGACCTCACTTTGTGCACGGGGTTATTGTAATGCTGAAACAGGAAAGGGCCTTCCGCAAACTGTTGCCACAAAGTTGGAAGCACAGAATCGTCTAGAATGTCATTGTATGCTGTAGCGTTAAGATTTCCCTTCACTGGAAATAAGGGGCCTAGCCCAAACCATGAAGAACAGCCCCAGACCATTATTCCTCCTCTACCAAACCTTACAGTTGGTTTTCTGGTACGGTAGTTGATGTCGGGACGATTGTATCTGGTCTCTCCATCATCTTAGTTGATGGAGAGACAAGTTGCTTAATTCTTCACTAACCCTTGGGCTACACATCACATTATCTCATTATCTTGCGGCCCCCACCCCCATCAAATTTGCCCCTCCCCAATGTACACAGATGAGGTTTGTTTTGTCTAATTTCAGCACAAGATAGAGCAAATATTCCCTCCTCTCTCTTCAATATTCCTTAATGTTTTGAAAAAAAGGTTTGGACTTTTCCATAATGCATTTTAGCCACTGTTGTCCTTGTAGAAGTTTCAGCTTGGAAAGGGCAAGTGCATGCTGCTCTTGTCATAATGAACTTCCCTACAGAGGCAAGCTCTTTTGGGTAATTTAACCTGATAGTAATGAGGTATGCAGAGCATTTTCCTCTGTGTAATTCACCACTTGGCACCTGGAGCCCAGTCCCAGTCAGTGCATACAGTGCAGTTTGTAAGTCAGAGATATAGAACTGTACACTTTCTCCCATTCACTCCCATTCTTCTGCTGGAGAGAGAGATCTGCCAAACCACCATGTTGCTGCTCACTGTTGATCCTGTGACAGCATGGCATGCTGCTACTCTCTGCTGTCGCACCACAGAGAGACAAAACTGCTCTGACCTGCTCATACAGTAAATCACGCTACACAGTCGCTTCTTTGGACTGGGTTTTTATGCTTTTCAGGTGCTTTCATTTGAACTGGGATGCTTTGGTTCATATCTTTCCCAACATCGCCACCTTTGTTAGCTAAATCAATCCAGGTCTTTGTATTGTCATTTTGGCTGGATTTATGCTAGTTGGATGTGCATAACACAACCCAACCACTTTCTACTCTATTTTGACAATCTGGTTGGGGCCACTGTAGTCACGGTCTTCTGTGTGACATTTCCTGTCGCCCCGCCCTCTCCTCAAATAGCAGAGGCCATTTTGAAAGGGCCATGACCAGGGGCCTGTGTTGTGTTCAGTGCTGATGTAATCGCATAGCTGCTGTTCTGCTCTAAGCCCACGTTCGGTCCGATGTGGGGCTCACGCGTGGGTCGTCCCCCTAACCTCAGAGCTCAGTAGCCGCTCTGTGCTCAGCATCAGCCCAGTGCTCCGAAGGTCACACACAACAACAATGATGCCATTTGTGTGACAAATCTTGTGTGGGGAGATAAAATCTGTCTCTGTGTTTTACAGTTTTTTTGTTCCGATTGTGTGGTTTACACTGACGTACTGATGGGCTAAAATTAACAGATTTTTACAGATGAGTAAATGTTTAACCATGGATGAATCCAGAGTATGACAGCTTCACTAGGGGGTGTATGTTGACATCACAGGCGGCTGGTGGCGCCTTAATTGGGGAGTACAGGCTCATAGTAATCACTGGAACAAATCAATGGAATGGTATCGAACACATCAAACATTAGGAATGTGACCAAAATAGGTTTTTACCACCTGAGGAACATTGCCAAGTCACAGCCGTTTCTCTCTCAGGCTGATACAGTGACTCATCCATGCTTTTATTACAAGCAGGCTTGACTACTGTAATGCTCTCCTGTCTGGTCTACCCAAGAAAGCCATTGGTCAACTGCAAAACCTACAGAATGCTGCAGCGTGGGTACTGACCAAGACCAGACGGAGAGCACACATTACAGCGGTTTTAAGGTCTCTGTACTAGAGGTCGACCGATTAATCGGAATGGCCGATTAATTTTGGCAGATTTCAAGTTTTCATAACACTCGGAAATCGGTCATTTTGGATGTTGATTCTGACAATTTTTGTTTTATTTATTTATTATTTTTACACCTTTATTTCATCTGTATTTAACTAGGGAAGTCAGTTAAGATCACATTCTTATTTTCAATGACGGCCTAGGAACGGTGGGTTAACTGCCTTGTTCGGGGCAGAACGACAGATTTTTACCTTGTCAACTCAAGGATTCAATCTTGCAACCTTACGGTTAACTAGTCCAATGCTCTAACCACCTGCCTCACGAGGAGCCTGCCTGTTAAACGAATGCAGTGAGAAGCCCAGGTAAGTTGCTAGCTAGCATTACACTTAATCAATCATAATCACTAGTTATAACTACACATGGTTGATGATATTACTAGTTTATCTAGCGTGTCCTGCGTTGCATATAATCGATGCAGTGCGCATTCGCGAAAACTGTCGTTGCTCCAACGTGTACCTAACCATAAACACCAATGCCTTTCTTAAAATCAATACACAGAAGTATATATTTTTAAACCTGCATATTTAGCGAAAAGAAATCCAGGTTAGCAGGCAATATTAACCAGGTGAAATTGTGTCACTTCTCTTGCTATCATTGCACGCAGAGTCAGGGTATATGCAACAGTTTGGGCCGCCTGGCTCATTGCGAACTAATTTGCCATTATGACATAACATTGAAGGTTGTGCAATGTAACAGGAATGTTTAGACTGATGGATGCCACCCGTTAGATAAAATATGGAACGGTTCCGTATTTCACTGAAAGAATAAACGTCTTGTTTTCGAGATGATAGTTTCCGGATTCGACCATATTAATGACCTAAGGTTCGCATTTCTGTGTGTTATTATGTTATAATTAAGTCTATGATTTGATAGAGCAGTCTGACTGGCTTTTTTTGTCCTCCAATAATTGGTATTGGTATCGGTGTTGGAAAATCATAATCGGTCAACCTCTACTCTGTACTGGCTGCCTGTGAGTTTTATAATTCATTTTAAGATTCTTCTATTGGTTTTTACAGTGGCAAGAAAAAGTACAGTATGTGAACCCTTTGGAATTACCTGGATTTCTGCATAAACTGGTCATAAAATTTCATCTGATCTTCATCTATGTCACAACAATAGACAAACACAGTCTGCTTAAACTAATAACACACAAACAATTATACGTTTTCATGTCTTTATTGAACACACCGGGTAAACATTCACAGTGTAGTTGTGGATCATACCTGCACAGCGGTCAGGAGGGATTTTGGACCGTTCATCTTTACAAAACTGTTTCAGTTCAGCAATATTCTTAGGATGTCTCGTGTGAGCCGCTCTCGAGGTCATGCCACAGCATTTTAAATCGGGTTGAGGTCAGGACTCCAGAAGATGTATTTTCTTCTGTTGAAGCCATTGTGTTGTTGATTTACTTCCGTGTTTTGGGTCGTTGTCCTATTGCATCACTTAACTTCTGTTGAGCTTCCGTTCGCAGACAGATAGCCTTACATTCTCCTGTAAAATGTCTTGATAAACTTGGGAATTTATTTTTCTGTCGATGACAGCAAGCTGTGCAGGCCCTGGGTCAGCAATGCAGCCCCAAACCATGATGCTCCCTCCACCATACTTTACAGTTGGGATTAAGTTTTGATGTTGCTGTGCTGGGCCTTTTTTTCTCCACACATAGTGTTGTGTGTTCCTTCCAAACAGCTGTCCACAGAATATTTTGCCAGAAGCGCTGTGGAACATCCAGGTGCTCTTTTGCTGTGCAACAATGGGTTTTTTGGACAGCAATGGCTTCTTCCGTGGTGTCCTTGTCACACCCTGACCATAGTATGCTTTGAAGAAGAGGACTGGCCACCCCACACAGCCTGGTTCCTCTCTAGGTTTCTTTATAGGTTTTGGCCTTTCTAGGGAGTTTTTCCTAACCACCGTGCTTCTACACCTGCATTGCTTGCTGTTTGTGATTTTAGGCTGGGTTTCTGTACAGCACTTTGAGATATCAGCTGATGTACGAAGGGCTATATAAATAAATTTGATTTGATTTGTATGTTTCTATGTTTTGTTTGGTCAGGGTGTGATCTGAGTGGGCATTCTATGTTACATGTCTAGTTTGTCTATTTCTATGTTTGGCCTGATATGGTTCTCAATCAGAGGCAGGTGTTAGTCATTGTCTCTGATTGGGAACCATATTTAGGTAGCCTGTTTGGTGTTGGGTTTTGTGGGGGATTGTTCCTGTCTCTGTGTTTGCACCAGATAGGGCTCTTTTGGGTTTTCACATTTCTTGTTTTGTTAGTTTGTTCATGTGTAGTTGCTTTATTAAAGAACCATGAATAGTAACCACGCTGCATTTTGGTCCTCCTCTCCTTCAACTCAAGAAAACCGTTACAGTCCTCCCATGAACACCATTCTTGTTTAGTGTTTTACATATTGTGAACTAGTCAACAGAGATGTTAGTAAGTCTTTAGCTGACACTCAAGGATTCTTCTTAACCTCATTGAGCATTCTGCACTGTGCTCTTGCAGTCATCTTTGCAGGACAGCCACTCCTAGGGAGAGTAGCAACAGTGCTGAACTTTCTCCATACAGTGCCTTGCGAAAGTATTCAGCCCCCTTGAACTTTGCGATTATTTGCCACATTTCAGGCTTCAAACATAAAGATATAAAACTGTATTTTTTGTGAAGAATCAACAACAAGTGGGACACAATCATGAAGTGGAACGACATTTATTGGATATTTCAAACTTTTTTAACAAATCAAAAACTGAAAAATTGGGCGTGCAAAATTATTTTCGCAAGGCACGGCTTTCGCAAGGCACTGTATATAGACAATTTGTCTTACTGTGGACTGATGAACATCAATGCTTTTAGAGATACTTTTGTAACCCTTTTCAGCTTTATGCAAGTCAACAATTCTTCATCTTAGGTCTTCTGAGATCTCTTTTGTTTCGAGGCATAGTTCACATCAGGCAATGCCTCTTGTGAATAGCAAACTCAAATTTTGTGAGTGTTTTTAATAGGGCAGGGCAGCTATAACCAGCATCTCCAATCTCGTCTCATATATTGGACTCCAGGTGAGCTGACTCCTGACTCCAATTAGCTTTTGGAAAAGTCATTAGCCCCGAGGTTCACATGCTTAAGCACACTATGTTTGTCTATTGTTGTGACTAAGATGATCAGATCAAATTGTATGACTAATTTATGCAGAAATCCAGGTAATTTCAAAGGGTTCACATACTTTTTCTTGCCACTGTAAGTCAATCCACATTTGTGCACTCCAATACATGTCAGACATGTTTCAAGTTATTGTACCCAGTAGGTCCCTCAGGTCCCTTGGCACTGACCTTTTAACTACCCCAAAGCCTAGGACCAAGAGGCATGGAGAGGCAGCCATTAGTTACTATGCCCCAAGCCTCTGGAATAGCCGTCCGGAAAACCCGAAACTGTGGACATATTTTTAGCTTTGCTTTTCTTTATTTTTTTTTACCTCGTTCGTTATGTAGTAAATATTTCAGCTTTTATTTGAGTTTGTTTTTTTTTCCTATAAAGCACCATTCCGTTGCATTCCACTTCTGAAATGTGCTGTATAAATAAAGCTTGATTTGATACCATTCCATTTACTCCATTCAAGACTTCAGTTTGAGCCGTCCTCCCCTCAGCAGCCTCCTGTGGTTGACATGTGAAGCTAGGAGATCATATGATTTCCTCCACGTGAATCCCCAAAAGCATCTTTGTGTCGTTTCTGCTTTTGCATTTTTACTTTAGTGATATGAAAGGCCGGTGTGTTCACTTCTTCACAGCTCGTAGACTCCACCGCAAAATTAAACATGGTGGAAAGATATGACTGAAACCCAAGCATGTGCCGCTGGGTCATTGTTGCACTAACATCATCGGATAAAATGATGTGCATGCAACTGATATGCTTGCATGAAAGCCTGTCAAAACAGGGTTGGCTCAGGCCTCATGGAGATGGCCATCTTGGGAATATTCCTTCAAAGCGGAATTCAATTAGCTGGACTGTTTGTCTAACAAGTCCCCAGAGCCAGATCATATCACACACAGATACTGTCCCTTATCCAACACCCACACCACCTCTACCTGTGTGGGGGGAGGTCCATTATGAATTCTTGTCACCAGACATTTGACCGGCAGCATTTTAATTTACCAGACATTTTGAGAAATTTACCGGACCCATATGCATTGGGTACATAACCTGATTAGGGCGTCCTCCCACGGTGCTCAGAATGACAGAAATCACATTCAGATTACGGTAATTAGTCATTAACACAACATACAAGTCAAGGATGCAACGACGTGTGTCCTTCCCGTGCACTTTGAAGATGTTATAATAACTATCCGCATTTACTTTTCTCCGCCAACAAGATGAGTAATGAACAGTAGCCTATGTATAGGCGGCACATGAGTTTCATGTTTGGGGAAGCAAAAATTATAATAAATGCACCTTTTACAATAAAGCATTCCATGCATCATCACATTTGCAGACTTATGTGATGAGTAGATTGGATAGTCATAATTTAGGCTAATAATATAACTCAATCACTGTTCGCAAAAAAAGACTGTTCCATCCATGGCTGAATACACATAACGTAGAGGCTTAGGTTATAGGCAATATCAGATACTTTTATTCTTTCTTTGCATGGGGAAAAACACATTTCATATGACTGGAGATGTTTTAGCAGAATATTTTTTTATACTACAAATTACAGGATAGCCTACTCTGCTGACACTGACAAACAAACAGATCAATAAAAACAACGTTGTCCATTTATAATTTTGGCAGTTTAATTCAATTGACTTAGGGAAAGCTTAGTTTCCCCTAGCCTTATGGACGTGCTACCTATGAGAATATACTATTCCCCCATAAACTTTTATACTACCTATTCTATTGGTCAGCTTGTCGAGAAAGAAATGGCCCAAACAGACTCTGGAACAGTTGTGGGACTACTGAGCTCAAATTCATACGACCAGAAGGCCTAGGATACATTGAAAAAGGCTTAAAATGTTGGTCAACTATTATTTCTTCACATTATTAGCGCAGCAATGTGCACAAGGCAGCAGGCTACATATGAATTTGGATACCGGACAATGAAAGACAGTTAAACCAATAGAACATGGTTTCAATGGCATATGGACGTCTTTTATACAATAACTGCCTCCACGGATATGGTTGGATTTTGAATAAGCTACTATGAAGCAAGGTAAAACCTGCCTCATAATATGTAGTAAAAAATTCAGGTTTCAAAAAATTAAGTAGCTACACTGAACAAAAATATAAAACGCAACATGTAATGGTCTGGTCCCGTGTTTCATAAACTGAAATAAAAGATCCCAGAAATGTTCCATATGCACAAATATTGTGCACAAATTTGTTTACATCCCTGTTACTGAAGATTTTTCACTTGCCAAGATAATCCATCCACCTGACAGGTGTGGCATATCAACAAGCTGATTAAATATGATCCTTACACAGAGGCACCTTGTGCTGGGGACTAGAAAAGGCTCACTCTAAAATGTGAAGTTTTGTCACATAACACAATGCTACAGATGTCTCAAGTTTGAAAGGAAGCGTGCGATTGGCATGCTGACTGCAGAAATGTCCACCAGAGCTCTTGCCAGAGAATGTAATGTTAATTTCTCTACCATAACCCGCCTCCAATGTCATTTTAGAAAATTTGACAGACCACGTATGGCGTCGTGTGGGCAAGCGGTTTGGTGATGTCATCGTTGTAAACAAAGTGCTCCATGGTGGCGGTGGGGTTATGGTATTGGCAGGCATAAACTATAGACAACGAACACAATTGCATTTTATAGATGGCAATTTGAATGCACAGAGATACCGTGGTGAGATCCTAAGGCCCATTGTCATGTCAAACATCTGCCACCATCCCCTCATGTTTCAGCATGATAATGCACAGCCCCATGTTGCAAGGATCTAGACACAATTCCTGGAAGTATCAGGACTCAGGATAAGACTCCGATGCAGACAGTTCGAATCACAGATGTTTATCAAACAGGGGGCAGGCAAACGACAGGTCAAGGGCCGACAGAGGTCATTAATCCAGGGCAATGTCAGTAAGGTACAGAACGGCAGGCGGGCTTAGGTCAGGCAGAGGTCAGTAATCTAGGACAGTGTCAGAAGGGTACAGAACGGCAGGCAGGCTCAGGGCAGGCAGAATGGTCAAAACCGGGAGGATTAGAAAATAGAAACTCGAAAACAGGCTGGTAGGACTTGACGGGAAAAGACGAACTGGCAACAGACAAACAGAAAACGCAGGTATAAATACACAGGAGATAATGGGGACAAATGGGAGACACCTGGTGGGGGTGGAGACGATCACAAGACAGGTGAAACAGATCAGGGTGTCTTAGGAAGCTGAACATTTCCCAGTTCTTCCATGGCCTGCGTACTCACCAGACATGTTACCCATTGAGTATGATTGGGATGCTCTGGATCGACGTGTACTACAGCGTGTTCCAGTTCTCGACCATATCCAGCAACTTCACACAGCCATTGAAGAGGAGTGGGACAACATCCCACAGGCCACAATCAACAGCCTGATCAACTCTATGCGAAGGAGATGTGTCACGCTGCATGAGGCAAACGGTGGTCA
Organism: Oncorhynchus masou masou; assembly: GCF_036934945.1. Taxonomy (NCBI): domain Eukaryota; kingdom Metazoa; phylum Chordata; class Actinopteri; order Salmoniformes; family Salmonidae; genus Oncorhynchus; species Oncorhynchus masou. The sequence continues at coordinate 14,561,403 of NC_088227.1, forward strand.
CACCATTTACTGACTGGTTTTCTGATCCACGCCCCTACCTTTTTTGTTAAGGTATCTGTGACCAACAGATGCATATCTGTATTCCCAGTCATGTAAAATCCACAGATTAGGGCCTAATTAATTTATTTCAATTGACTGATTCCCTTATATGAACTGTAACTCAGTAAAATCTTTTGAAATTGTTCCGTGTTGTGTTTATATTTTTGGTCATATGTTTTCAAAATGGATACTGCCTCCAGCTCATTGCAAAGTGGTGTGTGACGCGCTGAGGAAGTCTGCCTTATGTTGCCTCTCCGAATGGGAAACGCGCTTCAATTACCAGTTGAGAAATAAAAATAGTAGCTTATTTTAATCAGGGCCCAAAAACTATTTAACACATGATTGCATTTACAGTAGAATTTTTGCGTGATGATTGGGCTTCTAAAAACGCTGTCATCCTCTCAAAGGCTCTGTACTATGTGCCTGTGATAAATAAGTTACATAACGAATATTTACACCTGCCAATTTAATTCCACTAAATGATGCAACCCATAGACCGATAAGCATGACCGGTCCAATGTATTTACATCAACTGGTATTTCCATTAATGAATAGGCTAAAAAGCATTATTTTTGCAATCAAATTTTTTCTTCTCCCGGACAATTGCCCGGTGCCAATTTTATTAATCTGCTTTTCTTTCTTTTTTTTGTTGTTGCCAAAAGCTGATTATTACTGGCTAATGGAAACCCTGGTGTGTGTGTGTGCTTTCTTGTGGTTTTGTTGCCTGGGGAAGGAAACTAGTGATTTCTTGGTACTGAAAGAGGTTTATAGTGAAAGCAGAAATAGCCTACACACTGGTGTGGTGTCACTAAGTGGTAACTGACTATACATATATCATTCAAGGAAATGTGCTGGGGGTTTTTTCCATTTTAAATTGGTTTGAGATCATCAGCACAGAGCCAGGGATTCCCCTAATAGTGTCCCGAACTGTTTCTATTTTAATCTTGTTCTCTCTCTCATATTTAATCTCTCAAACTCCAATGTACCGTACCTTTCATCTTCAATAAAGGTCTGTATTCAGGAGCTTTGCAGTCCTAATGGCGCTCTTATGATGCCAACTGGCAAGACTATATTTAAGATTATATTGCTAAATAAGTACATGGATTCTACCAACCACCAGCCTAAATGTTCTTACCACTGCACAAGTACTGAGGCAGCAATGATAGGTTCTCATAGCAGGTTTCCGCCATATGCTGCTGTCGGGAAACAACAAGCTAAATCGCCATCCCATCCTCGTGGGGCTTTACACACAGCTGGGAGAGCACACAAAATATTTCCTGTGGAAAATGAAGAGAAAATGAAAACGAAGGTTTTCCCTTTATTACTTTGTGAATCGATGTTAAACTTCATATTGCCTTGTGTTGGATTGTATATAGGGAATGCTTTGTCCTTTGTTGAATGGCAGGATGATTTCTCTCTCCTAAAGACTTTGCATATGAAATTATATCAGTACAACATATTGTGGGTGGTAAGATTGTGTGCCTGTGTATGTTGTGATATGTATGACTCGGACATTGTTTATACCATGTGTAACTCTGTGTTGTTTTTGTCGTGCTGCTTTGCTTTATCTTGGCCAGATCGCAGTTGTAAATGAGAACTTGTTCTCAACTGGCTTACCTGGTGAAATAAAAAATACATAAAGTGTCATTTTCCCCCGCCATAATAAAGTATGAATCATGAGGGTGGTGCTCTCTCCATTGAACAAGATAATGAAAATAGAATACAGTATACTATGTTTGGTCATTTATTAATGATGATATGCTGCCCTGATGTTTGCATTTTCAAGGGAAAACAAAAGTCTGCTGTGTTGTCTGTGGCCCAGGAATTTTTTTTTATTTTTATGAATATTTAATTAATCCTATGAATGTGCTAGCTGTGTTTAATGTCATGCATATGGGTCGTTCCATGTCATTTCAGTAAGCCATGACACCAGCCACCTCAGATTGTTATGGAATGGTTTCTGTAGTTAGAAACCGATAAGATAAGCATTCCAGAATCATTATTTGTTGAAATATATTTGCACCCAAATAGGCCATTTTAATTGATATGATTTCATATAATATTCAATAATTATAGTACCGTATGTCCTATTTGGACCAAACTTTTTTTCTAACAATGAAAACGACATGAGGAGTCAAAGGAAGTGGCCTAAAGCCATCCACGGAACCTCCACACACCATTCCAATCCCACCCCAATAACAGGTATAAAGTATCAGTTCTCTATGTTTGACGAATAGTATGGAGCTGCGGCTAGGAGTATTGTTTCTTCATCCTATGTTATGTATTCTCAGTGGATTTTTGTTTTTGTCTGTTCAGAGAAATTAGTCATGGAAGTTACACAATGAATATATACACCCGGCAATTTAATTCCACGAAATTATGCAACCCATAGACCAATAAGCATGACCGGTCAAATCTATTCACATCATCTAGTATTTCCATCAATGAATAGGCTATCCTACATCTTGATATTACCAGGCTCTGACCACTAGATGGTGCTGTTCCTGCTACTAGGTAATTATTTTATAAAGAACTCCCCCACCCCATTGTTAAAGGGATAGTTCATCCAAATTACAAAATTACATATTGGTTTTCTTACCCTCTAAGCAAGCTACGACAGTAACCCAGGCTTTGGTTTTGTTTACCTAGCCACTGTTTCAAATGCTACCTTTTTAGCATTAGTGGCACAAATCCAATCAAATATAAGCATTTTCACACTTCATATCCAAATCCTCTATAAGTAACATAATTGAGTTACACAATACATTTTTAGATATTTTAGGGTGATTTGGACATGAGGCATGGAAATGCTAATATAGGTACCATTTACCCACATTGGATTTGTGACACATTTGAAACAGTTAAACATTGTCTGAGTGGTGCCTGTCTGGCCTCCCATACTCTACTGTACTTCTATATAGTGATATACACTTGTACAGTAGAACTGTACAACAGGTAGCAGTTAAACTGTCTCTGAGGAGTGCCTGTCTGCCCTCCATGCTCCCCGCTCCTCCTCTCTGTTGCCTCTCTGCAGTGTCATTTCTCTGCAATGCTGATGCAGCTGCTGCTGGCTGGGGGCGACAAAGGAGACGATTGCTCATCCTGGCATCACCCCGGCCTCCTGGCTGGAGCACCAGGCCTGGGCCCTCAATATGCCCCATTTAAATTCCCCGTCATTGCCAGTGGATAAAGCAATATTGACAGAAGTATAGAGCTTTACCTTGAGGAAGCTCCGTAAACGTCAAAGGGGCCTTAAGCCATTGTTAATGTTAATTTCTTTCTCTTTAATTACTGTAGTGGGAGAGCAGCAACAGAGCTGGAAGTAATATGGGTTTATAAATTATTTAAAAAAAAATAATCAAACACTTCCTCTGCAAGTCATTTTGAAGGAATTTCATTATCTCATAATTTTGTTACATATTCAGTGGTGACAATTACAAACCTGGCCCTTTTGTTGCAGATTTCCCCAACGCTAGGTTAATGGGAGGTCTCATTGGGGTATAGGCTACAGTGATTCGTCATCCAAAATGTCTTTAAACTCTAACCTTTCATTCATTGTAATCCATTGTCTCCACTCTGTCTGTATAAACACTCTACATTCCAGGGTACTTATTTATTTTTACTATTTTCTATATTGTAAAATAATAGTGAAGACATCAACTATGAAACAACACATATTGAATCATGAAGAAACCAAAAAAGTGTTAAACAAATCAAAATATATTTTATTACTTTAAAGTAGCCACCCTTTGCCTTGATTAATGCTTTGCACGCTCTTGGCATTCTCTCAACCAGCTTCATGAGATAGTCACCTGGAATGCATTTCAATTAACAGGGTGCCTTCTTAAAAGTTAATTTGTGGAATTTCTTTCCTTCTTAATGCGTTTGAGCCAATCAGTTGTGTTGTGACAAGGATGGGGTGGTATACAGAAGATAGTCCTATTTGGTAAAAGACCAAGTCCATATTATGGCAAGAACAGCTCAAATAACCAAAGAGAAACGACAGTCCATCATTATTTTACGACATGAAGGTCAGTCAATCAAGAAGATTTCAAGAACTTTGAAGGTTTCTTCAAGTGCAGTCGCAAAAAAACATTAAGCGCTATGATGAAACTGGCTCTCATGAGGACCGCCACAGGAAAGGAAGACCCGGAGTTACCTCTGCTAAAGAAGAGTTACCAGCCTCAGAAACCAGCAATTAACTGCATCTCAGATTACGGCCCAAATAAATGCTTTACAGAATTCAAGTAACAGACACATCTCAACATCAACTGTTCATCAACTGCTATTACAGCATTCTGCAGCGATACGCCATCCCATCTGATTTGGGCTTAGTGGGACTATCATTTGTTTTTCAACAGAACAATGACCCCAAACACACCTCCAGGCTGTGTAAGGGCTATTTGACGAAGGTTGAGAGTGATGGAGTGCTGCATCAGATGACCTGGCCTCCACAATCACCCGACCTCAACCCAATCGAGATGGTTTGGGATGAGTTGGACCGCAGAGTGAAGGAAAAGCAGCCAACAAGTGCTCAGCATGTGGGATCTCCTTCAGGACTGTTGGAAAAGCATTCCAGGTGAAGCTGGTTGAGAGAATGTCAAGAGTGTGCAAAGCTGTCATCAAGGCAAAGGTTGGCTACTTTGAGGAATCTTAAACAAATCAAAAATATATATTTCATATTCAACACTTTTTTTGGTTGCTACATGATTCCATTTGTGTTATTTCATAGTTTTGATGTCTTCACTATTATTATACAATGTAGAAAATAATACAAATAAAGAAAAACCCTTGAATGAGTATGTGTGTCCAAACCTTTGACTGGTACTGTATAGTGCACTACTTTTGACCAGGTTCCATAGGGCTCTGATCACAACTAGTGCACTATATAAGGAATAGTCGTAGCCAGAGAGCCTCCATGTGAAGGCTGTCTGCTCACATCCATTCCTGACCTATCAATCAAGTCCACATCTGTCCACATCTGTCAAAGGACATACTGTAGATACAGCTGCCATTGAAATGGATAAGTGACTAGTCCCTTGCCTTTAGAGGTAAGCCATGGTATTAACTTGGTGTGCATTATACGAGAGTATAGCTGGGCTGTGGTTACTATCTCTCAGGCTGTATATGACGTGCCCCTGCTTAGTACCTACCCAGCAGGCTGTGAATGTAGAGCTCCTCCCCCTCTGCAGAGCCACTGTATCAGCCGTAGCTTTTGTCTGCTCTCCACTCAGTAAAGAGCGACAGTAAGAATGACTGAGCTCGCTGTGCCCGGCCAGTCATGTGATCTGTGTGTGGCTGAATGCTCTCTTCCCCAGGCCTCAGCCTCAGCCCCATTATGTTCAATAGAGAAAGGGAGCACGCATGTGGACGAAAATCCCGTTTCACTTCCAGACATAGGGCACTGCCAGTATATTTTTGGGAATCCCAATGTTTCCTCCACATGTACGCCCCAAAATATGATCGCTCAGCAAACCCTCAATAATGGTGTCTGGCAGAACAGAATGCTACTGAATGAGGGTACTTGTTTTTTTTGTCCCTCTATCTCCAAATTAGACTTTTAAATGTTTGCAGGGTTTTGACAAACTGATATCCTTTTACATTTGCATGCCATTTAATCCTTTATGTTAAATACCAGCCTTTGAATAGCAATCTCAGCCATCGGTCGGTGATATCTGCAGGATAATGGAATGGCTCCAATATGTGACGTCATGACCATCCCAGAACAACAGTATGGGTCAAGGAAAGTCTGAAGGAGGAGTGAGAATGTCAAACATGATTATTGCCTGTCTCTACTAGCCCATTCTCTGTTCTCTGCCAGCAAGGTCTGTCTGTCTGTGTGGCCAGCCACTGTCAGACAGAGGTAATTAACTACTGAAGCTGCCTCACACGACGGGGAACTCTCATATTTTCTTCCCATCAATTTCGTCTGGCCTCACTATCTAAATCAGTATCTATTCCTTTTAGCCTGATTTGTGAGTTTTTTTTAATTGAAAAATCCTGTTCCTAAAGTGTTTGTATCACAGAATGGGGTGTACGAATGAAGTCCGTTTGTGCGTGCGCATGTGTATGTGTGTACACGTGCATGCCAGTTAATGACATGACACATGCTCCAATACAGCCAGAATATTTAGACTCTATACAAACTGGGGAATTACACACAACCAAACTTCAGAGACTAAAATAATATCTCACCTTTTATTCTCATACCCGTTACAGCAAAGTCACAAACCGTTAACAGATTCAAATCGAAACAGATGCATCATAACAGTGCTCTGCTTAGAAGTCAAGTCTGTGTGTTTTTATGAGTTATCATTGCTGTTGTAGATGAAGTGCGTTTAGTCAATTTACCATGTAGCTAACGCCTGTCCCTATGGGCATAATGACTCCACTGTTGAAACATTAGTGTTTCAAACTGCTGGCAGGGCGTGGTGCATTTGTTGCTCGCTGTTTCAAGTGGAGATTGATTTATGTGCAAGTACATTGGCTGTTGTCCTTTATGTGTGAATGCATTTGGGGTAGTAGATGCAAAACAGAGTTATGGTTCTTCAGATCTTGCCATCTCAGTTTTAATGAATTTATGTATGCTTTTTTGGTGCTTTGATCAGTTACTGCTGTGATTTCTACTGGAAGCCTGAAGTGGCCTCTGTCTGTTATGAAGCCAATATAAGGTTTCCTAGATACTCAAGTTGGCATAAGTTACTCAATAAATTGGGTTGTTAATTGCTTAAATCGCGCCTCGCCTCACGCATATCATCTGTAGTAAATCCAAGTATCAAAGCTTGGTAACACCTGTATGAGGCTCTTGATTGAAGGATACTTGATGAAAACCACTCTCGTTCAGGCAATACTCTTTCAGCTCAGAACATTGAATGAATTGACCCCCCCCCCCCCATCCACATACCTGCTACAGGAAATGGCAGAGAGAAAAGAGGCCGTCATACAGACATTTTTTAAAATGTTTTTATTAAGCTGCCTCCGAGAGTGTGTTCTGCACTTCAACCTGTTGTTTACCAATGGGCAGATCTTGAGGTCACTGTCCAACAGAGCGCAGCCTGTCGCTACCATTCGCTCTGAGGGCCGGGGCAGAAATACAATTTTTGGAGTGAAGGATACAGTAACTGACATTGGCTGGCGCACACTGTTGATAGTCATGTTTCATTGAATGCGATAAATGAATAATTGAAATGTATTTCTCTCCCCGCAGGGCCTCTGTTTTTTGTTTTTTTTTGCGCTGCACAAAGCCATGTGGAGTAAATAAATATCCTGATACGCTGAAACCAGAGGTACGTACACGCACGCTGTCACAGCAATTACTGCTCTCAAACCAGCCAGGCTCACACACACACCAGCTGGCAACCGCTGTTCTGAAGTTTGTGCTATAGGCTGTCCACAGCTACACTGTCTGTCTTTGTCAACCTCTACAAGTAGGATGTTATACACAGCACTCATAGCAAATGTGTCTCCCAGCTTGGCAGTGGGGCTGTGGTTTTCCTAGTGTACCTCAAATCCCATGTGACCAAGTCAGTAGTATCCCCATTTATGTCAGAGTCTCACGTTGTCTGGGACCTGTAGGGTAAAAAAAAACAAGGCACAGGATATTTTGGCTTGACTTTATGTGACCTGACTCCAATGGGATTCCAGCGGGCTGTGCTCTCTCTCGCTTTCTCTCTGTGTGTCTGTCTCTTACCCTTTCTTTCTCTCTGTCTGTCTGTCTCTTACCCTTTCTCTCTCTCTGTCTGTCTCTCGCTTTCTGTCTGTCTGTCTGTCTGTCTCTTACCCTTTCTTTCTCTCTCTCTCTCGCGCTCTTACTCGGTCCATCTGTCTGTCTCTCGCTTTCTCTCTGTCTGTCTGTCTCTTACCCTTTCTTTCTCTCTCTCCCTCGCTTTTACTCTGTCCATCTGTCTGTCTCTCACTCTCTCTGCCGGTCTGTCGCTTGCTCTCTCGCTTTTTCTCTGTCTGTCTCTTACCCTTTCTCTCTGTCTGTCTGTCTGTCTGTCTGTCTGTCTGTCTGTCTGTCTGTCTGTCTGTCTGTCTGTCTGTCTGTCTCTTACCCTTTCCTTCTCTCTCTCTCGCTCTTACTCTGTCCATCTGTCTGTCTCTCGCTCTCTCTGCCGGTCTGCAGCTTGCTCTCGCTCGCTTTCTCTCTCTCTGTCTGTCTCTTACTCTTTCTTTCTCTCTCTCACTCTTACTCTGTCCATCTGTCTGTCTCTCGCTCTCTCTGCCGGTCTGTCGCTTGCTCTCTCTCGCTCTCTCTCTCTCTCTCGCTCTACTTTAATCCTCTCTGCGCTGCAAGCGAAAGCTCTCTGCGGGTTGGCCCAGAACTTTACCCTATCAGCAGGTTAATCTGGTGTCACAGAGTGCACATACATGTGTTCTCGCTGTCTTTATACATACAACCGTTCTGAGCAGTTATCCCGCTTTCTCAGTGTCTTGACTGTCTTAACGTTTCTCTTTCACAAGTGACGCACAATGTCTTTGAAAAAATGAATTCTTAAGAAACATGTTTTTCAATTTGATCATGATCGCCGGGACTAGTGCACTATATAGTGATAGTAAATAGGGTGCCAATTGGGACCTAGTCTATATCAGTCAAAAACACAGTGGCTTTCTTTTGCTTGGCAGTGAGCTCACTTGTTTTGTGACCATTTGGGAATATCAGCATAGAGCTCGAGCCATGCTTTGGCCCTGTCAAAGGGCCTGCACTCTGCGGTTTCCTCTTCCTGTGTGTGGAGTGCAGTATGGGCAGGCCCACAGACAAAGGGGATGTATTGTGGTGGGAACCCCGCCGGTCAATCCGGAGCAAGTGTACAACAGGCTATAAATGGAAAGGAAGCTGTTTTGGGGGGGGGGACTGAATTCCTCAGCAGCGGCAGAGTGGAAACCGGTTGGTGCACAAGGGTTTCTTCTTCCAAGAACCAGCTTTTAGCTTCCATCAAGCCAACTGGGTATTTAGCAGTCACAGCAGATGCATTATGCAGGCCTCTGGTTTGTCACAGTATATGCATGCTCTTTCTCGTGCATCGACAGTAATGATCTGGTTGAGCCATGGCGGACGGCGCTGAAGGGTGGGTGCCATTTGGGAGTCAGTGTGTATAATGTAGTGGTGCCTGTCTGCCTGGTGACATGCTGGGGTAATCAGGAGCTCTGCAGTGGTGTCATCATGGCACCATGGTACAGAGACCCCCCCCCTCCCACACTGTCGCAGTCTGAGTGAAACAGTGGAAAACAGTGTGAGTTTGTTGTTGGTGCTGCGTGTGGGTGACGGTTAGTGAGATCTGAAAACAGGTCACTCATTCCAGCGAGATTGTTCCATGTGAAGACTTCCCACCACCCCCTCAATTATCTGTTTTTATCCGTTCCTTTCTCTGACCTCTCTCTCACGCTCAACGATTAGCTGGGGTGTGGGCTTGGAAAAAGACATCTGACATGTCAGAGTTAACCCTCAAACGGTTGTTGTTCCCCCGTGGTTGACAGGAAATCAGATGAGTCTGGGACAAAGCAGGCTAGGCTGTGGTAATGGTGGTACTAACTGCTAACCTATTGTAGCTGCACGCTATGTTGACGCTCCTGGTAGGGCATTTTCTCTCCACACGCTGTTCTCCTTCCCCTGTGCAATCTTAATGAAGCAATTCATTATAGACCCCAATAGCTATAGGGCAGTGGTCACCAACCTTTTCTGAGTCAAGATCACTTTCACAGTCAAAAAGAAAGCCGAGATCTACCGCTCAGAACTTGTTAAAACATTGCTTTAAAAAATTGAACATTAACCTAATAAAAACTGTTCTGTGGTAATGAGGTTTGTGCTATAGGCCTAATAACATTATCACAGCATATTGGCTATATGCCTGGCCTGACAATATTGGTCTTCTCAACCATATTATATTTCAAAACTCAAGCTTTGATAACAAAATAGATCCGTTGGTGTAGCACTTGCGAAGGCACAGCTGAGTATAAATTGAAGTAATTTGCAAATAATTAGTCCATCTTTTTTTTTACTGGACGATGGTAATTGCATCTGTTGGTCATGGTGCTTTCAAGACAACTGGGAACTCTGAAATCAAAGGTAAAATCATGACGTCCGTGATCTTCAGGTTGGAAAGTCGGAGCTCTAGAAAGATGGCAGATGGAATTCTGAGTTGGATGACCGTTCAAAAGGTTTTCACCCAGTCGGTTCTCGTTTTATTCCGAGTTCCCAGTTGTCTTAAATACACTGAAGTTGGAAGTCTGTGATTTTCCAGTTCCGATTTCCCAGTTGTTTTGAAGATGCCATTATGCCGCATTGACATGCTAGCCGGAACTAGGAAACTCAGAAATGTCCAACTTGCTAACTGGTTGTAGTTATACACGTGCCGCGTTCAACAGCTCAACAAGTCGGACATTTCGGAGTTCCACCTCCCACAGACCCTGCTCTCTCCTCCCTTTCCTCCGGTGAGACTGACCAGAGAGTGGACACCATCTTCCATCGAGTCGCACCACATGTCTCATGCACAAATTCATGTTGTTCCTATGACAATATAGTGAAATATTCCTCTATATTAAAGTAGACACTACGAGCTGCTAATAAATAAAAAAATGCTGGGCTATCGATACACTCGCAGCTGCAGCGCGAGTGGAAGTAGAGAAGCACGTATTATGTTTTGTAATAAAAACAGTGTTGACAGTGCTGAATAAACTTAGACATGAACTCACTCATAAAAACAGCAGCTCTTTGCTGTATTCTTTGACAGTCATGGTCATGCTTTCAAAAGTTAGGAAATCTCACATACGCTAGTATCAAACATCGCTGTCGCCGGGGTCGTGGAAGTGGTAGGCACTGATTTTAGCTATCCAATTGGCCAGTGCAGTAGGCTAGGTGAACTCGATTTTAGCAGTGGTGGAAAAGAACCCTATTGTCGTACTTGAGTAAAAGTAAAGATAACTTTTAATAAAAAATAACTCGAGTGAATGTCAGCCAGTAAAATACTACTTGAGTAAAAGTCTAAAAGTATGTGGTTTTAAATATACTTAAGTATTAAAAGTAAATGTAATTACTAAAATATACTTTAGGATCAAATGTATAAGTATAAATCATTTCAAATTCCTTATATAAAGCAAACCATGATGGCACAATCTTTATTGCTCCAACACAAGACATAATTTACAATTGAAGCATGTGTTTCGTGAGTCTGCCAGATCAGAGGCAGTAGGGATGTTCACTTGATAAGTGGGTGAATTAGGCCATTTTCCTGTCCTGCTAAGCATTCAAAATGTAACTTCTGGGTGTCAGGGAAAATGTATGGAGTACAAAGTACATCACACCCTGGGGCGGCAGGGTAGCCTAGTGGTTAGAGCGTTCGACTAGTAACCGGAAGGAGCACCTAGGCCTTCATTGAAAATAAGAATTTGTTTTTAACTGACTTGCCTAGTTAAATAAAGGTAAAATAAAAAATGTTCTTTAGGAATGTAGTGAAGTAAAAATTGTCAAAAATATAAATAGTAAAGTAAAGTACAGATACCTCCAAAAACTACTTAAGTTAAGTAGTTCTTTCAACTATTTTTTACATAAAGTATTTTATATGACTGGATGTTAGCCCCAGATCTCTCGGTCAGAGATTGTCTTTTCAAACAAATGAAAGGGTTTAAAATGGGAACACTTTGCCTACCTGGTGTGCAGGGCTTCTGAATCAAGTGTCCCTACCACCAACAGCACAGCATGAATAACATTTAAAAAAGGAGAGCAAACAGAAAATGAATGTTTGGTGATAGACTAGGAATGCTTTGAAGATGGACCGGTTGGTGACCACTGCTATACCTCCCATTATAAAATAGGCTATCGGCCCTCTCCAGAATGGTACTATTTCCTGTGAGAAACACCTCATTAAAACCTCAGCAGACAGACTAAAACACTAGACTCCACTTTAATCTTCTAGTCGGGTTACAGACAGGCTCTTCTGTGGTCATGTGCTATTCACTCTAGAAAGGGGAAACCAAACCGACTTCGTGCACCCCACCCACTCTCTCTCTGGTCATGGTTTTAAAAGTTATGAAATCTCACATACGCCAGTATCAAACTTCGCTGTTGCCGGGGTTGTGGAAGCGGTAGGCACAGTGATTTTAGTTTTATGACTTGGCCAGCGCTGTAGGCTAGGCACACTCGATTTTAGCACTGATGGAAAAAGTACCCAATTGTCGTCATACTTGAGTAAAAGTAAAGATACCTCAATAGAAAATGACTCAAGAAAAAAAGTGAAAGTCAGCCAGCAAAATACTACTTGAGTAAAAATCTAAAAGTATTTGGTTTTAAATATACTTTATTATCAAAAGTAAATGTAATTACTAAAATATACTTAAGTATCAAAAGTAAAAGTAGAAATCATTTCAAATTCCTTATATAAATCAAACCCTGATGGCATCATTTTCTTGTTTGTTTTAATTGATTTACGGATGGCCAGGGACATGCTTCAACACTCAGACATAATTTACAAATTAAACATGTGTGTTTAGTGAGTTTGCCAGATCAGGGACAGTAGGGATGACCAGGGATATTCTCTTGATAACTATGGTAATTAGGCAATTTTCCTGTCCTGCTTAGCATTCAAAATGTTACGAGTAATTTTGGGTGTCAGGGAAAATGTATGGAGTAAAAAGTACATTATTTTCTGTAGGAATGTAGTAAAGTAAAAGTAGTCAAAAATATGAATAGTAAAGTACAGATGCCCCAAAAAACTACTTAAGTAGTACTTTCAACTATTTTACTTAAGTATTTTATACGACTGGATTTTAGCCCCAGATCATGAATAACATTTAAAAAAGGAGTGCAAACTGAAAATAAATGTTTGGTGATAGACTAGGAACGCTTTGAAGATGGACCGGTTGGTGACCACTGCTGTACCTCCCAATAGTTTTTTATTTCACCTTTTATTTCACCTTTATTTAACCAGGTAGGCTAGTTGAGAACAAGTTCTCATTTGCAACTGCGACCTGGCCAAGATAAAGCATAGCAGTGTGAACAGACAACAACACAGAGTTACACATGGAGTAAACAATTAACAAGTCAATAACACAGTAGGGAAAAAAGAGAGTCTATATACAATGTGTGCAAAAGGCATGAGGAGGTAGGCGAATAATTACAATTTTGCAGATTAACACTGGAGTGATAAATGATCAGATGGTCATGTACAGGTATAGATATTGGTGTGCAAAAGAACAGAAAAGTAAATAAATATAAACAGTATGGGGAAGAGGTAGGTAAAATTGGGTGGGCTATTTACCGATAGACTATGTACAGCTGCAGCGATCGGTTAGCTGCTCAGATAGCATATAAAATAGGCTATAGGCCCTCTCTAGAATGGTACTATTTCCTGTGAGAAACACCTCATTAAAACCTCAGCAGAAAGACTAAAACACTAGACACCACTTTAACCTTCTAGTCAGGTTACAGACAGGCTCTTCTGTGGTCATGTGCTATTCACCTCAGGAAGGAGAAACCACATCATTCTCCAGCCTCAGTCTCATAATTGCCAGCCTCTTAGTAAAGCTCATCTCCCTCTTGTCCCATCATTATCGCTATGTCGAGGTGCAGAGGCAGTGGAGAAACACAAGACGTCAGAAAATTTAAAGGCACTGACGCAGATTAGTCCCGCCGAGAGATGTCAGCTCCAGAAAACATCAAAGTGTCTCTGTGAGGCGTTTCGCTTTCGGGAGCCACCACCACTATCAGCAGCCTTTCCTCCTCCTTCACATAGAGAAGAGCTCCTCTAGTCTCTCTGCCCTGCTGCTCCCATGTCAATGATTTCTTCACGGTCTCACGCCACTGGGCCAGGTTAGCAGGGCTCTCTCCCTCTAACCTGCAGGCATAGGGCATGGAAAGGTGGAGGAAAGGTGGGAGGGTAGAGACGGACGATAAAGGGAGGACTGCCACAGATGGATGTAATCAAGAGTTACAGCATGGGGCTTTTGAAGCTCTACCTCTCTCCTCCTTCTCTCTCTCTCTCTGCAGATGAAAGAGGAGAAAGGGCGAGAAGGTTTAATGATCTCTGACTCATTCAACCCCTTCTTACTTTGCCTCAGTTTGTCCCTCCTTATTGGGTGGGGGCAGGGCTGATGGACGAGCACACACGTGCAGGGCATGTATGTTTGGCTCCAAGGGGACTTAGTTATGCTGTTCGTCTCTGTTTTCTCTGGATTTATTTGTTTGTTTGACTCAGGAAGTCAACGTGGTTGAGAGGTTATGATCTGCTCTGTGGCTGCTGCTGCAGCTCGATACTCACTATGGTGGAGGAGTACTCTGCCGCAGGGTGTGTGTGTGTGTGTGTGTGTGTGTGTGTGTGTGTGTGTGTGTGTGTGTGTGTGTGTGTGTGTGTGTGTGTGTGTGTGTGTGTGTGTGTGTGTGTGATATGAGGATATATAGCCTATTTCAAAAGAACAGAATAGCATATTCTGAGTCATCCTTATGTTAAGTCCTGATCTGGCTATGGTATTTCATTTAGCAGGCAAGATTTGCCTTGGCATTCTTTAATGTTAAGAATAATACAATTTAACATAGCTGAATAAAATAGAAAGGATATTTTCCCCCAATGATTTCCAAGGGAGTGTGCACATGCTGCTATTCTGTGTTGAGCAGTTAACAATGAAATAGGTGCTCCTATATGCTTAATTTATAGTTATTTATGCAACTTAAGTTGTGGTACAATTGTTAGGCTATGTTTTGATTTGTAATGCATTCGAAGGCTGCATGATGCGACTCTAATGATGATTTGAAAAACGTTGCATGAAAGGGAAGCACTCTGCTCTGTTTCTTGCGCAGGCTGCACACACTTCATCAGTCTCTCGTTCACAATTTGACAAGCACTAGATAATATTCTCACCCATCAGACTATTCTCCATGTAATCTGGTATTTACCTATAGCCTCCTAATACATTAGAATGGCCCATAAAAACAAATGTCATCCGTTGGCTGCACTCGAATATCGAATGGAGGTTACTTGCGGTTACATTTCTAATATGCCAGGTAGGTTACACCGTTTGTAATTTGCTTAGTTTAAAGAATTGAGCAATACATGTAGCGACATGAGAAAGCTGGAATTCTCTATTAAATAATGGGCAGTCAAAACTCTGTTATCACACGCGTTTGCGCAATGACTGAGCTTATAAGAACACGTAGGCCTAGCCTATAGAAAGCTGATGGGAACCTCCTCTTTTTAATAGAGGCCATCAAAACTCTGTTTCTCGCGCAATTGCATAGTCAATAGAAATGTTGCGCAACATGGGCTTATATGAACACTTATTTCATTCCATGCGTCAAGCATTGATGTCAGAGTGATTTAAAGGGACAATAGATCGCTGAGTACCAGCCATTAGGGACCGGGCGTTAGCAAGTTTGGGAGACTACTAATGACCATCAGCGGCATCAGAGCGCAGTTTTGGCGAAGCCTACTTACAGTGACTCAACGGTCACATGGAATTTGACTGCAGTCATGACCCGTGACTGCCCGTGTGGCCGTAATACGGTCATGTAACAGCCTTACTATGACCCCACCATGTCTTGCTGACTCCTACAGCAGAAATGCATGAACCCCCCTCTACTAAATGACTAACCCTCAACGAGTGTGTGACGTACAAGCAACATGCTCCTCAGAAACCTCTCTTATTGACGAGGACACGTCACACTCTGTGCTGTTAGCTTCTATGTACGAGAAGGAGGACAGTAGGCTTCAGGCGGCCATATTGCCTCACTGAACACAATGTGCTCATTACAGTGGGGCTAAGCGTTACTCTGAGTCTGCAGTGGTTTTATTGGCTTTACATGAAGAGGCATTGATTCAGGAATTGGGGTCAAGGTGAACATGGTCGCTGCCTTTTTCCTCATTTTTAAGGTTAGACTTAACTGCTCACCCTGTTGAGAGGCATGATAGGTATATTATGAGAGGAGTTGAGAAAGCCTTAAGACTGGACCAGGCTAACTAATGGCTTCACACATGGATGGGCTTATTATGGACTTGGGTGGACGGTGACAATGGTCTCTTTCACTTGACCGTTCTGCGTCTGACACTCCTGTATGGAACATCCGTCGCAGGGTTTGCAAATTAGCCTAATCTCTACCCAGTCAAGATGGCAGCTGACACAAAGAACCCTTCATTCCCTCTGTATTAGTGGTTAGGGCCCATTTTAGAATGCTTTAGCTAGTGAACTCAAAATTCAACTCAAGATTTGGATTCGATATGAAAAAGTACAAAGAAAAGGGTAGCTCAAAACATCAGACCGAATCTCTGATGTTAATGTTGCTCACTGATGATTCAGCAGCTAGCCATACACTTGGAATCAATCTATTGAATGATGTGGACCGGCTGGTCAGTCCCATTTCGACAGGGCCCAGGCGTAGCCGGGTGTAGTGTAGTGCCAGAGTAGGAGGAGAAGCTCTTTGAAGTTCTGTTTGCTTCCTCTTGCTCTGGGCCCATAATGGTCTGCAGCTTATATGAGCACCACTCCACATGTTGAAGGTTTGGTTTGTTGACAACGATGTCCTTTTAATTACAAAGGAGGCAGACTGTTGGGCTCTGGCCATATGGACACTCTAGGGCAGGGCTATCAAACTCATTTTGCCCCGGGGGGCACATTTGGTCTTCATTGAGGTCCAGAAGACCACACTGAAAAATTGTTATTTCTTTGCCATACAATAATGTAATAGAAAATTGTCCTCTATTCATCGTTTTTGAAATGTATTTAATGCTCCCTGACTGTCTAGCTTTTACTTAGCTAATAGTTAGAGAGCTGAAAAGTCCAACTGTATGAATGTAGGTCCATTATCATTTCTACACAATTTTGATTTGGGTTTGAATTTTGTTACCCCTTGTGTGCAGTATGTTTGACACCCCTACTCTCGGGCCAGTAGTGCCTGGCCACTTTATTACCCACTGATGGCACTGTGGATGACTCCTCTTGCACGCAAGACAAAGAAATGTATATATATGCGTTCCAGATGGCACCCTATTCCCTATAATAGGGCCTATGTAGTAAACTACTTTTCACCAGGCTCCATGGGGCTCGGGTCAGAAGTAGTGCAGTATAAAGGGAATAGAGCGCTATTGGGGACACAAAACTACACAATAAAATAATGGCTATTTAGGTGATTGGCGGCAACAGGCTTCCATACAAACGCGCTGGCAGAGCTTGTGTGGCTCAGTGGATCGGGCCACGTCGCAGTGTTTTAAGCCTAGGCTGTGATAGTAGAGCTGTGAGGTTGTGTTTTAAGCCTGGCCCGTGATAGTAGAGCTGTGAGGTTGTGTTTTAACCCTGGGCCGTGATAGTAGAGCTGTGAGGTTGTGTTTTAAGCCTGGGCCGTGATAGTAGAGCTGTGAGGTTGTGTTTTAAGCCTGGGCCGTGATAGTAGAGCTGTGAGGTTGTGTTTTAAGCCTGGGCCGTGATAGTAGAGCTGTGAGGTTGTGTTTTAAGCCTGGGCAGTGATAGTAGAGCTGTGAGGTTGTGTTTTAAGCCTGGGCCGTGATAGTAGAGCTGTGAGGTTGTGTTTTAAGCCTGGGCCGTGATAGTAGAGCTGTGAGGTTGTGTTTTAAGCCTGGGCTGTGATAGTAGAGCTGTGAGGTTGTGTTTTAACTCTGTGTGCTGTTCTGGTTTTTATTATGGCTCCCACATTTGGCCGATCTGAACAGGGTAGAAGACATTAAATGCCCCCACCTCTCACATACAGTTGAAGTCGGAAGTTTACATACACTTAGGTTGGAGTCATTAAAGCTTGTTTTTCAACCACACCACAAATGTCTTGTTAACTAACTATAATTTTTGCAAGTCGGTTAGGACATCTACTTTGTGCATGACACAAGTCATTTTTCCAACCATTGTTTACAGACAGATTATTTCACTTATAATTCACTGTATCACAATTCCAGTGGGTCAGAAGTTTACATACACTAAGTTGACTGTGCCTTTAAACAGCTTGGAAAATTCCAGAAAAAGACGTCATTGTTTTATTAGCTTCTGACAGGCTAATTGATATAATTTGAGTCAATTGGAGGTGTACCTGTGGATGTATTTCAAGGACTACCTTCAAACTCAGTGCCTCTTTGCTTGACATTATGGGACAATCAAAAGAAATCAGCCAAGACCTCAGAAAAAAAATTGTAGACCTCCGCAAGTCTGGTTCATTCTTGGGGGTATTGGTATTGGAGGTATTGGAGTAGCCATCACAAAGCCCTGACCTCAATCCTATAGAAAATTTGTTGGCAGAACTGAAAAAGCATGTGCGAGCAAGGAGGTCTACAAACCTGACTCCGTTACACCAGCTCTGTCAGGAGGAATGGGCCAAAATTCACCCAACTTATTGTGGGAAGCTTGTGGAAGGCTACCCTAAATGATTGACCCAAGTTAAACAATTTAAAGGCAATGCTACCAAATACTAATTGAGTATATGTAAACTTCTGACCCACTGGGAATGTGATGAAAGAAATAGAAGCTGAAATAAATCATTCTCTCTACTGTTATTCTGGCATTTCACTTAAATAAAGTGGTGATCCTAACTGACCTAAGACAGGGACATTTTACTAGGATTAAATGTCATGAATTGTTAAACTGAATTTAAATGTACTTGGCTAAGGTGTATGTAAACTTCTGACTTCAACTGTACAGTACAACTGTGACTGTAATTTATTAGCCAACATCTCTGAGTTTTTATTTATTTTCTGCTATGAAATTATTCTTATTTTGTTAATTTTCCATGACATGGAATTTCCAAAGGACTGAGTCTCAGCACTCACCAAATGTGTTACTGCAATCAGCTCGTTGAGTCGTTCAGACATTATCTGTTGGTTGATCCTAATGGAAACCACCTGCCAAGTGATGGCAAAAGCCTTGAGAAATGTGAGGAGAAAGATCATTTGAGGCAAATCTGATCACACCATTCTGAGTAGAATATTTACCTCTAGTGACTAGCGATGGGTTAGATGCAAAAGAGGTGGTGAGGGCAAGCGGAGCATCAGTGATTGTGGTTTGACAGAATATCTTCAAGTACCATCTTTCCAGTGGTGTAAAGTACTTAAGTAAAAAGTACTTTAAAGTACTACTTAAGACGTTTTTGGGGTATCTGTACTTTACTATTTATATTTTGACTTTTACTCCGCTACATTCGTAAAGAAAATTACAGTATGTACTTTTACTCCATACATTTTCTCTTACATCCAAAAGTACTTGTTACATTTTGAATGCTTAGCAGGACAGGAAAATTGTCCAATTCACGCACTTATCAAGAGAAATTCCCTGGTCATCCCTATTGCTTCTGATCTGGTGGTCTCACTAAACACATGCTTTGTTTGTAAATCATGTCTGAGTATTGGAATGTTCCCCTAGCTATCTGTAAATTTAAAAAACAAGAATATTGTGCCGTCTGGTTTGCTTAATATAAGGAATTTGCCGTTTGATTCCTTAGTATATTTAAAACCAAATACTTTTGGACTTTTAGTCAAGTTGTATTTTACTCAGTGACTTTCACATTTACTTGAGTCATTTTCTATTAAGGTATCTTTTACTCTTACTCAAGTATCACAATTGGGTACTTTTTCCACCACTGCATCTTTATTAGGGTGAAAACAGAGAGTTGGTCAAAAGGGAAGATGAATGTGGGAACAAAGGTGCACTTTCAGAGTAACAATGTTCAATATAGACCCAGTTAGCAAGTTGACGTTGCTGGTCCAGTGAGCATGGCTCGCACCAACAGACAATACAACAGGTTTCTCCAGTCGACAGAACATTAATGAAGAGGACCGTTCCTGTTCAGTTTTGCACCAGTTCACACCATTGAACCTGTATTTGTCATCAATCAATCACACCTAGGCAGACCTAGAAAGTGGATGTTATGCTGTCAGAAAGACTAGCACCCCTGAAGTTAATTCAAGTTTCAAAGTTTCTAAATAGTATAAGCTCCATGTCCATCCACGTTGGTCAGTTACTCAACTCATCAGACCACCTCTGGTCAGGTCTCCAGGTTCATCCTATCGTAGACACGGTGGACTACAGAGTGACGGTCGCCCTCTGTCTAAGCCTCTGGAGAGAAAAAAGAGGGGTCTTAAGATTATCCCGAAACAAGGAACCATCGTCTCCGATCTGATCTGAATGTGGACCTGTATCGTGACGCTTGCTGCCAGTACAGGGGGTTTACTGTATGTTCCCAGGGATAACTAATGACTGGCGCAGTGAGCTACCCCTGTAGCAGTCACGCTCGCTCTCTCTTTATTTGTCTCTCTATGTTTCACTCTCTCTGTCTCTCTTTCTCTCTCTCAGAGGAAGGCCAGCAGATGAAAGACGTCCTGAATCCGCCCAGTATCCCTCGCATACTCATAAAAGCACGTGCAAGCATACACTCACACACGCAAGCATACACTCATACGCAAGCATACACTCACACACGCAAGCATACACTCACACACGCAAGCATACACTCATACGCAAGCATACACTCACACATGCAAGCATACACTCACACACGCAAGCATACACTCACACACGCAAGCATACACTCATACGCAAGCATACACTCACACATGCAAGCATACACTCACACACGCAAGCATACACTCACAGGCAAGCATACACTCACACACGCAAGCATACACTCACACACGCAAGCATACACTCACACGCAAGCATACACTCTTACACACATGCAAGCATGCACTCACACACAAGCGCAAGCATACACACACACGCGCAAGCATACACTCACACTCACGCAAGCATACACACACACGCAGGCAGCACGTACTATACAACACACTACTGCACACGGCTCACACACTCATCCCTGTCTCTCATGCCTTGTCCTCATTCACAAGTGCTTTAGTCGGAGGCTCCTGCGTCATTTTCCCTCTCTCGTTGGCACTCCCCAGACCTGAAAGCTCTACTTGCCAGCAGCAAAAGGGCTGAGAGTACTCAGTGTGCCGAAGAATGTCGGTAACCTAGCAACAGGGTCTGAAGTGATAGATCGCTCTGTTGGTGTGTGATGGGCGGCTGTGCATCAGGTATTATTACACTGCTCTGCTGCTGCTGGGATGGAGCTGCTGCATGCTGGTGGTGGGAGAGGTATGACTTACTGCTGCTACAGTCAGTGGGTGACATTTGACATTGTGGTCATTAAGTAGACGCTCTTATCCAGAGGGACAGTTAGTGCATTCCTCTTAGCACCTACTCATTCCAGGGTTTTTCTTTATTTTTTACTATTTTCTACATTGTAGAAAAATAGTGAAGACATCACAACTGTGAAATAACACATATGGAATCATGAAGACACCAAAACAGTGTTAAACAAATCCAAATATATGTTATATTTGACACACTCTTGGCCTTCTCTCAACCAGCTTCATGAGGTAGTCACCTGGAATGCATTTCAATTAACAGGTGTGCCTTGTTAAAAGTTCATTTGTGGAATTTATTTCCTTCTTAAAGCATTTGAGACAATTTACTTTTACTCCACTACATTCGTAAAGAAAATAATGTACTTTTTACTCCATACATTTACTCTGACACCCAAATGTACTTGTTACATTTTGAATGCTTAACAGGACAGGAAAATTGTCCAATTCACACACTGATCAAGAGAAAATCCCTGGTTATCCCTACTGCTTCTGAAATGGTGGACTCACTAAACACATGCTTTGTTTGTAAATCATGTCTGAGTATTGGAGTGTGCCCCTAGCTATCTGTAAATTAAAAAAAAAAAAAAAAACAAGGATATCGTGCCGTCTGGTTTGCTTAATATAAGGAATTTGTCTTTTGATACTGAAGTATATTTAAAACCAAATACTTTGGACTTTTACTCAAGTTGTATTTTACTCTGTGACTTTCATTTTGTGGAATTTCTTTCCTTCTTAATGTGTTTGAGCCAATCAACTGTGTTGTGACAAGGTGGGGGTGGTATACAGAAGATAGCATGAATCAGGCCTTCATTGTCGAATTGCTGCAAAGAAACCACTACTAAAGGACACCAATAATAAGAAGAGACTTGCTTGGGGAAAGAAACACAAGCAATGGACATTAGACCGGTGGAAATCTGTCCTTTGGTCTGTTAAGTCCAAATTGGAGATTTTTTGTGAGAACGGATAATCTCCACGGTGGAACCACACATGCAAATCATGGAGGAGGAGATGTGTTGGTGTGATGGTGCTTTGCTGGTGCCACTGTCATTGACTTATTTAGAATTCAAGGCACATTTAACCAGCATGGCTACCACAGCATTCTGCAGTGATACGCCATCCCATCTGGTTTGCGCATAGTCCCACTATCATTTGTTTTTCAACAGGACAATGACCCAACACACATCCAGGCTGTGTAAGGGCTATTTGATCAAGGTTGAGAGTGATGGAGTGCTGCATCAGATGACCTGGCCTCCACAATCCCCCGAACTCAAACCAAATTGAGATGGTTTGGGATGAGTCGGACCGCAGAGTGAAGGAAAAGCAGCCAACAAGTGCTCAACATTTGTGGGAACTCCTTCAAGCCTGTTGGAAAATCATTCCAGGTGAAGCTGGTTGAGAGAATGCCAAGAGTGTGCAAAGCTGTCATCAAGGCAAAGGGTGGCTAGTTTGAAGAATATATAAAATATCAAATATATTTAGATTTGTTTAACACTTTTTTTGGTTACTACATCATTCCTTTTGTGTTATTTCATAGTTTCGATGTCTTCACTATTATTCTACAATGTAGAAAATAGTAAAAATAAAGAAAACCCCTTGAATGAGTAGGTGTGTCCAAACTTTTGACTGGTAGTGTATAATGTCAATAATCTTGCCCTGGAGACAGAATTGAGCAATGTCTGCTAAATGGGCCAGCTGCAAGTCTAAATTGCATATATTGTAAAAAAAAAAAAATTAAAGGTTCAGCTTAGGCATTAGGGTTAGCAGTGCGGTTAAGGTTGGGTTGGGTTTCAAATCCGGTTTTATGACTTTGTGGCTTTGCCAGCTAGTGACCACTCTGCAGCGTTGCCTCAAGGGCAATAATCATGATAATAAATGGCAACCTGCTTCAACTTAAGATAGCTAGTGTGATACAACCACATATCACAGTTGTAAATAAAGAAGTTATCACAAAAGTCAATGCTAGTAAGAAAAGACAAGTGCAAGGGTTATTGTTTATAGATTTATTTTATTTTATTAGGATGATACATGATAGAATTAGAATTACTCTCTGCTCTCTCTCTGTGTGTCCTTTCTGAGGTGATGATACCCTGAGTATGAGTCATTCCGGGCGCTTCCCAAATGCCACCCTATTCTACGGGCTCTGGTCAAATGTAAGGCACTATAGGGAATAGAGTGCCGTTTGGGACGCAACCACTGAGTTACCCTGCTCACGGAGCACAGCCTAGTCCTCCTGGCCTATTCATAGAGCTGGTCTTGGCTCCACCTGTCCTACCTGTCCCTTCTACATATGGAAGCAGAGAGTGCCTGTTTTCACTGTCTGACTGAGGGTCTATGTTCTCTAACCATAGCGTTATGCTAATGCTCTGCTCCTATACCCTCACCTATAGTCTCAACATTATTCTTCAGCGGCACAGTAAATGGAAACTTTAGCACACGCGACTGTTAACCACATCCTGCTCTCGCAGCCTTGTGAGATAGCCTTGATGCTGTTTGTGTACATGTGTTAACCGACAAGGTAGCTCGCTAGCTAATGGGGGGGACAGAGTGTTGCACTTAAACACAACAACATGTGCAGTCGATTCCTTCAGCCGGACCACAGAAAAGCACAAGATGTTTCCCCACCTTATTTAAAAAAAATAATCATTTGAGGCTAGATGACTTCCCCAATGCTAAATTCCTTTTCATTTCAGGCCTCTAGAATCATGGCTCCATTTTGTGGTCCTCTGCAGCTCATATAGTAGAGCATGGTACTAGTTTTGATTCCCGGGACCATCCATCCATAAAATGTATGTGCACATAACTGTGGCTTAGGATAAAAGCATCTGCTAAATGGTATATATTATTTTAGTGTAGACTTAAAATGAGGTCTATACTGCTGTACAAAGAGAAAGGAAATGACATCTGTGCAGTATACTAAAACAACAGCTTTCCATCAGCGGTCTCAGACTCGTAATCTCACAGATTTTGTGTGTTGTCCAGCCCACCATTCATTCAAATAAGATGCGTCAACACTCGACCTGCTTGACCTTGTGCTGAAAACAGAGGGACTTGGGAAACGATGACGTGCCTGCCTCCACATTTCACTCGTCGCGGTAGTGAGTGACACGTGGGAGAAAATTGGGACACATTGTTATGGTTCTAATGAAACTCATTAGCAGAAGGGTTAGGCCTATTTTTACTCGATCATGACACCCGTGGTAATGTTATTGCCATTGGACTGTACTTCACTTCCATCTTTTTAATGGTATTCAATTGTCGGTTATTGCAGGATTTTATCGTTTCTTGTCCTCGTATGTTCATTCATGTAGATAAAAATTGACTCAAATGTAAATGACTAAAATGTAATGGATTCGTTTTGAAATGACCGACATGGTGAAAACATGGTGGAAATAGGTATGGTATACTAGGTACCAGGGGTGTGAATGGTGGTGTAAATCATTGAGGATGCTTACATATGCATTAACTACCCTGTCCCCTGAGGCCATGGGGAGAATCTCAATTGCACACTCGTCACGTCCTCTCTCTCTCTCCTCGCCTCGTTCTCAAAACTCATTGGATGAGAAAGCCAGAGGTCCCGCCCCTCTGGCCTTCTCCTCCAATGGGTTTTGAGAATGAGGTGAGGAGCGAGAGAGAGAGAGGACGAGAGAAGTATGCATGTGATATTCTCCCCATGGTCTTGCTGTTGCCTTCCTCTGTCCTTTTTTGGCTTCTGGTGTTAATGTTCTACAGACAGATGGCTTTGGGCTGCTACTGGTGGTGTGGTCCTCTTCAGAACAAGATGGCAGCTAGACATGTCTTGACTTGTAGCCACAGCTCCATGTTAGTCTTATGACACCATGAACACATCATGTAGCCTAGCTAGAGAAAAACAACACACGTTTTTGGAATAGCTTTCAAATTTCTCTGAATTAGGTGGTTCTGTACTCGACTTAGCATAATGGCTCATGTGCAATGGTGTCATTCTGCCACCACAAAGCCAGTTCTATGTGGTAGCTAATGAATATAAAGATAATCAGAGGACAAACAATCAGAGACATTTTTCTCTCTGGACTGGAGACTTAATGAATATTGCATTCAGTGGGTAGCTGGCTAGGTCCTTGGCAGGGCAACATCTTGGATGGGTGGTATAATGCTGTTGATTTAGAACAGGCCCTCCCTGGGGGAGCCATAGGGCAGAGGTCACGGTCAAGTCATGGACACAGCTGCATTGTTAACACAAGGTAAGCTGGCAGCATACTTCTGGAGGGCTCAAATTACAGGGATCTGCCATTCCACTTTATTTGATGACATGCTTTCAAAATGACTTTTTTGTTAAAGCTCGCCTGGCTGGCAAGCTCCATTTAGGGGACCGTTGTATTTACGTCACTTTGTTTTTCATACTCAACCTCTGCTTTTATGCTTGTGTCACTCGGCCAATCATTTACTTGGCGCTATGTTTTGAAACATCTCTGTGATACGGACCGCAGAACACACACATATTAACTTCAGATTCTATAGGGATTTACACAGCTTTGTTATTCAGGTTGATAAACTTACAATAGCTTACCGTGTTATCTTTCTATGAGAAAATAACAGTGGAATAAGTACAGTAACAGCGGTGCCGGCGCCACGGGGGGGCAAAAGGTGGCTCAGCCCCCTCAGTTAAAACCTGTGCCTCTTCACTCTTTAGTTTTATGTCCCTATTTAAAAATAGCTTAAACATTTCAAGTGATTTAGTGACAGGTTGGCACGAAATCACTGTCTCCGCTGCGCTGTATCAGCACCATGAACAGAGCGAGCCCGCTGTGTGTAGGGGGGCTATGGAAAGCCACTGGGCGGTTAGGTATGACTCTCTTTTCGGGTTTCCATAAAAAGCAGGAAAAGCTGCTGCTCATCTGTGGTATGCTACGTAAATAACGATACTCCTCCGTCTGAAATACTTGATTTTGACTTATAAGGACAGGGTCAAGTTTACAGTTGAAGCTGCATCACTCAACTCTGCCTCACGCACCACCACTATAGAGTTTAGTTAGCTTCTTAGCTAGCTCTAAAATGTGTTAGTGCTAGTAGCCTATTTAAGCTCTAAACAGCTAATCTGCCACAATGGATGTCAGAAATGAAACCACCGAGGCCGTCGCCAAGCTCGGCAGGGACGATGCTGCCGAGCTGTAGACAGGTCCGCGTGAATAGCTCACCCCTCCTTCAACAAGCGCCGCCAGAATAATGGCTCCACAGCCCCCTCCAACCCAGACCGGTTTCTGACGATCTTGAAACAGAGGGGCCAGCCCAGGTTAGCGTAGAATCCTACCCTAGCCGCAGGTTTTCTGTCCAAAAACGTTCATTTAATAGCAACTGGTTCATAGGAAGAGAGTGGCTGGAATACTCGGCTGCTGCAGATGTGTCGTTTTTGGTTCCCTCATTGAAAGTTCTGTATTTGGTCCAGTACTAACGTACCCAAGGCGGGTATTCTATCTGAAAGCATGCTATTGATAGAGCCAAATAAATTTGCGAGGCAAAAATCAATCAAGGAGCATTTTGAAATGCGCTGCACTGTGGAAAGAAATACAAGTTGTATTTGGCTGCATTCACATAGGGTAATTCACCTATTATGCACAGGTAGTTCATCATTACCAACTAGGCCTTTCTTTACTTTGTATTGTCGCTGTCCATTGTGCTGATATAGCACAGCGGAGATGGGTTACAGATTTTGCGCCAACCCTGTCATTTCAAAAGTACCCAATGTACTCGGGGGTCTCGGAATTCAAACTTAATTCCAATGCAAGAACTCTCCTCACCGATTTCAACAGCCCCTTTAGTCACTTTAACCTGGCACCGGGTCTGAGTAACAGTATCTGTGGATTGTGTTGTAAATGCATGATAACACAATGCTGGTACTTGATTCTTAGCCTGATTAAAAACCAACTAATGGTTTCCACTAACTGCAGTCCAAGGGAGAGAAAGCAGGGAAGCCACATTGCTAATCCCCGCCCTGAGAGCATTAGACTGGGCTCAGGCAGGCTAACAGCTAAGGACGGCTAAAGGCTGAGGCTCAGTGGTGAGAGCAGCAGTCCTCCTCCCAGCCAGGCAGCTCCTCTCCCCCTATGGGTAAATGCTAGTCAGGTTTTTACATCTGAGTCATTTAGCATACTCTCTTATTCAGAGCGACTTACACTAGTGACTGCCTACATTTTCCCCATGGGAATCGAACCCTCAACCCAGACGTTGCAAGTGCCATGCTCTACGAACTGAGCTACTCAGCAGCACTCAGAATGCACTGACACTAAGTCACCCTGACACAATGGTGCCAAATCAGGCCCCTCCCACTCACCCAGCCCAGCACAGCCTAACCATGGCTGGCCTGGTCTTTGACTGACAGGCGCAGGCAGGGCAGAGGATAGTGGCCTTCCTCGGGAATTGGTGGAGGAGGAGGAGGGGTAGGAGTAGGAAGATGGCTCAGTGTTGTGATCCTGGCTTCTCAGAGAGTTGGGGGAGAAGGGTTATCCACAGTTTGACAGCTCACAGTTCATAATCCCACCCAGAGAGGCAGCCTCCCATGCCCAAAAGCAACTTGCTGAAATGAACCATAAACAGTGGGGTGGGGGGTGGGGGGTGGGGGGAGAAACGCATGAACGTCACACAACTTGACTGCCTCAGTTAGTCCCGGTACTTTATGGCTGTGGCAGAGAGAGGCGAGCTACAGATGTAGGCTTCTAGTTACAGGCTGTTCTGCTCTTCTTATCTTCAACCCAGGAAACAATGTTAGACACCGAGGAGCTTATTGTGGGGGGATAGAGTGGTCCCCGCTTGCCTTTTTAATTACAGGGCTTGGAGCATCCTCCAGCAGACCTCCTGGTGGGCACATGCTGGGGGGGGAGCCATGAAACAAGATAATCCCAGATACACAAGGCTAATGCACTGACTCCCATTCCCTTTGAAAGGCACTGATACGGGGCCCTGCAAAAGTATTCAGACACCTCGGATTTCTTCACATTTTATTGTGTTACAAAGTGGGATTAACATTTATTTAATTGTCTTTTTTTTGTTGTCAACAAATGTACACAAAATACTCTGTAATGTCAGTGGAATATATATATATATACATATATATAGATATACAGTGGGGCAAAAAAGTATTTAGCCAGCCACCAATTGTGCAAGTTCTCCCACTTACAATGTGATTTTCTGGATTTTTGTTTTAGATTCCGTCTCTCGCAGTAAAGTGTACCTATGATAAAAATTACAGACCTCGACATGCTTTGTAAGTAGGAAAACCTGCAAAATCGGCAGTTTATGAAATACTTGTTCTCCCCACTGTATATTTGACCTTGTGTTGTAGGTTAATAATAAATAATAATAAATCCCATTTAGCAGACGCTTTTGTCCAAAGCGACTTACAAGTCGGCTGGGGCCACTACTTTTACATATGGGTGGCCCCAGCGGGAATCGAACCCACGACGCTTGGCGTTGCAAGCGCCATGCTCTACCGACTGAGCCACACAGGACCTTATTATTATTATTATTAGGTTATTGTCCTGCTGAAAGGTGAATTCCCCTGCCGGTGCCTGGTGGAACGCAGACCAAAAAAAGGTTTCATGATTTTTGGGGCCACTACTTTTACATATGGGTGGCCCCAGCGGGAATCGAACCCACGACGCTTGGCGTTGCAAGCGCCATGCTCTACCGACTGAGCCACACAGGACCTTATTATTATTATTATTAGGTTATTGTCCTGCTGAAAGGTGAATTCCCCTGCCGGTGCCTGGTGGAACGCAGACCAAAAAAAGGTTTCATGATTTTTGCCTGTGCTTATCCCTATCCCATTTTTCTTTTTTTATCCTGGAAAACCCCCCAGTATTTGCAGATGACAAGCATACCCATACCATGATAGAGCAGCCACCATGCTTGAAAATAAGGAGTTACTCAGGGCTTTGCATTTACGCCAAAAGGTGTATTCCTTTGCCGTGTTGTTTTTTTCATTGTTAGCACGTTGTTCCATACAAGATGCATGTTTTGGAATATTTCTATTCTGTGTATTTGTGTTCTTCCTTTCACTCATTTAGGTCATTATTGTGGAGTCACTACAATATTGTTGATTCATCCTCCATTCTCTCCCATCACAGCCATTGAACTCTGTAGCTGTTTTAAAATCACCAATGGCCTCATGGTGACATCCTTAAGCAGTTTCCTTCCTGTCCTGCAGCTCAGTTCCGAAGGACGACAATCTTTGAGGTGTTGGGGTAGTTTAATACATCATCCACAGCATAATTATTAACTTGACCGTGCTTGAATATATATTTCATGTCTGGTTTGTTACTGTTACCCATCTACCAATCACTGCCCTTTTTTTACGAGGCTTTAAAAAAAACACCCTGGTATTTGTAGTTTAATCTGTCCTCGATTGTCACGTTCGTTGGAATGAATGTCGGACCAAGGCGCAGCGCAGCGTATGTTGAGTTCCACATAATTTATTAAAGGAGTGAAACTATAGCAAAGACGAAACAATAAACTAACAAATAACGAACCGTGACAACACCACTAACTCAAAACATAAACAATATCCCATAACCCACAGGTGGAAAGAATTTGACTTAAGTATGATCCCCAATTAGAGACAACGATATTGGAATCATACCAAAACCCCCAATATAGAAAAAAACAACCTAGAACCCCACATAGAAAATATAAACTAGACTAACCCCCCAGTCACACCCTGACCTACAGATGTAGTATGTATGGGGGACAGAGGAAGTGGTAGTCATTCAAAAATCACGTCAACCCCTATTATTTCACACAGAGTGAGTCCATGTACCTTTTTTATGTGATTTTTTTTTTAAATGTCTGAATACTTTTGCAAGGCACTGTATGTGTGTTCAGGGCAGAGGCTACTGTTGTGCCAGAGTCGTTTTTTTGTGGCTTTAAAGGAGAACTTCATTCTGGATTGAGTATTGTCCTCAAAGAGACTCTGATCAGTGGATTGGTTAGTCAGTGTGTTGTTGGTCAAGGTAAGAGCACAATACGGCTTCTTATGAGGCCAAATCAGTTTCATATCTCACAGGATTCCTAACGTAAATTGGAGCTTCCGTGTTGTTTTCCTTTCATTCAGAGTAAGCCATGGAGAGTAAGATTTTTTTTTGAATGATCTATTTCCCTCCCTCTCTATTGGTGAAGGCTTCTCTGTAGAAAATCAGTGGCAGATCTCTTTTTTTGTGGGATGCGGGAAAGAAGGGGGGGGTAAGCCCGGCCAGCAAGCCCGGCCAGCAAGCCCGTCCAGCGAGCCCGTCCAGCAAGCCCGTCCAGCGCCAGCCCTCTCTTTGGAATAGGAGACTCCTGGGGGGTTTCTAGGAGGTTTGGATCCCGCCTCAGGCCTGCTCCTCCAGCCGTGGTATTGTACCTAATTGTTTCCTCAGAGCCGTGCCAGGTGACCTCTGTAACCCGTCCTGAACACGAGCTCTCTCTCCTCACAGAGACACAGCCAGAGCAGTCAGTCAGACCCGGAAGCAGCACACCACGGGACTCTCTCTCCTCACAGAGACACAGCCAGAGCAGTCAGTCAGACCCGGAAGCAGCACACCACGGACTCTCTCTCCTCACAGAGACGCAGCCAGAGCAGTCAGTCAGACCCGGAAGCAGCACACCACGGGACTCTCTCTCCTCACAGAGACGCAGCCAGAGCAGTCAGTCAGACCCGGAAGCAGCACACCACGGGACTCTCTCCTCACAGAGACGCAGCCAGAGCAGTCAGTCAGACCCGGAAGCAGCACACCACAGGACTCTCTCTCCTCACAGAGACGCAGCCAGAGCAGTCAGTCAGACCCGGAAGCAGCACACCACGGGATTCTCTCCTCACAGAGACGCAGCCAGAGCAGTCAGTCAGACCCGGAAGCAGCACACCACAGGACTCTCTCTCCTCACAGAGACGCAGCCAGAGCAGTCAGTCAGACCCGGAAGCAGCACACCACAGGACTCTCCTCACAGAGACGCAGCCTCCTCACAGAGACGCAGCCAGAGCAGTCAGTCAGACCCGGAAGCAGCACACCACAGGACTCTCTCTCCTCACAGAGACGCAGCCAGAGCAGTCAGTCAGACCCGGAAGCAGCACACCACAGGACTCTCTCTCCTCACAGAGACACAGCGAGAGCAGTCAGTCAGACCCGGAAGCAGCACACCACAGGACTCTCTCTCCTCACAGAGACGCAGCCAGAGCAGTCAGTCAGACCCGGAAGCAGCACACCACAGGACTCTCTCTCCTCACAGAGACGCAGCCAGAGCAGTCAGTCAGACCCGGAAGCAGCACACCACAGGACTCTCTCCTCACAGAGACGCAGCCAGAGCAGTCAGTCAGACCTGGAAGCAGCACACCACAGGACTCTCTCCTCACAGAGACGCAGCCAGAGCAGTCAGTCAGACCCGGAAGCAGCACACCACAGGACTCTCTCTCCTCACAGAGACGCAGCCAGAGCAGTCAGTCAGACCCGGAAGCAGCACACCACAGGACTCTCTCTCCTCACAGAGACGCAGCCAGAGCAGTCAGTCAGACCCGGAAGCAGCACACCACAGGACTCTCTCTCCTCACAGAGACGCAGCCAGAGCAGTCAGTCAGACCCGGAAGCAGCACACCACAGGACTCTCTCTCTCTCCGCCAGCTGATGATGAATCACATAACACCAGGCCTTGTGATAGAGGGAGGGAGAGGAAGAGAAAGAGGAGAAAGAGGAGGGGACCTGATGCACCACACAGTCCGATTTAGAGTCCTAAACATACAGTATAGAGATTTGGAGGGTTCAAAAAATTATTACGAGGGTTAGTGTCAGAATGTTGATGCCGTGATTCGGCTTAATCCCAATGTTCGCCTTGCAGCTGTCGTGATAATTGAGCCAATAGCGCTTACACATGCACACACTGCTCACCCCTTGATTGCGTGCGTCGGGTGCTATGTTTGTGTTCCTGTTCATGTTAAGTGGCTGTATGTAGGTTGGGGATTGAATGAGGCATAAGCCTCTGAGCGTTAACCTTGAATGGTGCAGGACCGCTCGTGATGCTGCTGGCTGTGTGCGTGACAGAGGCTGGCTGGCTGGTTGGCAGCACGCTGAGAGCACAGAGGCAAGGCCGTCCCCCGGCGGACTGGGGCTCAGCATGTGACGCCCAGCACTGATCATTATTCTGCTCCTTTTGTCAAGTGTTTGGGGGCTGTGCTCTGCCCCAAGGCACTCCTCCTTCTGCTCCTCCGCCCTCTCCCCCTTTTACTCTCTCCTTGTCTCACACTTCCAGTTAACCTCCCTCTCTCTCTCTCTCTCTCTCCTTCCCCCGCTCTTGCTCTCTCTCGCTCTCTCTCTGTCTCTCCTCTCGCCCCCCTTGATAATCTTCTATCTCATTATCTCTGTAGACCTCCCGCTCTCTCTGTCTGGAAGTCTATTTTAACATTCACTCGGTTTCACCTGATTCACCTGATGGGGCGGCAGATAGCCTAGTGGTTAGAGCGTTGGACTAGTAACTGGAAGGTTGCAAGTTCAAATCCCCGAGCTGACAAGGTACAAATCTGTTGTTCTGCCCCTGAACAGGCAGGCACTGTTCCTAGGCCGTCAATGAAAATAAGAATTTCTTCTTAACTGACCTGCTTGGTTAAATAAAGGTAAAATAAAAAATAAATGAAAATGAAGGGTATAACACTGAGGCAGGCTAATGTTCCACATGTGTGGAACTAAATTGAGAGAACAACACCAAATGTCTTGATCCTTTGTCTGGCTCTGAAGTGGTGAAAGTAAAATAGGTTAGGCCACATCAGTGAGTTTGCTTGGCCACACATTAAGGATTAGGCCATTTGAGATGAGCTCACAAAAACATCCACAGACGGATGTGTACTGTACTGTACTGAACAGGTGGCCATATTATTTCCTGCTCCCTCATCTCCTCTCTGCTCTGAGATGATGGCATCCTGTAAAGGCCTACTGTGATCTGTCCAGATAGAGGGGGTCCCATGAGGGTCCAGACCACCCCAGTGCATAAATCGACAGTGTAGCCCCCCCCCTTGCTAATGATTCATCACCCCCTATGAAATATACATGACTCCATCCAGGGCGTTCCCCCCTCAGTTCTCTTGTAGCTGGCCCAACACCGACTCTGAGGCATGCCTACCTTGATTTTGCACAACTGTCCCATGAATAATTGACATGGATCTGAACGAACGTGTGTCCATTGTGGATGGATCTTTTTTCTGAGCGAGCGTGTGTTCACTGTGGATGGATCTTTTTTCTGAGCGAGCGTGTGTTCACTGTGGATGGATCTTTTTTCTGAGCGAGCGTGTGTTCACTGTGGATGGATCTTTTTTCTGAGCGAGTGTGTGTTCACGGTGGATGGGTCTTTTTTCTGAGCGAGTGTGTGTTCACGGTGGATGGGTCTTTTTTCTGAGCGAGTGTGTGTTCACTGTGGATGGGTCTTTTTTCTGAGCGAGTGTGTGTTCACGGTGGATGGATCTTTTTTCTGAGCGAGTGTGTGTTCACGGTGGATGGGTCTTTTTTCTGAGCGAGCGTGTGTTCACTGTGGATGGATCTTTTTTCTGAGCGAGTGTGTGTTCACTGTGGATGGGTCTTTTTTCTGAGCGAGTGTGTGTTCACTGTGGATGGGTCTTTTTTCTGGGCGAGCGTGTGTTCACTGTGGATGGATCTTTTTTCTGGGCGAGCGTGTGTTCACTGTGGATGGATCTTTTTTCTATCCCTTTCTTCTATTTAGAGACTGATTGCCGGAGACATGCTTGAACATGTCACCTCCTTGATTTAATCCATTTTTGTCCCTTTTGCTTTTTATTTAATGAACAGGAGCCTTAGATTCTTAAAATCTTTAGATCTTTGTCTTTCAATTAAAGATCTTAATGAATTTGGTCCATATAGACCCTAAATGAATGGCCTTTATTTTAACTAATTATAGACCCAGCTGCTACTCTGCTTCTGGTTATGTTCTGCTTTATAATTGATTTTGCCTGAAGGACCATTGATCTGATTGGCTGAACCAATCTGAGGAGGAGAAGAAGAGTGAGGGTTTCTATATGAAACACTGTGCTGATGGCTTTCAGGCTGTTATTCTGCAGCAGAGGAAGGGGAGGAGTAAACAGCAATACAAGTGCCTACGGCTAGCAGGTGTTTTCTGTTTTCTGAACAGGAGGGAATAATTAATCAGTGGGGAGAAGGAGAGGGAGAAAGAAAGATGGAAGGGGGCGAAGAAAGAGATGAAAGAGGTTGGGTTCAAACAAAGGGAGCAGTGAGGCTGAGCTCAGTCCCTAGCTTGTGTTGAGGGGTCCATGGTGAACAGTGTTGAGGGGTCCATGGTGAACAGTGTTGAGGGGTCCATGGTGAACAGTGTTGAGGGGTCCATAGTGAGCAGTGTTGAGGGGTCCATAGTGAGCAGTGTCTAGGGGTCCATAGTGAGCAGTGTCTAGGGGTCCATAGTGAGCAGTGTCGAGGGGTCCATGGTGGACAGTGTTGAGGGGTCCATAGTGAGCAGTGTTGAGGGGCCCATGGTGGACAGTGTCGAGGGGTCCATAGTGAGCAGTGTTGAGGGGTCCATGGTGGACAGTGTTGAGGGGTCCATGGTGGACAGTGTCGAGGCGTCCATGGTGGACAGTGTCGAGGGGTCCATGGTGGACAGTGTCGAGGGGGTCCATGGTGGATAGTGTCGAGGGGTCCATGGTGGACAGTGTCGAGGGGTCCATGGTGAACAGTGTCGAGGGGTCCATGGTGGACAGTGTCGAGGGGTCCATGGTGAACAGTGTCGAGGGGTCCATGGTGAGCAGTGTCGTGGGGTCCATGGTGGACAGTGTCGAGGGGTCCATGGCAAACAGTGTCGAGTGGTCCATGGTGGACAGTGTCGAGGGGTCCATAGTGAGCAGTGTCGAGGGGTCCATGGTGGACAGTGTCGAGGGGTCCATGGTGAGCAGTGTCGAGGGGTCCATGGTGAGCAGTGTCGAGGGGTCCATGGTGGACAGTGTCGAGGGGTCCATGGTGAGCAGTGTCGAGGGGTCCATGGTGAGCAGTGTCGAGGGGTCCATAGTGAGCAGTGCCGAGGGGTCCATGGTGAGCAGTGTCGAGGGGTCCATGGTGGACAGTGTCGAGGGGTCCATGGTGGACAGTGTCGAGGGGTCCATGGTGGACAGTGTCGAGGGGTCCATGGTGAGCAGTGTCGAGGGGTCCATGGTGAGCAGTGTCGAGGGGTCCATGGTGGACAGTGTCGAGGGGTCCATGGTGAGCAGTGCCGAGGGGTCCATGGTGGACAGTGTCTAGGGGTCCATGGTGAGCAGTGTCGAGGGGTCCATGGTGGACAGTGTCGAGGGGTCCATGGTGAGCAGTGTCGAGGGGTCCATGGTGGACAGTGTCGAGGTGTCCATGGTGAGCAGTGTCGAGGGGTGCATGGTGGACAGTGTTGAGGGGTCCATAGTGAGCAGTGTCTAGGGGTCCATAGTGAGCAGTGTCTAGGGGTCCATAGTGAGCAGTCTCGAGGGGTCCATGGTGGACAGTGTTGAGGGGTCCATAGTGAGCAGTGTTGAGGGGCCCATGGTGGACAGTGTCGAGGGGTCCATAGTGAGCAGTGTTGAGGGGTGCATGGTGGACAGTGTTGAGGGGTCCATGGTGGACAGTGTTGAGGGGTCCATGGTGGACAGTGTCGAGGGGTCCATGGTGGACAGTGTCGAGAGGTCCATGGTGGATAGTGTCGAGGGGTCCATGGTGGACAGTGTCGAGGGGTCCATGGTGAGCAGTGTCGAGGGGTCCATGGTGAGCAGTGTCGAGGGGTCCATGGTGGACAGTGTCGAGGGGTCCATGGTGAGCAGTGTCGAGGGGTCCATGGTGAGCAGTGTCGAGGGGTCCATGGTGGACAGTGTCGAGGGGTCCATGGTGGACAGTGTCGAGGGGTCCATGGTGGACAGTGTCGAGGGGTCCATGGTGAGCAGTGTCGAGGGGTCCATGGTGAGCAGTGTCGAGGGGTCCATGGTGGACAGTGTCGAGGGGTCCATGGTGAGCAGTGCCGAGGGGTCCATGGTGGACAGTGTCTAGGGGTCCATGGTGAGCAGTGTCGAGGGGTCCATGGTGAGCAGTGTCGAGGGGTCCATGGTGGACAGTGTCGAGGGGTCCATGGTGAGCAGTGTCGAGGGGTCCATGGTGGACAGTGTCGAGGGGTCCATGGTGAGCAGTGTCGAGGGGTCCATGGTGAGCAGTGTCGAGGGGTCCATAGTGAGCAGTGCCGAGGGGTCCATGGTGAGCAGTGCCGAGGGGTCCATGGTGAGCAGTCCCGAGGGGTCCATGGTGAGCAGTGCCGAGGGGTCCATGGTGAGCAGTGCCAAGGGGTCCATGGTGAGCAGTGTTGAGGGGTCCATGGTGAGCAGTGTTGAGGGGTCCATGGTGAGCAGTGTTTGTAGCACTGGGCTGAGGCTCTGTTAGTTCATGGCTGATGGTCTCCTGCTATGAGGACTGTCTTATAGCTGCCTACTGCAGGATAGAATAACAATACTGGGAGTGGTCCTGCAGTACTCTGGGTTGAAGCTGACTACACACTGCATCTCCCATCATTTACACAGCAGCAACCTATTCCAACGGGCTCCTTTGGAATCACCTATAATACTGTGCCGCTATCAGAGGCAGCTTTGACTGTATCTAGTCAACAAAATACCGCTTCCACAGATTACTCTGACATTTACCACAACACAAGCCAAGCCTTCTGACCGGCGAACAGAGATCAATGAAAATGTCAATGTCCAACAGCCAATCCAATCTCTCTCTCTGCTGCTGGGCGGCTATGTTGTGAGGTAGATTATCGAGCAACTTTGAGCCTTTTCAGTGATGCTACAAGTTGTTAGGTGTAGCTAGGCGATTAGAACTGCTGTGGAATCCACCACTGACCATAGCAGTTATCTGATTCCTCTTCCCACTCAGGGCTTGTCGACTTGGATTACAGAGTTGGACCGCTGAGTCATTGTGGCATTTACTGCATTCGCACGCCCATTTTGCGGAGCCAGGTTGGTTTGTCAGGTCATGGTCACAGAGCAAATACGATGCTCTGATATGTTATGTAGTTTATGAGATTGGATGATGTCACCGAGATACTTTTTCATCTGATCTCTGTATCTGTGTGGATTCAGCCTTAATCTACAAATATAATCCAATATGTAGTTTATATTTTAATAGATTGGGAACCCTGACGTTGTTTATTTCTCTGTCTCTGTCTGTCTCTCTCGCTGTCCTCTCTTTCTCTCTCTCTCTCCTTTGGACAAGCGGGCGGTAGTCAGTCAGTGACAATGACGGAAGAAGGGTCTGGGCCACGGTCATGCTCTATGGGTGACCATTGTCCTGCTGCTGTGCTGATTGATGGAGAGGAGGAGGGCTTCCTATAGTTTGGGCCTTATTTTTCCCTTTGACCAAAGGGAAGCATACTGAGCCAGAGTCTCTTCTCCTTGCATGTGTCTTCAATGACTGCAGACTGCACATCCTGCTCCTCTCAGAAGAGAAGGAAGAGCCAGGAGACTCTGGGCCAGGAGGCTTGGGATGAGGGGGAGAGAGAGAGAAGGAGGGAGATGGAGGGAGGGAGGGATAAAGAGACAGAAAGAGAAACAGGGCTCTGATTTAAATCCTGAATATTTTCAAATGACACGTTTGAGAGCAGTCGGTGGCTTTAGCTGAAGGCTAGATCAGCAGTCTGTCTCCATAGGAACACTGCAATTTGCAGTCTATTTGTCTCCACTGATCTACTACACAGACAAAGTGTTATGTTCGTGTTTGTTTTGCACACTGGTAATGAGATGACATTCATTCTCGCAGGGTGAATAAAACTGCCCAGTGGTAATCTTCCCCAGCACCACGGTAGTAGAGCTTGGCTCTCGGCCGTTCATTAACTTTACGCTTTCGTTTTGACAGTGCAAATACCATCTCAGCTAACGCATAAATAGTCTACTGAAGGTATATATTTTTTGTTTGTATGTAGGTGTGTTTATATACTGGCATTTAATAACCTAGATAATACCATGGAAGTACGCTACTCTTGGCTGAACAATGGGTGGTAGGAACACGGAGATGTCTGGAAATATGCCGTCTCTTTAACTGACAGAAGTAACATCCACACTGCAGTTGCTCTCCTCTCTCCATCCCCACCTCTGGAGTCCATTTGACCGTATGGACGGTCGACACTGGCAGTGATGTGGTCATAGAAATAATCGATGAGCTAATACCCCTGAGACCCTTCCTCCATGGGTCCCCTGCTCCCCGACTAGCTCTCCTTCCCCAAGTCCAGTGTGTATCACAGTGTGGTTTTTCTCCTGGCCATGGAAGAGACTGTGTGAGTGTGTGTGTGTGTGTGTGTGTGTGTGTGTGTGTGTGTGTGTGTGTGTGTGTGTGTGTGTGTGCGCGTGTCAGTCATCCAGAGCTCTGCTGTGTGTGTCGTCTGTATGTGTGTGTCAGGCTATAAACCTCCCAGTATTCTGCTCTGCTCTGCTTGCGTGCGTATCAGGCTATAAACTTCCCAGTGGTCCTTGAGAGAAAGCACCCCAAGGAAATGTGATCTGAGGAGATGGGAGAGCAAACCAAGAACAATGTCAAAGTTCACCTCTATTGCATGTATTACTACTCATCATTTTAGACTGGTTGAACAATTGATTTCCTGTCAAGTTGATAATCCCTCTTCTCTCTCTGTGTTTCTCCTTGACTTTATAGAATATAGATGATGGGCTGTGTGCAATGCAAGGATAAAGAAGCAACCAAACTCACGGACGACCGAGACACCAGCATCTCCCAGAGTGCCGCGGGCTACCGCTATGGAGCCGACCCCACGCCACAGCACCAGCACTACCCCAGCTTCGGGGTCACCGCCATCCCAAACTTCAACAACTTCCAGGCACCCGTTGGCCAGGGGATAACGGTTTTTGGAGGGGTCCACACCTCCTCCCACACAGGGACAATCCGCACCCGTGGCGGAACAGGTAGGGGTTTTGATATGTTCCCCTTTACCCCTTTACGGATTTCCCCCGACTCTCTTCACCTCACGGCCCCGTCCCGGCGCCTCGCCCCTGTGTTGGAACGTCCGGCCGGCGCTTGCAAGGCCTTTTGTGTGTGCTTTCATTGTTTACATAGGGAATATTTCCAGTCAGGATATCCTTCATGTTTTACTGAGCCACAGCTGTTACAAGAAGAACTCAGCGTTTCCACTTAGCTAAACACGGCTTCCCTCAAAGTGTGGATTATTTCTGTCCCAAAGCGGTCCAAATCCGCACAGGCGGTCGCAGTGGACCAAGGGGTTTAGCTTTTACATTTCTTCCTATTCGGGAACTTTGGTACAAGCTGTCCCTCTCTCTCTCTCTCAACCACTTTAATGACAAAATAATGGTACTGCCTTGTCCGATCAGCCTCATAGCTTCATCTGTATGCACTTAATTAATAGTCAGAATGGAAGTTCACAGCTAGTATCGTTTGACCCTTGGCCTTATGTAACTGAATTGAATGGGCTTCACATACCACGATTCTCAGATTCTGCATAACCAAGCCTGGTTGTTGTTTTGTGGTTTGCTCTGTGGGTTTCTTGTAAATGGTGGAGTTATTGTTTCAAAAGGGAGGCTGTCGGTATCTCGGGACTGGTGTGACGGGTTGATGCGTCAGAGGTGTGGCTCTCAAAAGCCTCCAGTGTGCTCTCTCTGTCTCTCTCTTTCTCACTCTGTCTCTCTCCCTCTCGTCTCTCTCTCTCTTTCTCTCTCTTTCTCTCTGTCTCTGTACTGTGTCGCGTGAAAGGCAGCCGCTTGTGCTCTTCTCACTGCAGATATCATTAAGGGCCCTGCTCTCAAAGCACACGCTCATCATTTCCTGTAGAACACCCCCCCCCCCCCCCCCCCCACAGTCACAAGGGCTAGGGCTTTGAAGTGACCTGAGGTAAATGTGATGACGAGGTCCTTGAGGAACAAGAAGAGCACACTCAAACTTCCTCATCAGCCCTTTCAAGCCAATCAGCTAGCTCCTCGGGTCACCTGCAGGCAGCATGGGTAAAGATCAGGCCGGCCCAGCTTGCGAGGTCAACATACCGTGCCTCTTGATGTTCCTTCCTGGTTCCTGCCCAATCACAGCCACAACTCACTGACATCCTTCGATCCTCAAGTGTGTGTCTGTCTGTGTTTGTGGAGACTGGGAGACTGCAGTGGAGCAGCCAGGCAGTACCACTGTTAGTGTGCGATACCTCTGTAGGTCCGCGGTTGTATTTGGCCCACTGTCACTGTGTTGAAACTAGATTTGTAAGGCTGTGTAGGCTTCCACCATATCGCCAGGATGCGTCAAGTCTTTTCAGATGAGGGAAAGGAGATGAATAAAGAAAGCTCTTTAGACTTTGTGGAGGCTTATCCTGAGAGATTCAGCAGGCCGCCTGGGTAGCTGGAGCTCAGCCCCTCTCTCAGCCCAGTCTGTCTGGAGCCCCTACACACTTCCCCAGGGACTAGGAGGCTTTCACACTTGTCTCAGTCTAATCTTGGAAAGGAATGTGTTTTTCCTATTTGACAGAACTCTGCAATTACATATGTTATTTACTGTACGTGTCTGCTGAGAGGTTATTTGTCTGCTGAGAGGTTATTTGTCTGCTGAGAGGTTATTTGTCTGCTGAGAGGTTATTTGTCTGCTGAGAGGTTATTTGTCTGCTGAGAGGTTATTTGTCTGCTGAGAGGTTATTTGTCTGCTGAGAGGTTATTTTCCGTTCACCATTTCTGCAGTATTTGTGTGCTACCTTCTAGGTGCAAGATGCCCAGTACTGTATGAAGGCTAATTTCCAGCTAGTTATGCCCATAA
The DNA here is from genome assembly GCF_036934945.1 of Oncorhynchus masou masou. Lineage (NCBI taxonomy): Eukaryota > Metazoa > Chordata > Actinopteri > Salmoniformes > Salmonidae > Oncorhynchus > Oncorhynchus masou. Next base: position 14,602,330 of record NC_088227.1, read on the forward strand.
AATGGACGATTGATTTCACATTTGAATTCAATACAGCTCATACACAGTATATCCACTGCATCCAGAAATGGCTGCTGTCTCTCGTATAAAAAGCGTACAGTGCACCCAGCCTCCCTCCCAGTGCCAGTCAGTTCAATGTGAGTCCGTCAGACTCTCGGGTTCATTCGCTGCTCGTCCTAGTCGCATGAGTGCTGACGCTGTGTGTTTATCTCTCGGCAGGAGTCACCCTCTTTGTGGCACTTTATGACTACGAGGCCCGGACAGAGGACGACCTCAGCTTCAGGAAAGGGGAGAAGTTTCAGATTATCAACAGCACGTAAGTACAGTAACAGTACAGATGCTTATCACACCCACTGCACCGAGGGCGGGGGGGAAACATGTCTATATTATATATGCCAATTAGAATGCATATTACAATCACTGTTGCAGTCTGGCTGTCAAGGTAAGGCATTTTGATCGGGGGGAAGTGGTGATTGAATGGTGTCTGGGACAGCTGTTGTATTTGCATTTTCAGTCTGCTCTGGTGTGGACTTTCGCTTTGAACCGTCTGACACGAAGTGCAGCCACCCTATTTCCTGTGCCTACTCTACGGCCATGTCGGGTACAGTTACCCTTCTGTCAGCAAAACTGTCTCAGACCAGCCAATGGGAAGACCGCTGATATTTCAAACATGCTTCTTTTTTTCTATGTGAAAGACTCCACTCAGCTGAATTGATAGTCTGCGCACTGCAAAATAAAGATGTATATTTCTCTCAGGAGCGTGTGTGACTGGGTCTGTTTTAGGTTTGTGGTCATCTCCTCTATTCTCCCCATGTCCATGTTCACCCCTGTAGGTGTTCAACCTAAACTCCAGGCCCAGCACAGTGTCTTCTCTCCTCTCTAGTCACCACGCCCATTCATACTGCTTTAGCATCCTGTCCTCTCACCCCATGCGGAAGGGCTGCTCTTCCTCCTCATACCGCAGCAGCACACCTTTCACCTTTCACCTTTCCACCCACCGCCTTCCCCATCCTAGAGCAAAGGCAGGAAGAGCACCATCATTTAGTAACCCTCCCTATCCTCTCCTCATCTCTCCACCTCCTGGGCAGTGGCCAGAAAGGGCTGCATCCACCACCCTCCATCGCCCGTCCTCAGTCTGCCCATGCCTGCTGCGTCCCTCCCTCCCTTCCTGGCAGGAACCTCTAACTGGGTACGCTGCCCCCTCCTGGATAGAATACTAGTTGCACCCAACCCAGTCCCAGACCCTGTCTCTCCCTCGTAGTCAGGGCTGCCTGGCGCAAAGACAGTACGTGGCAGATGCCTGTTCAGGCATGGCTTAGGTCAGCAGCCCTGGGACTCCCTCGGACACACTGTGCACTGAGCAGTGGGTGAAGGGACTGTTGTGTTGTGATGTGGTAGTATCCTCAAGGGAACACTGAGCTTGGTGTAGGCATCTAACACGTTCCAGGGATCCATCCTAAACAATAAGACTCAAGACTTTTATAATGCTCCAGTTTGATTGCTTGTGCTAGTTTCCTATAGCAGTTTTGATATAAAGACACATTTATAAGTGTTTATAATACAATGGCATATTTAGCACATTTTTCTCAGACTGAAAAATGACCTCAGAAATATGCAGGAAATAGCTCTGATTTGTTGTTCAATGGTTCAAGTCTTAATGGTTAGTAAATTGGGTATTGTTTTTGTACATATTCCAACTATGAATACTATGCTGGTGGATACCAGCCTGACTCCAGTCTGTCGACACAATGCACTCATTACTCTGTCATCAGCAGTGACCACAGGGAAGGGGGGCAAGTCAGAGCATTACAATACTTCTGGAGATGGGAGGAGGATGGTTCTCTCTTTGTTTACATGTTGTTGTTTTCTGTCTTTGTGGCGTAGTCGAGATGGTTTAAGAGGGTTGAAGAAGACAGACGGGCCCCTCCCGTCTCTCTCTCTCCCCCGTCTCTCTCTCTCTCCCCCGTCTCTCTCTCTCTCTCTCTTTCTCTCTCTCTCTCTCTCTCTTTCTCCTACCCTCTCTCTCTCTCTCCTGCTTTCCTCCCAGCAATCCATCCTTCCTCTCAGCTGTTAGCGTTAGTGTGTTAGGGTGAACACACTAGCCCTCCAGGGGGAACCTCCATTCTGCTCTCAGAACAAAGGAAACCGGCCCCAGTTCTTGTTGCTGTGAAGTCGTGCCCCCCCCCCCCCCCCCACTCCCATCATGTTTTTATTCAGGACAAATGAAAGACCGCCACTAGCTCGCACAAAAAGAAAGATGAAATGTGCGAGGGAGAGAGAGAGATGTAAAAGAGGGCAGTGTGTCTGGAGGACAGACAAGTGAGAGCGATGGAGGGAGGAGGGTATAGGAAAGACGATGGAGGGAGAGTAGGAGAGGAGGCAGTTAAAGGGAAAGAGGGAGGACATGAGAGAGGCAGTAATGGCCGTGTAGGCATGCAAGCTCTCTCAGGCACTGGTTCTCTCTCCTCTCTACATCCGTCTTCCTCCCTCCTCTGCTTGTAATCAGCCAGTGCTGCCAAATATTACCTCCCTCCACGATTCCATATGAACATATGAAGGCATTTACTGCTTTCAATGTATTCACATTGTCAACTGCATTATTGAACATAGTGGTTTGTGTTCTCGCCGCTCTAATAATACACTCTGTACATGAAACCATCTGACCCCCCCCCCCCCCCCTTCTCTCTCCCTCCCCCTCTCTCTCCCTCAGTGAAGGGGACTGGTGGGATGCTCGTTCCCTCACCACCGGTGGAAATGGCTACATTCCCAGTAATTACGTGGCTCCAGTGGACTCCATCCAGGCTGAGGAGTGAGTAGCAGTCTGTCATACTGAGTTTCATTGGGACACGCTCTGACAGAGCTGACTACATGGCATGAACAAACAAAACAAAAAAAGAGAATGAAATGAAAAATTGAATGATTGAACACACACACACACTCTCTGTCTCTGTCTTTTCTCCAGCGCTTGAGTTGGACTAAAATAGTTGCCGATACTCATTTTGGGTGTTGGTACTGTTTATATTTAGGTGCAGGAGCTCCACAATACTTTTGAGCTAATATTCTAATACTCTATAAGAGGAATAGGAGCTCAAGCAGTAGAACATTTGAGGTGCCGGTACTTGGCTCCGGGGGGCTCCCGCCCAAGTCAAGCGCGGGTTCTCTCTCCTCTTTTCATTCTCTTCGCTGTCTGAGACAACAGGGAGAGAGGAAGATGTCCGAAGTTAAGACAAGCATAGACATCCTCTCTTTCTCTCAGCATCTGGAGTTAACAGTCAACACAAGGCTCTGAGCAGAAATGTAATCATACTGGGATGTGTATGCCTCTGCAGAGCTGGCACTTTCCCCAGCTCATTAAAGCGACTATTCCCCAGCTCATTACTAGACACTATAAAAGACAGGAGAATTGCGTTAAATGCTGTGTGTGTTCCGATTATTTGAAATGTCACAGAGAATGTAAAAGAGCTTTGTCTGTGTCATGTGTGAATGAACCTGAATGTCTGACGGTGCTATAGCCCCCCCCCCACACACACACACACACACCCCCACACCTCCCTCCTCGTCCTCGACTCTCTGAGGAATAATGATGTAATTAGTCAAATGGTGCACCACAAGGCAAACTCTCATTAAGCTCACTACAGTATGCTGGATTTAAGCACAGCCAGGGTTGGGTGTGGCTCAATTTACCAACACTGGCTTATTACTGTAAGACAAGGGGGGGCATTTCATGCAGGGTATTAAATCCCCCGTTCACTCTCAACATGCAGCTAGCCATTGTTCAGCCTCTAGTCTGAGAAACCACGGCCCGAAGGGTGATTTTATTGACAGGGTTTATAGTGAGAATTTCAACTGGCCTTGTGACCTGTGTCTCTCAGCTCTCTCTGTATGTCAGATCATCATTTCAACTTCAAAGACGGCTTTTCCGCCTCGAATCGATCCAGTGGCTTCCCTCACTCATTATTGACCTGTCCCTGTGTTAAACCCTCTCTCTGTAGCTGGTACTTTGGGAAACTGGGCCGGAAGGATGCAGAGAGGCAACTTCTGTTCACTGGCAATCCCCGCGGCACGTATCTCATCAGGGAGAGTGAAACCACTAAAGGTAACCTCAAGAGACTGTCGGGACGGCACTGTAATAGAATGCATGATGTTTCCCAAATTGAGGAGCGGCCTACTGTTCTAGAAAAACTGTCCAGTGGGTAAAACTGGTTGAAATGACGTCAGAATATTTTCCCGGTGGGCTACTTCGGCATCTGGTAATACTATCAACCGTTCGCTATGGCCACAGCTATTATTAATGCATGAGGTAAGTGACGGTTTTCCCAGTGACTCACTCCCCTCCACAACTGTGTTCGGTAGGTGCCTTCTCCCTGTCCATACGCGACTGGGACGACGTGAAGGGGGACCACGTGAAGCATTATAAGATCCGTAAGCTGGACAGCGGCGGTTACTACATCACCACCAGGGCTCAGTTTGAGACCCTACAGCAGCTGGTACAGCACTACTCAGGTAAGAGTCAGAAGTGGCCCGAGTCACACCGTCAATAGAACATTGCAACACCCACCGTTCATACACCGCTATTGCCATGTTCATTATGGAAAATAGGTATTGTTGCACACCAGCGGCTCATAGTAATGGCCGGAACGGAGCGAATGGAATGGTGTCAGACCCTTGGGAACGTGATCCCATTCCACTGATTCCGCTCCAGCCGTTACCACGAACTCACTCTCCCCAGTTGAAGGGCCAGCAAACCCCTGTGCTGCACATTGAAAACATCCTAAAACTGAGGCAGATGCAAAAGTATGCATATCATTTATTACACCTACCATTCATACACCATTACAATGTTTATAAGACCTTCATAAGTGACGAAGTGTATGCCGATGAGGAGAATATACAGTATGTCGGCCGGGAGTTAAAGTAAGGTACAGTTCAAAGAAGGTTTTTGTAGACAGAAGTTACTAAGGTACACAATGGTAGGTTTTTATAGACAGAAGTTACTAAGGTCACAATGGTAGGTTTTTGTAGACAGAAGTTACTAAGGTACACAATGGTAGGTTTTTGTAGACAGAAGTTACTAAGGTACACGATGGTAGGTTTTTGTAGACAGAAGTTACAAAGGTACACAATGGTAGGTTTTTGTAGACAGAAGTTACTAAGGTACACAATGGTAGGTTTTTGTAGACAGAAGTTATTAAGGTACATAATGGTAGGTTTTTGTAGACAGAAGTTATTAAGGTACACAATGGTAGGGTTTTGTAGACAGAAGTTAATAAGGTACACAATGGTAGGTTTTTGTAGACAGAAGTTACTAAGGTACACGATGGTAGGTTTTTGTAGACAGAAGTTACTAAGGTACACAATGGTAGGTTTTTGTAGACAGAAGTTACTACGGTACACAATGGTAGGTTTTGGCTGTTAGAAGTTATTAAGGTACACAATGGTAGGTTTTTGTAGACAGAAGTTACTAAGGTCAACAATGGTAGGTTTTTGTAGACAGAAGTTACTAAGGTACACGATGGTAGGTTTTTGTAGACAGAACTAAGGTACACAATGGTAGGTTTTTGTAGACAGAAGTTACTTAGGTACACAATGGTAGGTTTTTGTAGACAGAAGTTACTAAGGTACATGAAGGTAGGTTTTTGTAGACAGAAGTTACTGAGGTAGACAATGGTAGGTTTTTGTAGACAGAAGGCCATGCAGCTGAAACGCGTCTAGAGTTTTTCATCTTTGTTTACTTTGAATACGCCATACAAATAAAGGCATTTTTAATAAATTATATGAAGAGTGCCTTGATCCCCCTTTCTTTTTAATAGCTGTAGTGATGTTGGTGTTATAGTGGAGACATCATTTCAAAACAAATAGATACAAGAGGCTTTTCCTCGGGCCTGGCGTCCAATTCCTTGGATGAATCCAGAATTGTATTCTGCTGACACAATCAGTATAATGTGATTTCCACTGGGGAGGCCTCTTCAACGGCAGAAATAGAAAGTGATGCTGACACTTAACATTTGAGAAGGGAATAGAGTGAAATTGAAGTGACGCCTGGTGTAATGTGGTCCATAAACACAAACGTCAAATACTGAGCGAAGTACTTTCAAACTTTTCGAAAACTGTTGAGAATGCAACAGCAAAAGTGATTCAAAGAGGGATGAAGTGGCATGGTTTGAAATCAACTATTCAACCAATGTTGAGAGGAGTACATTTTAGATTGACACCGGCGCCACCTATGGTGGTTTGAAAAGGGGACCCTGATAGGATGATGTCGTCTACTGTTTGTCTTAATATGAGATAGCGGTCTTATTATCTCACCATGTAGAGAGTAATGAGCCCAACAACGGTGGTCTGTACTGTACCATCACCATGCTATTGAGTGTCCCAGTTGTACAGACCACGAGGAAAGTTGAACGTCACTTTGTGATGACGACAGGCTGCATTCATGAGCATGTGTTGGTGTCAGATGAGACTGCTCTCTCTCTCTCTCTCTCTCTGTCTCTGTCTCTCTCTGTCTGTCTCTCTCTATATATATATATATAGTATATCGCTCTCTCTCTTCCTCCGCCTTTATCTCTCTCTCTCTCTCTCTCTCTCTCTCTCTCTCTCTCTCTCTCTCTCTCTCTCTCTCTCTATATATATATATATATATATATATATATAGTATATCGCTCTCTTTTCCTCCGCCACTCTTTCTCTCTCTCTCTACGCTCTCTCTTTCCCTCTCTCTTTATGGATCACTCTCCCCTGTCTGTCTTTCCCTCTCTCTTTCTGGATCACTCTCCCTCTGTGTGTGTCTGTCTCTCTCCCCTGTCTGTCTTTCCCCATGAGAAGGGTGATATTTTCCCTCCACGTGCTCCAGTTAGCACGTTGACATGTCTGCACTGAGTCCATTGGAAATGAACTGTATGGATTTTGTGTGTATGTTTGTGTCACTGTGCATTAACTGTCCATTCCCCCCCCCCCCCACCCTTATCACCACTCCAGAGAACATATGTGAAGTTCAAACACACCTCTTCAAATGACCTTGACTGCTGTGGTTTTCCTCCAGGGCTTGTGCTTCTTCTGTTGCCTTTTGGGTCGTTCCACAAAATGAGTCCAAAATAAGTTGGTTAAAAAGATTATTGTAATTTTAGCACGTTTTCCTATCTCAAGAGGTTCAATAAAAACGACTATTACTATAGTAGATCCCTTTTAAGTGCCAAATAAAGTAACAGGGTTGACCGTAACAGGGTTGACGAGTAAAACAGCCATGAATCCCCTTGTGACAGGGGGAATGGAAGCTTGTTGTGTGCAATAGGGAGGGGCAATTGAATGCAGGCTTCACAAAAAAAAGTTTAATTGTTAAAACATTTCTAGCCTGTCTATCTACGGGTAACAGGGTTGACTTGATATGCTCAACACACTCAGTTTTCCACCACAAAACATCAAATAGGGTAGGACCAGCTCACCTGATTTTATTCTATGATTTGACTATTAGATGTTCAATGTTTCTTTTCAAAAAGCTTTTAAGGAATATTTTCACCGTTAATAAAAATGTGAGTTCAGTTCACGTTGACAGTTGACCTTAAAATGAGGGACACGTTGTTTGTTTGTTTTTACATTAAAATGAATCGCTGATCACATGAAATAAACAATCTGCAGAAATGACTTTTTCCAAAGCAACAAAATAACTAGGGCTTTACAATGATGATGAGAAATGTTGGGCTTAAGTGGGTTAAAATCCTCAGAGAAGGGACATGCCAAAAATTGTGAATTTTGGCATTTTAGCAAGCCCATATTTATAGAATCTGAAGTTGCTACATACATTTTTGTACTAATAAATGAATGAGATGTACCCATTGATTCTTGAAGAATATCACTTGTAAACACACACAACCCAAAATACAAGCTTTTTTTACTTCAATGTTTGTAAACAATGTTAATGTAAACACACACAAAATAGCCTCAAAACATGGCTAATTTGGCTAATTTGGCTCATTTTAATATCATGGATGGTGAGTCCTTGGATCCATAGCTCCGTCTATGAATTTGGAAGTGGTAACATTTCTCCAGCCCCAATCCCTCATCTTTTTACTGAAACAGGGCCTGGGAGGACACTTTGTTATTGTTTCAACTGCTGATTGCTGCTTTAAAGGGCACTTAATTTTAATATAACACGCTTATAAAATCCAATATTGGTGCAAAATGTCTAATTAAAATATCAAAAGGACTCATTTCGTGGCATTACCCTTTTGCTTTCTCACAATCTCTCACTTGGGTTTTTGAATCAAGATTCAATTTCTCGGATTATCGACGCACCTTTCCACAGCAGTCACACAGCAATCACATACGGTTGTCAAAAACAACACCAGCCCAAACTATCTTTTAAAAAAATAATGAAATCTTTTCCTTGGAAATACCACTTATTTTTAATAGCCAACGAGGGCTAATAACAGTTGTGACACCTATTGTGTGCATACAGTGTGTCCAACGCCTCTCCCATTTGCCGTAGCGACATGTTTCATGATACCAGTATTGATACCTGGCCACAGCAGCAGGTACCAATGGGCTTTAATGGCTGGCGTGCAGTCAGAACACAACCCTTCTGATGGAGAGCCTTTATCTCCCCTTTACTGCCCTAAGCAAACAGCCTGGTCCTTATCTCCTGGAGGGGCCCGGGGCCCCTGGCATAGGGGCCCACGCTTAATGTCAGGGGACTCAAAGTGGAATGGAAGTAGGCAAAAGCAGCATTCACACGCCTCACTTTTGAATCGGCGGTGGACAAACCACAGCTCCTTCCACTGCGGAAAGGAGAAACGCAAATTTTCATGTCAGGGATGAGAGGACGTGTTGTCGTCCTCACACACAGTAATGGACACAGCTGCCAGCCACAATGGCTTCTGTTGTCCCTGACTCAAATCTAGATGACAGTGCCCTCCTTCACTACACAGTATGTATGAACATTAAAACGTCCTAGTTGTAAATACGTTGTGCAGTGCATCTGGAGTGATTGACAAGCCACGTCTCTAAACAATTACAGTCGTTATTGTAAAGCATTGGGAGTCACACGTGCCTTTAGCCAAAGTGGAACTATTAACGTGGCCATCTATAGCAGGCTGTTGTGGTCAAGTTGTTGCTAATCACGTTGTTCCACGTCATTTCAACCCCCACCCCCCAAAAAAAAATAAAAAATAATGAATCAACGTGGAAAACATAATGCTATTTCATCTTTGTTTCACCGGACTTTTAACCTATATCCAATGACATGGTGAGATGTTTGTTGATTTCATGTTGAATTAACGTTAGTTGGCAACTCAACCAAATCAAAAGTAGATGTGGAACGCCTGTGCGCAGTGGGTTCTTGCTTTGACTAAGAGCAACCTCAAAACAGGCTGCAACCTGAGCAATATTGACCCTTCAATTTATTTTTGAATTCCTTAATGAATTCCTTACATTCAAAGAAATGTAGTGCAGATGCTAAAAACATCCCGTTACGTGTGTCATCAACGGAGCTGACAGAACCCTAGTGCAGTACTGTAGGGGGGAGGATGGAGGTTGGAACAACACTCAGTGTGATTTGATGAACAGTAGCTAAGAAGGCATTAGACAGATTGATTCTTGACCTTATGGCCTGGGGACAGACACCGTCTGGGACATCTAGTGGGACACATTGACTGGCTGCTGGATGCACCTGGAACTGTTCTGCTATGGCAGTTCCCTTTAACTTACTGTCTACTGCAGCTTCTCTCTCTCTCTCCCTCCTCTCTCTCTTCACAGTGGTTTGCTAACTGCTTTCTTTCAATCCCCTTCCTTCTCGATCTCACCCTGTGTCTCTGTATGCGTGTGTGTGTGTGCGCGTGTGCGTGCGCACTCCTTGTGCCTGTGTGCAGAGCGGGCCGCGGGGCTGTGCTGTCGCTTGGTGGTGCCCTGCCACAAAGGGATGCCCCGCCTCACCGACCTGTCCGTCAAAACCAAAGACGTGTGGGAGATCCCGCGGGAGTCACTGCAGCTCATCAAGCGTCTGGGGAATGGGCAGTTTGGGGAGGTCTGGATGGGTACGGGCAGAGTCGCCTCCGTAAACGTCTGACCGCAGGCTGCGTGGAAGGGGGCCCCTGACTGAGCAAGCAGAGATATCAGACCGAGAACAGATTGACAGGCTACTCACAACCTCTCTCTTTGAGAGATTTGGCGGAGACCAAAAAAACAACATTTGTGTCTTCACTGTTAAATGAGATGTCTACAAGCTCCGCTCTCTCAGTTCAATATGGCCGCCTTCCATCTGCCTCTTTGCATGTTCCTCTCCCTGGTAGTTAACCCTGTGTGCCTTGACTTCCCTGTTCCTTCCCCTGTAGAGAGTGCGGATGGTTTGTGCTTTAATTTAACGGGTGTGTGTGTGAACTGCACCCCTGATACTATGGGCCTGACTCACGATTCCTGGGAAATCGCCAGAGACTCACTTGAGTTCGAAGTAAAGCTGGGGGCGGGATGTTTTGCTGAGGTGTGGTGTGGTAAGAACAAAATAGTTCCATTCTGTTCTTTTCATTTCTATTGAGGGGTGTCCGGGAGGGAAATTGGATAACTTACATGTATTTATTTCTAAATGTAAAGGGGTTTTATTGAATCACCTGAGGACTTCAGTCCAGTCAGGAAAACACAAAAGGAAACTTTTGTGCAGGTAGTTCTGTTCTGTATTATAATGGTTAGTAACATGTACGTTATCATTTCTTTCCCAGGATACCCTTAGATTTTTGCAAATATTATTTCTATCATGCTTCAGTTGAGGCTTCAGGCTTAAATCAATAATCCTAGGTTGACTTTTAAGCATACAATCTCACTATTATTTTTAATGTATCCTGTGTTGAACTGGCTACATGGACTACATTTAAATCCAGAGATCGGGGGTGTGTCCTGTCCTGTTGTAACATTTCAACAGGCTGTTTAGGGGTTTGGAGCTTAAGTTGGGGCTAGTCCCAGCTGCTAGCCCCAAACCCTGCTGCTAGTGACACCCAGCCCCCCTGGGATACCATTACCTCAGAACCCAGTGGGTGACCTTAGCACAGTAACGGCATAGCGCCAGGCCCCAAAATGGCCGACGAGGCCCAGCAGCCATAGCTGTGTCACTAATCAACACTGCTCTCAAGGATTTCTGAGTGCGCTCTTAAATGAAACTCGCCACAGTAGAAACGCATGTGAATTCCAAATGTCGCCGAATGACTGGAGGTCTGTCTTGCCTTTAGGTCAGAGCTGATATTTCTGCATTATTTACTGACACAGAACACATCCCAAATGGCATCATATTCCTTACTGTATATGGTGCAATACCTTTTGAACAGAGCCCTATGGGCCCTGGTCTAAACTGCTGCACTATATAGGGAATATCCTGCAATTTGCGACTGGGCCACAGAATAAGCTAAATGACCTTGTATGAAGAATCGACCACGATTTTCAATGGTTCAATATTGGGTGTATGTAAAGTACTGTAGATAAGAACATTGGCATGGCCAGTGCAATAACAGGCACAGCTCCACAGAGGTGTTTTTACTTATGAGGCTGTTGCTTTTGTTAATCATCTTACAATGGGGTTATCCTTCTCCGTGTTGGTATATTGTGGGGTTTAAAACCTCACCAGATCTTTCTCTCGCGGCTTTTGAAAGCCATTTGAAATGAAGGGTCGCTAGAAATGTTGTGCACATCGATGCGTCCCTCAGCACAACCTTTAAAGGCAAGCAGACTTCAATGTCCATTTCTGGGTTGTGTGCTGTGTTTGTTGTTGGTATGCCAAAGCAAGAATGTTTTTAGATATGAACATACTAGATTGTGCAACAGCAATGCCTAATTACATTCACAACAAAGTGGGGTCACGTCTTGCTTTGTGACGTGATGTGCCGTAGACATAATTGGACAGTTTTCCAGATTAAGTCTAGTCTTGGACTGAAAAGCTCTCTTCACGGATCATCTCCATTTGAATAACTTCTTAGTCCAACGCTAGGCTTAAACCGTGTCTAGGAAACCGGCCCCCGGGAGTTGTGAGATGTGACAGCTGTACTAATTCTTTGTCCTTGGTGGGTAACAGGAACGTGGAACGGCACCACCAAGGTGGCGGTGAAGACGCTGAAGCCGGGCACCATGTCTCCCGAGTCCTTCCTGGAAGAAGCCCAGATCATGAAGAAGCTCCGGCATGACAAGCTGGTGCAGCTCTACGCTGTGGTGTCTGAGGAACCCATTTACATCGTCACTGAGTACATGGGCAAAGGTATTGTCACTCTCACACACACACACACGAGTGGACGCATGTACACATAGTCAGACACACACACACACGCTATACATGGTGTAACACACATTGCCACCAACACACAGTTTATGCTGTGAAAGACACACACAGACCCACACGCAATACCTTTGTCCACGTACTCTGCGACGATGCCATGGAGGAAAACCGAACCGGCGCACTCAGTCCAACATTGGCGACGTGGTGAACCACCACCTTCGGTGACACGTTGTAGGTCCAGCTAGATCGACTGTGTAACCGTCTGCCTTGTCGCCGGCCCGGTAGTTGTTATTCCTCTGGAATATTGTTTTCATTCATTACGACAATAATGAGAGCCTATATTTAACTATGACGGAGTCGGCCAAGAAGCTGACATTTTACGAGCACCACAAGAAAGCGCTTCAGATCCGTGAATTAAGTATAGAAAAGGCTGGGATGGAAACTTTGATGTGATCGTTGTTTCGTTGGCAGGCTGGGAAGGAATCCCACATGTTGGTCAGACTGCTGTCAACTGATGTTTTAATAAAGATCTGCTATTTCAAATGCATGTCCTGACAACAGAAATCTCCTGTTGTTTAGGAAGCCTCCTGGATTTCCTGAAGGATGGGGAGGGACGAGGACTGAAACTGCCCAATCTGGTTGACATGGCAGCCCAGGTAAAGCCCTGATTAAAAAAAATGTCACTCATTCTGCTCGGTGTTTCTATAACGGAACTCGTGAGTGACTTCACAAACAAGACAACTCAGCAGCACTGACACTTCAAGACCGTGGTGTGTCTCCGTGTGCAGCATTCTCTATGGAACTAAGTCAAACGCAGTGCTTTTACCGCGTGCGCGTGTGTGCGTGTGTGTGCGTGCGTGCGTGTGTGTTCCAGGTGGCAGCAGGCATGGCGTATATCGAGAGGATGAACTACATCCACAGAGACCTGCGCTCGGCTAACATCCTGGTCGGGGACAACCTGGTGTGTAAGATCGCCGACTTCGGACTGGCCAGGCTGATTGAGGACAACGAGTACACAGCAAGGCAAGGTGAGGTCACACACACAATAACGAAACACAGACACACACTAATGATTGCCTTAGGTCATGAAGGGAGTTCTTCCAACACTGGCCATAATGTGCGCATCATCACACCCTGACAGGATGTCAATGGCTCCCATTTCAGATCCAAACATGTGCTCACTGTCTGCCTATTCCACTGTACTACAGACTGGAACAGAGACACTGAGAGGCACTCCCAGCTCTAGAGAGAAAGAATACCATAACTAACTTACATTCTGTCATTTATTCATATCTCCCCCTCTGTTCTCTCCCAGGTGCTAAGTTCCCGATTAAGTGGACAGCCCCGGAGGCTGCGCTGTATGGAAAGTTCACCATCAAGTCAGACGTGTGGTCGTTTGGCATCCTGCTCACAGAGCTGGTCACCAAGGGACGTGTACCCTACCCAGGTGAGGAGGGTCAAATAACCAGAGGTTCAATGGTCACGTCTCCAGTGGCATCCTGTTTAGTTTCTAGAACACTAGGGTCCTGGGGACTTTGTTGGACGCAACCCTTGTGATGTAATGTCCACATTCTGAGTTGAGTCCTCACTTGTATTGCAAATAGGTAGAGGACTATGATGCAATTATACACCATAACAAGAGCTTATATAACAAGTGGCAGGCAGCTCCCGCTGTTTACTGAGCGTTAAAAGAGAAGAAGGGGTCTTTAAACACGGCTGAGTGACTTTGTTTTCCTGATACAATCTGAGATTTATAACCGTAATCCAGGGCCTGCCTCTCGGCCGCTGCTGGTCCATGTGAGAGGGCTGGTCTTGGGCAGGGAGTTGACTGAGATCAGCCTCTCTGAGAGAGGGAGGGGGGATGGGGAACACATGTTTGTCCAGATGGGCCACGCTGCACTGGGCTGGGCTGGTGTGCATAAAGAGGGAGGGAGGGGAAGTGAGGGGAGGGTTTGCACGCTATGGGGGCTGAGCTGGAACTTAGGGGATAATAGCATCATCCTGGAAGATGTCTTAGCAGCTTTCTGACGCCCTCCCTCCGAACTGTTCTTGTTGCTGCCGAGGCCACATCTCGTAGCTAGTGAAAAATAGATGGCAAGCCACTCCAACGCTCCCAGGTTGTAAAGCGTTTGACCCCTGTGTTACGAGAAAGCTTTTCCCAGGTCTAAATGTTGCCTCAAGATCAGCATCTCTAGTACGAGGTTGAACGCTCAATGTCTGTGTCATTAAGGTCATTCAGTGGAGGTAAAGTCTAAACAGATCTCTTTCATTGAACCGACTTATCGATTACTTGAAGAGACTTTTTCTTTCCTTATCTCTGTCCGTCTGTCTGTGTCTCTGTCTGTGTCTCTGTCTCTGTCTGTCTGTCTGTCTGTCTGTCTGTGTGTTTGTGTGTGTCTGTGTGTAGGGATGAACAACCGGGAGGTGCTGGAGCAGGTGGAGCGAGGCTACAGGATGCCCTGTCCCCAGGACTGCCCCATCTCCCTCCACGAGCTCATGGTGCAGTGCTGGAAGAAGGACGCCGAGGAGAGGCCCACCTTCGAGTACCTGCAGGCCTTCCTGGAGGACTACTTCACGGCCACGGAGCCGCAGTACCAGCCAGGGGACAACCTCTAAACGCTGGGCTCTGGGCTGGGGACTGGACTGAACCGTGGCTCTCTGGAGCCACACCAGGGACCCGTGCATCTTCCTCAGCTCAACAGAGCATCTTGTCTCAACTCTCCTCCAGCTCCCAACACTCTCAAACACTCTCTGTGGCAAACCCCGAGACAGACTCAACCGACTGGATACCAGAGATACCAGTTAGGAGAGAGGGAGGGAGGTTTGTGGGTGGTTGGTTGGGCGAGCTATGATGTAATGAAATGCCTGTATTCAATGTAAATATGAACAGCTTGTCTGCCTAACTTTTGGTTTATGTTTTGGTGGTTTGTTGGCTTCTGTTATGGCATTTTGACTGATTTTCTCCATGATGATGATGACGATGGTGGTGGTGATAAAGAAAATGGGCAATGAAGATGATAATTTCAAAAGTACACCATGAGACAATGATATCTTGTCACTTCTAATCCAGGACATGTCTGTCAAAGCTAATATTTTTTTTATTATTATTTTGGGGGCAATTTAATGAACACCTCCATAAATTATTTATTTCATTTTTGCGGGTTTTGCTCATGTATAAAAATAAATAAGAAAACCAGTCCTGAGTGTATTGCCTCAGTGTATAAATAATGTTTGGGGCAAAGTCATCTGTTTTACAGGGACTTGAGGCAAGCATGACAAAATACTCTGTAGAGATTTCTTTTGCACCTCATGAATTTAGTTTGATATGATTTTGCTTTTATTTTGTTCATCCTTGTAAAATAGTTTTGTCCTCCTCAAAGTAATAGATGTTAGGCTAATGCCGTAACAAAGTTATTTTACAAATAATGTATGTTACATTTTGTAATTACAGCCAAATGTGTGCGCATTATACTTTTGAACATATCTCTTCTCGCTTACCAGGTTTTAAGACAAATAAATAACGGGGGAAAAGATTGGTCTTTCCAGGTATTATTTAGTGTATACTGGAAGGACATGATGCTTATTTAAGAAGAGAAAGATGTTCATCTCTACTTTTAATGGTCTTATTTTAACCTGTATACGTGTTCCATTTTAGCAGCCATTCCAAGGCATCCATCTGGTGGTCCTTGTTTCCTCCGTGCCGTGAAGCCATGTACTGGGAAGTCTTAGTGGGTAACATCTCTTCCTCCCTCTGTGAACAGTGACATGCCCCCATCCACCTGCTCCTCAAACTCATGTCCCACACTGTCGATCTGTCTGTCTGTCTGCCTGTCTGCCTGTCTATGCAGCACAGCACCACCAGTAGGATCCTTCCTCAGCTCATTTCTGGACCACTTCCTTTGGATGACTTTATCTTTTCATGTTTAAACTGATGTGGATATCTGAAGTCTTGCGTGTTCTGTTTCAGAGTCTGTTTTATTTAACCTTCATGGAGAGATCTTTGAGGAATGGGGTGTAATTGTATCTTCAGGGGGAACGTTGCAAAGACACTGGTGAAGCGGCCAGCTGTAAAGTTTGACCTTGTTTAATCTAAATGTAGTATTTGTTCTCATCTTACGATAGTTTAAGTGCTAATAAGGATCTGTTTAAGATTGAGCCCCCTCGTCGGTTTCACAGCTTAACAGTTTTAAAAGTGTCAGTAGCCTTCCTAGTGTTCATTCTTCTATTTTTCCATTTGTTAACATTTTCTGTTTTGTTAATTCAGTGGTTTGGCATTTGAAATTCAAGAAGAACAATAAACATTTTACACTCTTTCCACTTATTTTATATATTATTTCATGCTATGGAATTGCTGCATCTGTTGCTGTGTGTGTCTAGACATAATCCAACAGGCCTGTCCATCTCTGCCTTCGTGACCACACTGCTCCAGGGTGAAACAGAAGAGATTTAAAGAAGACACGCCTTTGACATCATTGGACAGGAGTCTCTCCAGCACCTTAGCTGTATGTTGAGGGGAGGGCCAGCAGGCACCTAAGGAGGTGCTAAATGACTGCTACATGAATACAGGGTAGGCCTGCAGCTGGGATGAGGCACCGGTGCCAGCTAGTTACAGGGGAACTCTACGGTCAAACCGACACACACACACACACACACACACCCCCAGCCAGCCAGCCAGCCAGCAGCTCATACAATCACCTCACAACTCGTCTAGCACATCACCAACTCCATTGGTAAAGTTTGCAAAGGGACACCTCGGCAATGGCAGTCACATGTTGGCTGATAAGCTGCAGGGCATTTGTTATCAGGTGAGAGTCACTGCACAAGCTCTGTAATAGAAGGGAAAAAAAGTGTTATGTTAACTTTGTGCGTTCAACAGTCATCTTAAATTGTATTTTCTGTGAAGACCACAAGAGGGAGTCTTTTCATCACTGTGTGATGGAAAATCACACTGTCGAAGTGTACTGAGCCCTATCAGCCAGCAGCTGCCAAGATTGGTGACTTCATTGAGGAATCATGGTAACTTGTTGTTTGACTTGTAATTAATCTCCTTGGATACATCACAATAACAATATGTCAATCAATATTGTTAGAAGGATATTACAAGAGTCTTATTTAAACATATGAGATATGTTGATTTCCATGGCCTCGCTCTCACAGATCAATGTAAACCCAGACTGTGAATCAGACCTTCATGGTCGAATTGCTGCAAAGAAACCAGTACTAAAGGACACCAATGAGAAGAAGAGCCTTGCTTGTGCCAACACCAACCGCTGTGTCGTGGTGAGGTGTGTTGTGGGTGAGTGGATGATCTCTGCATGTTTATTTCCCAACGTAAAGCATGGAGGAGGAGATATGGTGTGGGGGTGCGTTGGTGACACTGTCTGTGATTTATTTAGGATTCAAGGCACACTTAACCAGCATTGCCACCACAGCATTCAAAACACCTCCAGTCTGTGTAAAGGATATTTTACCAAGAAGGAGAGTGATGCATCAGATGACCTGGCCTCCACAATCCCCCAACCTTAACTAAATTGAGATGGTTTGGGATGAGTCGAACCACAGAGTGAAAGAAAAGCAGCCAACAAGTGTTCAGCATATGTGGGAACTCCAAGACTATTGGAAAAGCATTCCAGGTGAAGCTGGTTGAGAGAATGCCAAGAGTGTGCAAAGCTGTCAAGGCAAAAGGTGGCTATTTGAATAATCTAAAATATATAAACTATTTGTTTAAAAATTAAACAGCAAAGGAATAATTAAACATTTATTGGACTTTGCTAAATGGGCATCTAGATATAAAAAAGAAAGTGATGTTGGTGCTATATTGACACAGCACTGGTGAAATTGTATGTTTCCTAGTTCCAAGAAAACAATTATTGAAACCACAGATATATGATCAAGATAACAGCACAAATTCATCTTTATGTGTCACGTCTTTTCAAAATCGAACCCAGAAGCAGACCAGGACGAGGAGAGTAGGAAGAAGGTGAGTATTTATTTACAAGTGAATGTGAATGGGTAGATATATCCAGGTGGCGTAGCGGGCAGCGGTGGTGAGTTGATGGGAGTAAATAGGTGGATCCAATGGGGTAGCGTAATCCTCCGACGACCAGGCGGGAATGGGGTAAATGATCCGGGTGAGTAACTGAAGACAGAACAAACGGAGGTAAGTTTAAGGCAAGCAATACGTAAAAACAACAAAACCAATTCTATCCGACTTGAGGCTGATACTATGGCACAACATACTGTTCATGGCTAACGATCCGGCAGGGAATGGATGTCAGGTCCGGGCTTATGAAGAGGAAAGACGATGATCAGGACCAGGTGTGCTGATGGGATACAGGTGCGGGTAATCAGAACTCTCAACTGGCTACCTTGCCCGGCAACCAGACAGGGTGCGTTCCAGGACGCCGGAAAAAACACTCCAGGACAGAACACAGGCAAAAAACTGACTCAGGAAACGGGATTCGTGACATTATGTCCGTGTCAATACATTACCACACAGTCATTTCGACCCTTACAGTACATAAGCCTTTCAAGGTCATATGTACACAAGGGTGACACTGTTATCCCATGCTATCCTATTCTATAGAGACTTCACATGCGCATGTTTCAGGTAGTCACATAGCCTTTGTCTGTTATTGTGTTAGTAGTCATCATCAGACATACGATGCACCCGTGTCACAATTTTCAAGCGTGATCAAGATGTCTGACAAACCTGTTTCAACGGTGTTCCCCTTCCTCATTGAAATGTAACCTTAACAACATCCTGTCGATAAACAACCAGCTCCAATCACAATATATCCATAAAGGCCCAGTAAAAAACAATGTTTTAAAAAATAAATAAATATAGTGCGCTTATTAATCTGTGATGTAACCCTTCTTGGTTCTTATCCATACATTGTTTATGTTTATTACACTGTGCTTATCTCTGTATCAATAATGTCCTCCCATCCAGCTACCCTGATGGGTTTATTGCAAGGATTACCATCTCTACTATTGCCTGGTACTGAGGATTAGGACTGAAACATGGAAGGGGCCAGTGACTTAATCACTGTTCAGAAGGTCTACTACCCTTTGCTGTGCATTCTGGGGATCCCAGGTGTGTGTATATCCTATATTTTTTGTGCTGTTTCCTAAATCTATATGTGTCTGTGAGATGTTTCAGAACGTGAATACATTTCATAGATACATTTCAAAGGAAATGTCACTACTCCAAACAGGATGCCACTGCTTTTAATTTCTTCTTCCTCCACAAATCTCTTCACGTTCTACATGATCTGCTTCGGTAACTGTGGGATGTCTGACACGGCCATCATCTACCTGAGCCGCCTGGGCCATCGTTGGACACCTCCTACCTGGTATCAAGATTACCAGGCTGACCTGCGTGGGGCTATCTTCCTGGTCTCCCACCTGGCCTCCGTGCCCATTGGCTGGATCAAGGTGATGACGCTGAAGAATTTTACCATAGAGGGGAAGAATGTGACTCGTCCCCGGTGTCACTTCATGGACCATATCTAGTCTACCGTCCTGGTGTGAGTTACTACGATCCTCTCCGGTGATATCCCCATCACCCTGGTCATCATCTTCAACTCAGTGATTGGTCAGCACCTGATCAGTGCCAGCAGGTGGCTCACCAAGGAGGAGTGGCGGGTCATGCAGGGGTGGAGCACCAAGGGTGTGGTGCGGAGGACCATCTTCCTGCTGGGCACGGTGTCTTTGACCTTTGTGGTGCTCAGTCTGCCGCTCTTCGTGGCCTACTGCATCCTGCACACCAAGTACAACCACGATTGGTTCGACAGGAGTGACGGCAAGAGAGAGACTGGACTGTGACTGCCACGACTGGACTCCAACTAAAGCCTCTCTACCAGATGCTAAGGCCGTTCTCAAATAAAACTCTCTGTTTACTTGTGAATATGATTTTTGTTTTTTGAAATACTTATTTTCTTGTTTTCTTCGCTGGATAACTTTAGAGTTATATAACTTGAGCTTTTTTCTATATTTTGTAAGAGTTTGTAGGGTCGTACTGTGTTTTTTTGTTGTTGTTGTCTTTTCTTAGCAAAAGCAGCTCATGAATGTTAAAAGCGTGTTCACTTTAATGGGCTGCACACTTTCCGTGAATCAAGTGCCCTCATGTTTGTAAGTGTGCTTTTACTATGACAACTCAATCCACTTTAAATGACAAGGTTCGCCCTGACTGGTTGCAGAATTCCTGCTCTGTTTTCACAACAACCTGATTGGTGGACGTGAACTGCATGCCCCACATTATTTGCATAAATGGCAAAGGGGGACTCCCTTGCTTTGCCAGCACTGATCTCTTCCTCTAGACAAAAATTGTGGGAATGTTTCCTATTCGCTCCAGGGCAGATTTGCATATAGAGGGTGGACTACACGGCTCTGACACAGATAGGAGCCGGGGTCAGGTTTAACTGTTCAACTTGACTGTAAATGGCACCTGTGCTGTATGTTTTAACTTGTTTTCATTGCTTGAAGTCTGGAGAATTTAGTAATTGACTTGTTTTTGCATTATTCCTTCACAGACACATTGCAGGTAAGTTCGTTGCTTGACTGGAGGACAAAGTTCACGTCCTTGGAATATACGTAATGTTTGGTCTGACTGGTTTTCGCTATGTATTATAGTGACTCTGTATAGCCAAAGGACAGTTCTGTAGTCATAAGGGCTTTCCGTCGATCTGCTACATATCATAGCTTTCTTTTCTTTCTTTTTTTTTACCCGTAAAAGAGTTTGTTTCACCTGTGAATGCAGTTTTTCTAAAAAAGTGTTGCCAGGAATGTCATGTCATTCTGCTATCCACAGAGCTCAGCTTTCATTCCTGTTAAACCACATTTGTTTCTGTTTCCTTTTACAAACAAATCTATCCCTCGTCCCGAGAGAAGAATGGACTCTTTCACAGGTACGCCATTGTCAAATACAGCACACACTACCACACCTATCGAAAAGGAAAGTTAACCTTACGCTAAACTCACTCTTACATATCACTTAATTTTTCCCCCTTCTTTACTTCTCCTAAATGGCTTAAGCTGAATAACATTGTCTGTTGTTGTTGTTGTTGTCAGATTCCCGTCGTCACAGAAGTATTCCGGTGGAGACAGATGAGTCAATGACATCATCAACGCTGAACCTAGCATTGCCCTTGGACTGTGGGCAGTGCTCAGAACACAGAAAGAGGCCAAAGGAAGAGGCCTGGTTTGCCCCTGAGGTGACCGTCAACGACGTAGGCCAGGTGGAATACCCCAAGGACTCCTGGAGAACCTCTACGGAAGACTCTCTGGTTAACCTTCGACCCCAGTTCAGAACCCCCTCCCTGCATCAGAAAGACTTGTTCCCACACACCCCTGACCCTGTCGACCTCAAGTTACAATCCTACAGAGAGAGGGCTCAGTGGACTGAGGATTTCTCTTTCTCTGGGATTCTCCGGCGGGGAGCAGAGGGCTTCCCTGGTCCTCCCAGCTGGCCTCTACCTCAGGACTGTAACCTTGAAGGGGCAGAACACTTGGAGTCCCCTCTTTCTCTCAGGTCTGACTTAAATAACATCCACTGTGTCCCTCCGAGATACACACCACACACGCCTCCTCGATGTAAGTAACGTGCTGTATATGACAACTGTATTCATATAATTAAATAGAAAAGATTAAGATAAATTCATCCAAATGATACTGGAGCTGGGTCATTCCGCGAATAGAGTGCCTTTTGTCGTCAGATTCCCGTCGTCACAAAAATATTCCGGTGGAGACAGATGAGTCAGAATGACATGACCCTTTGATATTTTAAGTGGAAATTATGTACTATTATTGAATTTTAAAGCATTTTAAACCACATGGACATTTTTATAAATAATATGAATAGAGATTTGCTAAAGTGCCAAAAAAATGTCAACGCATGTTATATTTATTGAACTGCCCTTCAATATAAACCACATGGACATTTTTAAATATCAGATTTTTTTTATTTGAATATAGACTTGCCGAAATGCCAAAAATCTGAATTTTGAAAAGTCTGACATTTTCTGACTTGTAGGAAGATTTGAACCCACTTAACCCCAAACGTTTGCCATGTTGTCACCATCATTGTAAAGCTCTGGTTATTTTGTTGCTTTGATAAAGTCATTTCTGAAGATTATTATTTAGTTCATGTGATTTCTCCCTCGTTTTAAGGTCAACCCTGTTATGGGAAATGAACTCTCATTTTAATATGTTGAAACTATTTCTTGTTGAACATTGAACATTGAACATCTAATAGTCAAATCGGTGTGAAGGCAGATGAGCCGGTTCTACTCTTTTCGGCCATTGGTGTTTTTGTGGATAAAAACTATGAGTGTCAAGCATAACACGACAACCCCTGTTACCCATATATAGATCGGCTATAAATGTTTTAACGTTTATTGTATATAAATCTTTTTTTTTTTAGCTCGCACTCTATTGCCTGTTGAAAACAACATGCTTCCATTCCTTCTGTCACAATGGGAGTTATGGCTGATATAAGATAAAATTGTCACAGTCAACCCTGTTACTTTAATTAGCACCTTTCTTCATTTGAATTCTTGAAATGGGAAAGCATGTTTTTACGAAGGGGAACATTATGAGCTCTTTATGACAGCAAATAAAAATGAGGTGAAATAAAACTTTTTTTTATTTTTTTAGAGTTACCCCATCCAAAAGGCACTATTTTTTTGTGGAAAGACCAAGCTATATAACATTTTCTGGGAAGTAGGTGATGCTTTTGTTTAGGTTGTTGTTTATATTGCTGTCTGAAATATAGCCTGGGTGATCCACATTCTATACTTCAGATAGGGATGATTTTAATTGGGAGCCCATCCAAGACAGGATGTTAAGAGCATGTCTTCTCACGTCCCTCTACAGGCCCTGATCAAGTGCACGGCAGGTGTCCGAGACTGTACACATGTCAGAAACCCGTAAATCAAACCTGTCCCCTCTATAATCGTCATCATTATAACCATCTTCACCCTACGGAACCTCAGCGGGAGCTTCAGCAAGACCCGCCATCCTGGTACACTAAATATCCCTATAACCTACTGGTCTAACATCAGATTATATCATTAGCCTCGAAATATCAAAACCAATTGGATTTCGCAAGTTCCTAGTGCTGCTTTGTTTACAGTTTAATAGGAAATGTTTGGTGGGGATCCAGTTTTAGCACTAATGTCTGCTGGTGGGCATTACAATATACATATAATTCCTGTTTTATGAGTGTTTGGAGCAGACACCCAAATCTTCTATACCGTTTCCCTCTCTAGGACTCCCACGGCTCAAAACAGACTATATGGACAAGGAGCTCTAAAAGCCCCCAGTCGGAATCTTCCTCAGTGTGTGGCCCCTCCCAGAGAGGTGATGTCTGAGGTCAGTGTGGTGCCCTCTTACCCAGTGACCCCCGGCCAACCAGGTGGGGGAGGAACAGCTACACAGGAACAGAGGAAGACCATCAGTTTACCTGAGGAGTGCAGTAAGTGCATATCATTCTCCATCCCTCAGCAAAAACTTTATCCTCCCCCAAATTATATTAAAGTTAAACAGTTAAAAGTTAAACAGTGGATTTTCTGTGAATCAGAATAATTGTGTCACCTTATGGCCTTGGCTTGTAAGAGCTCAATATTAAGACTTAAAACCAAGTCTAACATCCACTAAAATGCAAATAGTTGTTTGAGTGCAATTAACATTCATGTGGATGCCATGCTTGTCTGTTTGATTGCAGGGAATGTTTTTATTACGTATTCTGTGGACACAGCCAGTGAGATGTTTACCTTCGTGAAGTTTCTGATAGATCAGGGCTTTAAACCAGCTGTAAGTTTGCAAACTGTATTTTCCATGGTCTTTTATTCAGAAATGTCCCAATATTTTAAACACAATTTTTCATACATAATTCCTCTCTCTGGCAGATTGACATTTTTGATAATGCAGTCAGAAGAATGGACATCAACAAGTGGATGGACAACTATTTAAAGGATGTATGTCTAAGTGGTCAGCATTTTTAGAGCATAAAATTTAACTATTTAATGATGAAACTATACAGAAGCAAATGGGTAACACTTTATTTTAAGGGTCAGTAATAAACCATTTATGAATCATTACTCCCACATTTGTAAATGTAAATAAATTAATTCTTCACAAATCTCTATATATATATCCCATAAATATCCTGTGTTGTGTGCTTATTCTTTTACCAGGTACTGCTGGAATGTCTACCAATGGCTTGCCCATCTTTTTGTGAGAAATTACACTGGTCACTCAACGTATTTAGAAAGCATAATTAGTGCTCACTTTAGATTAGGGGCTGCAAAAAAAAAAACATGTTACTAATGATTAGCGAATGGTTTATAAATGTGGGAGTAATGATTAATACATGGTGAACACCCACTTTATAAATGCCCGATGAATAGTTTATTACAGACCCTGAAAGAGATATTGCCACAATCGCGAAGTACTTCCCCAGAGTCAGATAAACTTGTGGATACCATTTATATGTCTCTGTGTCCAAGTATGAAATAAGTTCGAGGTAGTTTCTCGAGCCAATGCTAACTGGCGTTAGCGGAACGAGCGCTGACGCTAGTTAGCATTGGCTCGAGCAACTACCTCGAACTTCCTTCATTGGCCTCATTGACAAAATCCTGAAGTATCCCTTTAAAACGAAGTCTTATCAAAAAACTGAACTGACTATGAGATGCTGCGTTGCAGAAGTCAGTGCTGATCATCGTGGCCATCAGTCCTAAGTACAAGGCAGACGTGGAGGGATACGGGGAGGATGAGCATGGTCTCCACACCAAGTACATTCACACTCAGGTAGGCCCTTATACATGCACGTGTAAGAATATATCAAATGAATGTGGGTAGCTACTGTCTTTATATATTATTATTATGGAGTATCAAGATTAGGACAGTGAGACAAAAAGGTTCTGGGCCTTGGCCACAGCCCCTCCTTGTCATGATGTAGCATAGGTATAAAACACTGCTGTGTAATACAAAGGGAAACATATACTGTACCACAGCCATGTATAGTTTATGTACAGTATTCATTTGATATGCAATGAAGACAATTCATAAAAGCACCAGGCGTTTATCTTTGAGCAACATTTTCCCATTTTAGATCCAGAATGAGTTCATCCAACAGCACTGCCTTAATTTCCGACTGGTGCCCGTATTATTTCCCACTGCTACCAAGGTGAGTGGATAGTGAGATGTTATCTCCATAGAGATAGGATTCTATAGTGTTGTGATATCCTGTTATATCCTCATGAGTCACTCACGCCGTGGTGTAATGTTACCTATCCCATTCCTGTCTTGTCCTCCAGAGACATGTCCCCGCTTGGCTCCAGAGTACTAGGATCTACCGCTGGCCCCAGGATACCCAAGACTTGGTTCTCCGTTTGCTAAGAGAGGAACGCTACATCGCCCCCTCTCTGGGGAAAGAGATGACCCTCTCTATTCGGCCCCTCTGAGAACTGCTAAACTGCAATAGACACGTTGTTTCTCAGGGAAGTAATTGACTTGGATGTTTATATGGCAAATGATGATTGCCTTTTTTTGTGCGCAACTGAAATTGTGTGTGGGCGGAGGCGTGTAATTTAGCACAATTCTCAAATAACCACAAGGTGGCAGTATTTACTTTTTCACGTTTCAAGTCCTAAAAATGTGCTTGCTTGACATGTTAGGAGTTAATAGTTACGCCTGACATTGTATGGTGACTGTTTTCCTAATATTATGTGATCTGAATATATATTTTAATGGAAAGTAATAATTGCCTGTTGACTGTGAGGTTGTTGAATTTACATGCCACACTTTTTTTTATATCGTAGCCTATACTACGTAGTTACTACTGTATTACCCAGAATAGCACTAAACAATGAGCAATTTAAAGGTCTCACACTTCTTTGGGTTATAGCAGATAAATAGAACAGGATGTAAAGGTGTTTTTAGGGGCCCCCTATTCATCCATGATTTAAGATCCACAGAGGGGCCACAGGAAGAATCTGTCACTAAAACATCAATCTTCTGCAACAGAGGGAGGGGCTGGGGTTCACACCTAACCTGCTCTTTTCACTTGTATTTTATCTGTGGTGGTTACATCATCCCTTGATTAGCCAAACAAAACTATTTTCTGTCAATAATGGCAATAATACTCCACTGTAAATAACAATAAAGTATTAAAATGGTTGGTACTGTATTTCTCTGTGTTATGAGACATATGTCTGCTATTCTCAAAAAACAGCCAGTTGTAAATATCACTATCAGCCTAATGCATTCATTAACCATGAGAGCTTAGTTTCCTGCACCCATAAATCAGTTGCTTGTATGATTGTTCCAATACTTGCACCACACTATACAAAGCCTTATCTGGCCAACCCAAAGCAACCACAGGGTTTGGGGAAGGGGGAGATGAGATACTCTCCTGCAGGTGGCTTGGTGTGTGAAACTGAGCCTGTCATCTTATCAGTGAGGTGAGTGATTGATTAACCTGGGCAAACGGGGCTGTGCCTCCAGATTAGAAGTGGAAATTCTCCAACCATCAACAAGGATACAATTCCCTTCACAAGAGAGCTGTGTTAACTGCTGTATGTGAATACTTACCCAGAAATATATAGTTTAATCAACTGTAGGCTATCCCGGATTGTGATGCATATGCCCAGCTCTCAGCAGAAAACTGCTATTAAACAGACTCACCTCATTTTCACCTGCGCTGATTGGTTTCCAGAGAAAGGGCCAAATCTCACTCAAGGTCAGAGCACACTCCCATTGACAGACGCTCCCACTCCATCCAGATGAAATGCTAACGGTACATTCTTCGTCATCAGGGACCCATTGAGTGTGGCTGTGTCCCCAGTCTGAGCCGAGTGTTCGGAGGGGTTTATGGGCCTTTCAGTGGACGAGAAAAGAGTGGGCTCTGCCCATCTACAACTACAGCCTGGTTTATTATGGAAATCTAGACAGAATTAAATTGACCAATGTGAAGCTTTAAAATTCTATGACAGGGCAGTAGAAAGAAAGTGCAAAAAAATAGGCCTATAATAATAAAACAGACTATATTTTTTATGCAGTTGTGGCAAATATTGTTGTGTGCCACAATATTGTGTGGACTGACTGAAAGATCTTGTGGAATTTAGAACTATGTCCATTCTATTATGTGTGTCTATCTTGTCTTGTGGTAAATAAACATTATTTAGAACTAAGGGGAACAGGATTTAGAAACAAAATTGCATTCATATGGATGTAGGAATTATAGGGCCAAAATGGGGTACATTTATCAAAATATGGTAATTGTACTGTATTGATGTACTGTCGTGTAGTGAGGAACTTCGAGAAGCGTTCAAATAAGGACATACTAGAAAGTGTGTTAGAGCCAATCACAGCATAGTGGACGTTAAAGTGATCCAATCATGCACGAGAGGAAAGGGTCTCGCCAGTGTCTTTTACGACTGCCCTTTTTGGTTACGCAGAATGTAAACATGCTTCGGGAACTTGTCTCGAGCATGTATAGTAGTAGTATGTGGAATTTTTGTTCTATAAAAATGTTATTGCGAAAGTCATTGCAATCGAAATCAGTTCATTTCAAGAGCATTTTGTAAACGTTCATCATTGGAAGGCGTCATTTCTATGTGTTTCGTGTTTTAAATAGTTTAGATCGGTGGAGTAGTATAATGAATTATTCGAGGACGTTAAGTCATTGAGGAGATTCGATTTTCTGGCCCGCGTTACCCCGGTGGATGGAGTTTGATTCGGGTCAAAAGTGATTGCATTGGTTTTGGAACGGTGCTTCCTCCCGTGCGTGAGCCAAGTGCCATTCAAAACTCATGGCGAAATTCTCTTAAAACCAAAGTGAGGTAGCCCGAGGTTGATTAACCACGTGGAGTAATGAGGAGTCTGTGTTATCACATGCTAAAGTGAATGTTTGTTTTTTAAAATAAAAACGCTTTATCTGCCGTCCCAGTAAAAAACAGTTTGAAAATTCAAACCTATATATATATATATATATATTTTTTTTTTTTAATAGACCTAGTATGTTTCTGGACGATGCGCCATGCTGACTTGTTAACAACATGACCGAGGGGCGCAGATTTACTGTTCTAATTGAGAAGGGCGTTCCTCCCTCGCCGCTTTTGCACGCTCACGTCACGTGCCATATATTGGTGCACAGCGGCTCCGGTTAATACAACTCCCTCATTATAAAACGAGTTGTTTGGATCCTGTTTGGATCCTAGATGCTGATTGGTTGATAGCAGGAAGCTACAGCGCCACAATCTCCTCATTCTCAGGGTAATGCCTATAAACCGCTCCATTAGATGTATCAATGCGCATCCACTGTAGCTCAGCCATTCAATATTCACAACATTTCCCAACCAAATAGGAAGATTTAAAAATGCAGAATACGGTTTTGCCTTTCATACCCCATGTCCCGCCTAAATATTTGTAAACCAATTGAAAACCTAACTTCCACTTGCGCGCTTGTAAACGGACCAATGCCAATCGTGAAATTTAGGTGGTTCTAACAGCACAATTTGGGACTGGATCTGGAGTCTTCTGACCCGTGTTGCTGCAGTGTCAGTAGCGAGCAGCTAACCAGTAGCGGCAGAGACTAGGGGAGGGTCTGCCGGGGGAGGAATGGTGTTGCTTTTGGGTTAGTGTTGTGATCATATTACAGAGGAGAGGAAACCTTGTCCGCAGTGCCACATTGGAAGCACACATTGAACCACTGCAAGAACAGCCACACTTGATTCTCTTCACAAAGCGTTTGTGTTTGCAAGTCAAATACGTGCAGGAAAATATTCTGTCTCCGCAGGAGAGTAACTCAACAATTGCCATTTTCCCCGGATGGATATGCCGTAGAAACACCCGGATTCGGCGAGTGGAGAGAAAGTGGTTTTGGTTTCGCTGGTTTAACTAGCTATGGCCGCTCGAACCAATGAAACGTCTCGTGGAAGCCCAGGATTGTGTTATTTTTGAAGGGACGGGTGGGCAGCTAGTTTCAGCACCGTACATTCAGAGAAGAGTGGACTATGTCAATAGTAACTGAATCACGGGGCACCTCCATTAGTTACGGTATGGTCCCCAGTAGCTGCAGCTCAGATTACTCTTCATAGTTTCTAGCCTGCAAAACTAGGTGGAATATGGGCAAGTCCGCGGGCTGCCTCGATAAACAAACAAACGAGACGTTGGTTTATTGCTAGGTCGTTTGTGTACACAACTGATTCCCTTCGTCGGTTGCTACATTGTTACAAAGACAATTTATTCTCATTCTGTTCCTAGATGTTGCCCCAGATCGTAATTTAGCTAGCGTAGTTGATTGAATCCAGCACAGCAGTCATGTTTGCTGTCCGCATCGTCACCGCTGACTACTACCTTGCAAGTCCCCTCAAAGACTTGGACGTCTGTTATAACGAATTCAGAGAAAGTGACGTGAAGAAAGTACCAGTGGTTCGAGTTTTCGGGGCAACACCAGCAGGTATGTTCATCTGGTTTTTAATATACGGTCATCCTCTGCTGCTTGGTACAGTACCGCCACGCGGTGCACGGATGTAACACATTTACAAAAGCAACCCAATTCAAAGTACAACAATACAGAAGCGGTCTTTTGAATGATGTTTAGTGAGGTGAGACATTGTAACAAACCATACACCAACTCGCCACTGTTTCCAGCATGCAAGCGAGGCTTCACGTAGTTGCTTTGTTTTCAGTCTCGTGTTCCATTCCAGGGCTGTGGACAAACAGACAGACAGACCTTCACCACACCTACACCATCAGCATTTGGCACATAACCCACTTTACAATACGTTCAATAAAATAAACGAAGTATCTTTTCTGTGCCCAACAACCTGAGGAATGGTGCCACAGCAAGTTGGAATCACAGCATGACAAAGTTTCTACAATGGAGGTGTGACTGTCTGTCTGATTTAACTGGTTTCCTGCAGCACTCACCGGAAAAGTGGTTGTAATTTCGAGCCAAATATGGAGGACGGACGCGCTTTGCCTTCTGGTATGGCTTATGTATTGGAATCGGACCACACAAGGAAATATGTTCATGTGTGGGTCAGGGTGTCAATCAAATGATGTCTGTTCGTCCCTCACATTTTCATGTGGTGTCCTCTGCATTGAAAAGAGGCAGCTCTAACAGCTTGCAACCCCCCCCCAAAAAAAAAAAAAACTGGTCCCCATTTATCATATCTACACCCAGACAATGTCCCTGCACCCCTCACTGACCCGTTTCATTACAACACTGTAGTGTAACAAGTGGATGTGGGTTGGGTTCATCGATGCCAATGTACACTTCCTTTGCCACTTCTTTTTGTGTTGTGTGGCATAATCTGTTGAATAATGTTAATGCTTTCTAACCTCCAGACGATTAGTCGACACGAGGTCACACTCCGAGAGGCGAGCACAGACCTCCGTCATTTTACACGCATTTCGTAGCTCTGTATTCTGTGAGAATGTGCTCGGCACATTGTTTTACCTCAAGGTATTGTGAGGCCAGGGCTTTCAACAACAACACAACAAGGCATCTGTTTTGGGATTAGCAGTGTGCATTGTTTTTACAGTAACTCGCCTGCAGCTCCACTGTGTTACTTGTGGCAAGCCTAAATCGGTGTTGGCTCAGTATTTCCAATGTGCAATTGCGTCACAATATGGAATGCTTTGACTAGAAACACAACTCCTTTATTTCTCCATTTTGAATAGCTTTGCTGAAGTGTATCTTTAACACTAGAAGAGCCTACAGAGTCATATTGACTAATTTACTTTTTTAATTGCTCTGCCATTTTTTTTGTTGTTGTCTTGACTCCCGTCCTTGACTTTTCCTAAGTAAGTCTATAACCATACGGTCGTTGTTAGAATCTTAATATCACGAACACTTGTTATAAGCAGTTTTAAGAGGACAAGTCATCACACCCCACCCCCCCCATCTGTCATTCACTGGCTGATGATGGCCCATCAAAACTTCACCTGAATTGTTTAATTAAATTTCACGTGCATATAATAGTCTAGCTTGGAATTTACACAGGAGGCAAGGAAATGAAATGCCAAAAAGTGACCTTTTTTATGTCTTTATAGGAGAGCAGATTCTGAACTTTTGAAATCCCCTAAAATATATTTTTCCTTATAGCATTACGGCAACACTCAAAGCGTAGTAATATTTTTCAACTCAGAATGTGCCATTCTGTTCTTCTGAAATGCATTTTCTATTATAAGCAGGTTACCACCATCAGTAGAACAGTAAACAATCATTTTGCATCCATACCTGTGGTATATTGCCTCGTATACCACGGTTTTCAGACAATCGGCATCCAAGGCTTTCTAGTGTTAAAAAGAATAGCCCGGAAATGGGTCACACAGACACCCACACGAAGGTAATACAGACATCAGTCTTGTATACATGCGTCGGGCTGAGATATAACACGTTGGGCATGTCTCTATTTCTCCCTACACGCCAATAAATAGGCTAGTCTACATTTATCTGTAATGCTTTCAAAGCTGTCATGTAACCTAAACACTGATCTCATTCTATGGGAGTTGCTGGACTAAAAAGTAAGTTGTGTGTTTTGCTCGGCTGTGTGTGTGTGTGTGTTTACATGCGTGGCCCTGTGTGACATGCACCTGGTGTTTCTCTAACCCCTCCCTGTCCTCTCCTGACACGGGCCATGTGCACAGAGCAGACACGAGAGACACACCATTCTGCCCTCTGTCACTCGACACCACACTTCCTGTTTTCACTTAGGCTGCTTGCTCTTCGTTGGCCAGCCCCTGAGGCCCAGTCCCGGCCCTAATAGAGCACGGTGTTCTAGTGGTGTGCTGCTGTCTGGTTGCACAGTACATGCTGTAATGCACTCCTCTATAGGCCTTCGCTACCTGTCTCTGTCCGTCAGGGACCCATGTGCATGACGGAACGCTGGAGACGCTGATGTCGTTCGTTTCATGGTTTCTGTTGCTTTTCCGCGCGCTCAATCGTTGCTCATTTAGGCCAAATGATAGTGCTTGGGCACAATATGCAGTGGTAATCAGTAATTCATTGCATATGTAAGAGGCCAGCAGCAGCCAGCTCCAACAGCACTGGCAGGCTTGATTGAAGTTTCCATGCATGGTAAATACAGAGTCTCTCTCACACAGCTGGGAGTTGCAGTTTGCTGCAGTCTTTGAGCTCTGGCAGCATTGATCCTGCTTGATGTCTAGCAAGGCTAGATTTACTAGATCCAGCAGGCATTCTCACTGCCTCGATGGCTGGGAGAGGCAGCCAGGAACTGTTTTTTTTTTTTTTTTTTTTTTTTTTTTTGCGTGTGTGTGTTTGTTTTGCTCGGCTGTGTGCGTGCGTGCGTGTGTGTGTGTGTGTGTGTGCAGGGGAGGGGAAACTTGCATGACCAATTGACCTGAATGAGGGGTCAAGCAGCGAACAGCGGCGAGGGATAAAACACGGGGCCTCCCTCCAGCCCTCTCTCCTCCTGGCCCCTGCCTCCTTCCTCCCCCTTTACCTCTCACCAGGGGAACTCTAATGCTGTCTAAAGGAATTCCTCCTGGAACCATTAACAGGATAATGGGGGATTCAAAGACTGGGCGTCTCATTAGTCAAAAGGTCATTTTTCTTTTGATTTGCTACCTCCTTTTTTTATTTTATTTTTTATTTTTTTGGACTCTAGCATTCTCAAGATGTAACCTAGGCCTGTGTTTCTTTTTAGGCTAGTTTAACATGGATACGGCTATCCACTTATTTCTCATGTTTTGTAGCCACATGGCTGGCTGTCTTTTGTGGGCCTAGTCCCTCAGTTGAATCCATTCCCTTCCAGGCTCATTCCAATTTCGACTAGTTTTGATGCCAAGGGAGGAATGCCTTGCTCTGTGAGAGAGGAGTTTGCTGTGAATGCAGAGAGCAGCATGAACTCTGGCCCCTGATAATCCTAAGGCTGTGATGTTATTGTCACAAGACACTGGGGCCCCGGGTCTTTTTAAAAGCCCTTCCGTTGGGGGGTTTCCAGTGAAGACACACACACACACACACACACACACACCCCTCTCAGCCTGTCCAGGTCTCATTAACCATGAACAAAAGCCTGTCGTTCTTTTGTTTGTCATGCATTCCATCTCTTTGGGCTTTCCCTCCCTAGTACGTCAAGGTGGTCCAATCAGTGCCCCTCTCATGAGTAATGGGAGACAGTAATGGCACCTCGTCGTGTCTTTGTGGCCGTGAAGAAGCAGCTCCATGCCATGCCGTGTCTCTGTCGTAGGGGCCTCACATCAAGCCAGGAATTCCAGGAGTGCTATCTGGTTTCAAAGAGTTCCGCAGGCACATGATGGACTTTGAAAGCTTAGAACCCCCCCCCTCCATGCAACGGGTGAAAATCAGTGAGGTTGTTTTTGTCCGTTGAATTCTTTAATACTACAGGTGGCCTCTATGGAGGATTTACAGTGCATTAAAGCTGAAGAATGGGCCCCACCCCTTTCTCTGGGTGATGATGACGATCACCTGCTGCTTCTAGCCTGTGGCTGAACGGTTACTGGGGGTGGTAGGTTTCTATCACAATGAACTTTCAATCTATAGCTGTACTGTAGCTAATGCCTTTACCGCATAGCTGAGTTAGCCCTATAGCCTCTCACATAAAGCAGAACGGAATAGTCTGTACTGTGGCCAAGGCGATATACCTTTTAGCCTTTACCCCATAGCTGAGCTGTAGACTACGTGCTTACTCTTAAAGACGCCAGCGTGCTTCAGTTCGGGGTGAGTGCTCGCATGCTCCCTCAGAAGACCGTCGCTTGGTAAATGAGAAAAAAGCGGCAACAGTACTTTTTGTCCATTTTTGAGACGCCAGTAACACACTTCCTCAAAATTGTCTGTCGTTAATTTTGATGTTTTTTTTCTGGGGAGATCTTAGTCGCGCAATTTTTGCATCTAGCTAAGAGGTTTGGTGCAGTGTTTCTCAATGAAAAAATGTGCATGAAAACGAGTCGTCTCTCATTGAATGACAACAAAGACTTTATTGAAGAATCCTTACTGTTGACCAATCACCGACGAAGGGGCGTAGACTTCGGCGACCGACTTCAAGAAAAAATGTTGTGCCCGAACAGCCGGGGAAAAAAAAAAACTTACCAAAGTTCAAAAACAAACAAAAAGGCCACAACTTCGTCATAATATATGCACAAACTCTTCTGAACTGTTTAAACTGGGAAGCATGCAGACACCTTAAATCTTTAACCTGTAGCTTAACTGTTCTAGGCCTACCTTGTTTAGTCTGGCCTGTAGCTGAACTGTTCGAGGCCTACCTTTTTTAGTCTGGCCTGTAGCTGAACTGTTCGAGGCCTACCTTTTTTAGTCTGGCCTGTAGCTGAACTGTGTGCCTTTTGTCTTGTATGAGGGGAGGTTTTTCCTGAGTGCTCTCTTTCCCTCGCTCTCTCCGATTGCTCTCTCGTCTCTCTTTCTCTCTCTACAGTACACATATGCCCTTGCTGCAGCGCCTGGGTGATTGATGGCTTTAATAGCTCCCTCCGGTTCTACGGTGGCATTTTGAATGCGTCGCCACCGCCGAGGGCAGAAATGTGGGGCTGCAGCACTAGTCATTGTCCCTGCCATCCTTTTCTGTCACCCAGGTGGAGTTAGGTGACACCCTGGTCCTTATACTGTAGTGGTGTACCCACCTAGTCCTAGGACTTCACCTTAGAAAGGTTTCAGTGAACAGAAAAGACAATCACAGCCTCACAGCAAAGCCTTTATTTCAGTTTGTCAATTGACTAATGACTTACAGGGGAACATTTACGCTCATCTTTGCCAGGTGATTTGTTTCAGCTGAATTAATGGCAGAATTTTGTGGATCTGGTAGAAGGAGAAGGAAATGTCTGCAGTGCCTGAGTGAGATGGAACCTTGGTGGGGTGGCCACGTTGATATTTTTTGGCGGGCCGCATATCTGTGTGATGGATGGTGGATTCATTAGCACAGGGGAATTGAATGTGACTACACAGCCACTGTAGCCTGGCCTCTGGGTTGCCTCGCCTCAAGGTGGGCTCGGCTGAATCTGAGACGGTGCTGCAGACAGGCGTGTGTGTGTGTGTGTGTGTGTATGTGTTCTGTCGGTCTTGATTGGTGATGGGCTTTCTAGTTGCGGTCTCCTCTTCCTCAGGCCTCCGGCCATGCCAAGGTCACTCCACCAGAGGGAGTCCAGGATCTCCCTGCCCCTTGGTCATTGGATGCTGCGATACAAATGGCAGCCTATTCCCTTTTTTTATAGTGCACCACTTTGGACCCGGGAACCTGTATACAGGGAATAGGGTGCCATTTTGAAAGCTGAAACCAGCCACCTCTCCTCTCTGGTACTGGCACCTGTCTGAGGAGCTCCACCTTACTACTGCAGGTGCCGCGCCATGTCTTGACGGTTCACCCAGCCTGAGTGTTTTCCTCTCCCACCTTCTGACAGGCCACTGCTGGATGGTTAATTGTCTGAGTGAGCAGCTCTCTTCTGCGCTGTTTGATTATTGCTGGGTCTAATCAATAGGAGACACGCTGTGTTAATAACACACACAGAGGTGGAGGTGGCCAGCCGCGTCTACCGCTCGCTGCTGGTAAATCCGTCTGCTGGCTGCAAATCCCACTGATTGACTGAGCCACAGACATACCTCCAGGCTGAGGGGAGGTTGACATGACAGACAGACAGACAGACACTCAGCCAGACGACAGACCAACCGAGCTCTCTCTACCACATCCGGGACCATAGCAGACATGGGACTCTGTCCTTAAACGCCTGCCCTAACCACATTATAGGCAGCACTAGGGGTGTGGGGGGATATCAGTGGGCTGTTGTTGCTCTCATCAGTAGGCCTCGTATGTGTATTCGGTCAGCTTTTTACTGCTGCCTGGCAGTGAGGTAATGCGATTAGTCCCTGAGTGAAGCTGGGCTGGATTACTTGCGTTGGTTGCTAGTGTCAGGCCAGGAAATGTCCCCCCGCCCTCCCCCCCTTTTTTAAATTCCCGGTACTTTATGAAATACGCCTGTGTTCTTCTCGTTTGATGTGGAGTGCTCAGTAACTGTGGGCTGTCTCCCTGCCAACGGTTGTGTTGGGATATTAAGTGGATTTGTGTTCTTTGAATGAGGGGAGTCCCTAAAAAGCAGGTACTGCCTGTGTGGTCCCACTCTGGTCCAGGGAACCCAGTGTTGGCACGTGGAGTTGGGTCACTTTGGTCCACTGATGAGTGTTTCCGACCCTTCCTCTCTTCTCTCGGCTCTTTGTCCCTACTTTAGAGAACTGAGGGAGAGGGGCCCTGCTCGGGCCATTCAAGGCTGTCTCTCTGTTCCCCAGGCCACTCACTGTTGTAGGAAAACTGTAGTGTTTCAGGCAGATTTATAAGATCTTATTTTAAAAGAATGGAATCATTTGGCAGAGAAAGAGCCTGAACTGGAATGCTTTGAACCTGTTATGCTGTGCCTTCAATCTGGATGTTGATAAAAACACACGCACACACACACACACACACACACACACACACACACGCGCGCATGGATTAAATTCTTTATCAGTAGGTCTTAGGTATCTGCCATTGGGGACGGAGAAGTAGGACTACAGCTGTCTGTTTTGAAGCTGTAGCTCCGACAGGAAAGCCCTGCTTTCTGAACACTCCATTCTACGCTCCCCTTCTTGTGAGGACCCGCATCTCAATTTGCTTGTGAAGACCAAACGGCATGTCTTGAGATCAATTTTTAATTCCACAGTTCCACTGTACACAGTGTGTATGAAAGCAGGCTTATTAAAGGGGGATGGGGAATTCTGGCTGGCTCTAAAAATAGCCGGGCTTGTTTTTTTTTATTTTTAAAGGCAACCGAGCTTGCTTCTTTCTGTTCTGTCAGTGCTGGAGGAGCACAGTGAAGGGGGGGCTACATGAAACACTGAGATTCTGGGTCGACCAGAACGTAGTCTTCTGTTGCTGCTGTCTTCATTTTAGAAGAGATTCATGCCTGCCCTCTTTGTAAAAGGCATCAGATTTTTTTCTTGAAGGGAAATGTCTAAACCTGTTCCCCATATCCCCTTTGTTCTCCTAGCTACCTTATTTTCCCTCACAGCACTATATCGGCTGCAATTTGGTTTGTGTGTGTGTGTGTGTGAGAGAGAGAGGGAGGAAGGGAGTCTCGCTCGTCTAATGCACCAATCACGCCTCCCCAACGCTGTGTGATGTGTGGCACAGAGACATGCCGTGAATATCAAATTTCGATGTGCTGAAAATGGGCACGCAGACCTGTTAAGGGAAAATGTCCTGTTGTCTCGCTGTGTTTTTATCTTGATCAGGGCGTTTGGACACCGGCAGACACTGGAGCGTAAAAACAACGTTGGTGACAACTCCGATTTGGATGTTGATGGCTGTTGTCGTGGTACCTTGCTCTCTCTCTCTCCCTCCCCTTCCTTTAATTCTCTCTTATCTACCTGTCTCTCGCTGTCTCTCTCCCCCTCTTTCTCTCTCCTCACGCTCTTTTTTTCTCTCTCTCTCTCGTTCGCTGTCTTTTTCCTCTCCTCTTTTTCTCCTCTCCTCTCTTTTTCATCTCCTCTCTTTTTCCTCTCCTCTCTTTTTCCTCTCCTCTTTTCCCTCTTTTTCCTCTCCTCTCTTTTTCCTCTCCTCTCATTCTCCTCTCCTCTCTCTTTCTTTTTGATAGAGATGGCTTCCGGCCATTCTGATATAAGCCACAGTACTAGCCTACAGTAGATCATGTGCAACACTTGGTCTAGCTAGCACATTAGGCTGGAAACACAATAGCTTCATTTGATTCCATCTCTCGCATTTTTAATATCTCAAGGGAAGACATTTGCATATTATATTATTTCATAGCAAAGTTCAATTCAGATTCCGACAATGTCAGTCTCCTTTGTTCTGTTGACCGCCGTCAAACAAGGGTAGAACAAGGGTATCCATTTGTCATTATATTTAGAATTTCACAGTCACTCTCCAGTCCAGACTGCTTGGCAGTTTCTGACTAAATTAATATTTACATTCTCTAACACTAAATGTGTGTCTTTTTAATTGCCTGGATTGGAATATTCGGACTGCTTGTTAGTACAGAAGCGCCCAGGCTAATGGTCAACCAGCAGCATGTGTGGTCATACATACTGCATGATTGTGTGTCCACGGTGATGCTGTTCATTCCCTGACGTGTGTGTGTGTGTGTGTGTCGTAAGGCTAGTCTACACACTTCTGTCAGACTGGGAGCTGCTGACACAGAGGATACCCTGCCCGCTGGTCAGTCTTCTCTCTCTCTCTCCTCCTCTTCTCTCTCTCTCTCTCCTCTTCTCTCAGGGCTTTACTGGCATGGGAAACATATGTTAACATTGCCAAAGCAAGTGAAGTAGATAATAAACAAAAGGGAAATCAAAATGAACAATAAACATTACACTCACAAAAGTTCCAAAAGAGACAAAGACATTTCAAATGTTATATTATGTGCAAATAGTTAAAGTACTAAAGGGAAGATAAATAAACATAAATATAGGTTGTGTTTACAATGGTGTTTGTTCTTCGCTGGTTGCCCTTGTGGCAACAGGTCACAAATCTTGCTGCTGTGATGTCACGCTGTGGTATTTCAATCAGTAGATATGGAAGTTTATTGAAATTGGGATTTGTTTTTGAATTCTTTGTGGATCTGTGTACTCTGAGGGAAATATGTGTCTCTAATATGGTCATACATTTGGCAGGAGGTTAGGAAGTGCAGCTCAATTTCCACCTCCAGGCTGTGTGCACTCTGCCCACAAAATGTCTTCTCTTGAGAGCTAGGTCTGCCTACGCCGGCCTTTCTCTCTCTGTTCTCCTCTACCCACTGTGCAATCTTTTCCTACAGATCCAATTTCTCTCTCTCTTCCCTAATTTCCCCCACTTCTTTTGTTCCTTTTCCCACAGCTACTCCCTCTCTTCCAGTGTCAGAGGTGACCTGTCCCTGCAGGTGTCATGTCACATTGTGTTCCTGTGTCCTGTTTAGGGGGGGGGGACCCAGTCAGAATGTGACTAGGTCAGATATGCATGTGAGACTGCAGCTGCCCTCCCTGTGCTCTACTCTCCCTGACCCTGTCAAGTTCACCCTGAGCCACAGTCACATACCTGAAGATGCAGGGAGAGAAGTCAATGCCTGACGCTGTTCATTCCCTGCCGTGTGTGTGTGTGTGTGTGTGTGTGTGTGTGTGTGTGTGTTGTCAGGCTAGTCTACACACTGCTGTCAGACTGAGAGCCGCAGACACGGAGGATACCCTGCCCGCTGGTCACAGTCTGTGGCGCTCTTCTCGCACTTTTTCACTCTCCCTTCCTCTCTCGCTTGCTCTCGCATTCGTTCTTTCTCTCGCGCTCTTCCCCTCTCCTTTGTCTTGTTCTTTCTCTCGCTCTTTCTCTCCCCGTGCTCTCCCTCTCCCCTCGCTCCCTCTTCTGTTCCTTTGTTCTCCTCTACCTACTGTTCAATCAGTTCCTGCAGATCCAATTTCTCTCTCTCTTCCTAATCTCCCCCCCACCTTCCCTTTTCCACGACTACTCCCTCTCTTCCAGTGTCAGAGACAGGTGTCATGTCACATTGTGGTCCTGTTTAGGGGAGGGGGGCTGGTCAGTGATGCGTGTGGGACTGGAGCTGCCCTCCCTGGCCTCTACCCTCCCTGACCCTGTCAAATTCATCGGCCTCTCACCCTGACACCCCTCCTTCATCACCCTGACACCCCTCCTTCATCACCCTGAGCCACGGTCACATACCTGAGCTCCAACACGGTGGCAAACATTAGTGAAGATGCAGGGAGAGAGAGAAGTCGGTGCTTTCTAATCTGACTGGACAGGTCGTTTGGATGTGTGGCCTCTACATCAGTGTTGGCATACTGCACTTCACAGCCCCCTCTCTCCACTCCATCTCCTCCTCTTCCCCTCCTCCAGTTGTCATTACATCTACAGTGGGTTCTGTCCTGCTGCCCTCAGGCTGTTCTGGTCTGTCCTCCTCTGACGCTCCTCATCGTTAAGCAGAGTGCTTGGGTCTGTGGTCAGACAGATGTGGCATTGTGTCTGGACTATGTGGGAATGAAGCCGCCCTGGTGGCAGAGTTCTTCAGCCTGCTAGTAATTCTCTTCCCCCTCTACTGTAGCTAGCGGCAGGGAGGGGGCGGGGGCTCAGAGGGCCACTGGTATTAGTGGGCCACAAATAAACATGGAGTAGGCAAGAGGACTGGACCACAATAACACACAGAGCGGCGAGGGAGCAAAGGTCAAACCACAGAAACCACGACCTGGTTCAGTCTGTTGGTCTCGGGACTGGGGTTCTGTGGACTTGCGCGTGTCACTGCAATGGTCACCCACTGCAGTGCTAGTGAACCGGACTGTAGCCCCTCCCCGTCTCTCTTCCTCCTCTCGCTACCGCTCTGTCATTCTATCCCGCTGATATAGACACTCCCTGTGAAATGTTAGTCATTTGGCCTCCTCACCTCACCTCCTCAGTGTTTGTGTCTTATGGCTCACTTGCTGCCGTCGCTTCTTGAGGTGGTTGGACGTGCAGACTTTGATTGATTGAACATGTTTGTGTGAGCACAGCCAGAGCTGGCAGGACATCGATCGACAGGCTGCCGTCGCACTAATCGCACAGGTCTGGCAGATACACACACACACACACACATCCTTCTAGCCCACCTGATTAATGCGACTGGTTGAGACAGGTGTGCCGGGGTGCAGGTGATGCTCATTGAAAGGTCCTCGATTTGTCTCTCTCACCACGTCTGACATTGGGCAGCTGTGCAGCGCTGACTCGCCTTGGATGAAGAAGCGTCCGTACAGGCATGTTGCTACGGCGACGGTGGTCTTAGTGGTCCAGCTGATGGACCTACTATCCTGCTTTTTCCCCAGTCATAGTATTTCCTTCCCGCTGTGGGACGTCTCTGACTGCTTGGCTGTATATTCCTGTTCCCCCAGGGTTGTTGTTGTGGTGTGTTTGTGTGTTTCCTCTGGAAATATGTGTATCAGTGGGGGAGAAGGTCACAGCATTTTTATGGAGAAGGAATGACAAGCTCCCTTCTGCTGACTTTTCACTCCAAAATGAAATGAGCCCAATAACATATTGTTAAAATTGTTTGCTAAAATCATTTTAAAGTATTGGACCATGCATATAGCTAGTGATTTTGAGGGGGGGTGGATAGTTACATATCGGGATATCATTTTTGACGATGTATCATTTTGACAATATTGCAATATTATTTTTGCGTTAGTTGGCTGTACCTGCACCAAAACGCCAGTATTTTTCATTCATATCTTGTTCTCAATCTTCTCTTTAAAAATTAGGTTAATTTGTTTTCAGCACTTTTGTTTCCATGACCGATCAAAATGTGATGTTCTCATGGCTCTCTCTCGTCCCTCTGCAGCAGACATGTGATGAGCAATAGGGTTGGAACATCGAATCGCAATAAAATCACAGTATCGAATCACAATATTATATAGAATCGGGAGAATCTCAAAACATATGATATCAGTAGCAAAGTATCGTGATAATATCGTATTGTGAAGTCCCTGGCAATTCCCAGCCCAACATATAGCCCATTCATATTATCAGGTATACCATAAGCAATTAGCATTATCACTTGTGGCCCAACTGATGCAGCAAAGTGGCTATAAATAAATATAATTGAAGGACCGAGTTGCCCATCTGCATTTACCCTATTGGGCTAATCATTAGTCAGATCCCGAATGTGATCTTTTTTAAATATTTTTTTTTACCCTTTTTTCTTCCCAATTGGTAGTTGCAGTCTTGTCTCATCGCTGCAACTCTCGTACGGACTCAGGAGAGGCAAAGGTCGAGAAACACAACCCAACCAAGCCACACTGCTTCTTGACAAAATGCTCACTTAACCCGGAAGCCAGCCACATCAATGTGTCGGAGGAAACGTATTGGTGCTGTGGCGCCCAGCCCGCCACAAGAGTCGCTAGTGCACGATGGGACAAGGACATCCCTGCCGGTCAAACCCTCCCCTAAACCGGACCCAATTGTGGGTCTCCCGGTCGCGGCCGGCTGCGACATAGCCCGGACTCAAACCCAGAATCTCTAGGCGCATAGCTAGTGCTGCGATGCAGTGCCTTGGACCACTGCGCCACTTGGGAGCTCCCGAATGTGATCTTTTAACTAGTTAGCATCATATTGATGAATTTTATGTTCCAAAAAATTGCATGAGCGTGGGTTATTCTGCCACCCGGGTAAAACACCCCCTGTCTGTACTTCTCCCAGATACCACATCATGTCACCATTCTCCCCCAAACACTTTCCCTGGTTGCCGCTCTTGCTCAAAAAACAAAAACTCATGTCTCATCACAATTGAAGTTACGCCCTCAAAAATATATTTGAGGTAGGGTGGCGTTTTTACCCCAAGTTACCCTACAATAGACATGTGTTACATTTGCCCCGCTCTCTCCTATGCACTCAGGAATAAAGTAGGATCTCCCTCTTTTTAGCAAAGGCCATTTTAAAACGTCTGTTTCTCCCGTCATTGCATTGAGCCTCGTTCGCAACTGGAATACACCTCGAGAGGAAAAGCCCATTTCTCTCACATAACACACACAACAACAAGTTGTCTAGGTAAATAGATATACTATTCTACTATTGGGGTCATTTGTTTTTTTCTATTCTTTGTTTAAAGAGGAAAAGTCCATGTGGACTTCACTGTTCTCGGATCTTCAAAATATTATTTGATGCGCCGTATTTTTTTGGGGCCTTAGTGGCAATGATTTTTGCCGCGGTGCCGCGCCACAGCTAAATGACTGCAGCGCAAACACTTATGTACGTGTGTGTGTATGTGTGTGCGTGCCCCTGCTTTGACACACCAGAGGGCATGGAGGCCTGTGCTGTTAATCCGCTGTACCAGGAGACCACACTGTCGCTGGATGAATGAACTGGGGCCTGTTATCGCCACTCGTATCCCACACCGGAGATGAATGGTAGCGGAAGGGGGCCTCTGCTCACTGCCCAGCCATCTACATCTTCCACTAGGATGGATTCTCACAACATAGGCCTATACCCATGAGGTGTGGAGAAGAATGTGCTGTTGTGACACACTCCTCAGTCAGAGACCAAAT
Organism: Oncorhynchus masou masou; assembly: GCF_036934945.1. Classification (NCBI taxonomy): domain Eukaryota; kingdom Metazoa; phylum Chordata; class Actinopteri; order Salmoniformes; family Salmonidae; genus Oncorhynchus; species Oncorhynchus masou. Next base: position 14,645,610 of record NC_088227.1, read on the forward strand.
AAAACGTGATATTGTATTCTGCTGTTTTTCCGAGGGTGGGTGTGTGTGTGTTGCGCAGGTTCCCCCGTGAGGCTAGGTAGTTGGCCATCTGTTAAGACTCCTGCCTGGCACTGGTTGGCAGGGCCGTCTGGTCTGTTTGTTCCTCAACACGCTGAAGTGCCAGGGATGTCTTTACTGAACCCAGCAGGAGACCGCTTGTTCCCGCCTGGAGCTTCACAAAGAGTTCGAGGTGTTTCATGCCTCAGTCAGGACTGTAGATAAGGTGCTGTCTGGGAACGATCTATGAATCCCCTTGCAGAGATTTTCATAGAGACTTTTGGGCCTTTGTCTGCCTCAGAACTGGACTGGGTACAGGACATGGGAAGGAACGACTGGGAATGCTGTAGAAAATCCCTCGCTGAGAGCTGGGAATCGACGTCCAGTGACTTGTTTGCTCCACTCTGTGCTCAGGAGTCAGGCGGTCTGCCAGGACGGGCCTTGGCTGTGGAGAGGGAAAACACAGCGCAGTCACAGGGAGGATTCTGCTGTCTGCTCCAGGTTTGGCTCAGGGACCACCACAGTCTCTCTCCCAGCATGAAGTCACCTCAGCCAGGGAGGCTTCTGGCTCCTAGCGATGACACAATGGAACCTGTGACACACTGAGAGTGGAAGGGAAGCATTTCAGGGCTTCCCTTCCTATTGGAGGCCTGAGGACACAGCTGAAGACACTGGCCTGTGTTCGGAATCCGATCTGGATGCAGTCCGTGGTGAATACGCCTGGTTAAACCACTGTATAGGAGCTGTTCAGTGTTCAACGAATGGAGGACGAGGCCTTACAGAACAGGGTGGTCAGTGAGTGAACAGCCGTTCCTGGTTTTACCACTGTGGAATCTCAGGCAGGACCGGAGAGGTTTTTGTGTCGGTCGTGTCGGACTCAGATCCGGAGACGTGGCCAACTGGAAAGCAAAGAACAGGGAAGAGTGCAGAGCAGGAAGCTGCGGCAGTGTACTATTCTGAGTGAAAGCGGGTGAGGTGCCCATAAAGAAACGCGCCTAACCTCACGCCTTTGTTTATTCTCTAAAACAAAACCATTTGCATAGGCACTTTGAAGGATGGATGATTGAAGGGACCCGGTGTGCATTATCGCTGTACCTAAATTGCAGTGTTCGTGTGTGTGATGGAGGGGGTTTGAGGAGGATGGTGTAAGGGAGGAGGGGGTGGCAGTGGGCGGGTATCCAAACAGAGGGTAGTTAATGAGCAGCATCCTAACACACGCATACACAGTCACACGTACAGTACAGGCTATACAGTGGTGTATGAATGGAGCACAGGGCTAGGTAGAGCTGTAAATAGATCAACATGCTCATCTCCTTGCTCAGCAGCCCCTGTCTGCGTCCTCTCCACCTCTGCTCTGCTCATCAGCAGACTTGCTCCTTGCAGCCAGGCAAGGCCGAAAATAGAAGCACCCCGCCTCGATGTCTGCCTCTCTCCTCCTCCTCCCAGAGTGTCTCTACCACACACACACACACACACAGGCACAGTGTGATCAGAGTCTCTCCACAGCATGGCAAACACACTGTTTACTCCTCCTGCATGCCACCAAACACCACTTCATAAATTGCTGTCCTGGCAGCATTTCAATAGTCTCACCCAGGACTAGCATTACGTAGTGTCTGCTAGAAGACCTGTACACCATGCTGGCCAGTTATACAAACACAACATGGAAAGTGTTGGTCCCATGTTTCATGAGCTGATATGGAAGATCCCAGAAATGTTCCATACGCACCCAAAGCGTATTTCCCTCAAATGTTGTGCACAAATTTATTTACATCCCTGTTAGTGAGCATTTCTCCTTTGCCAAGATAATCCATCCACCTGACAGGTGTGGCATATCAAGAAGCTTATTATAGCATGATAATTACATGGGTGCACCTTGTGCTGGGGACATTAAAAGGCCACTGGAAAATGTGCGTTTTTGTCACACAACACAATGCCACAGATGTCTCTAGTTTTGAGGGAGGGTGCACTTGGCATGCTGACTGAAGGAATGTCCACCTAAGGTGTTGCCAGAGAATTGAATTTCTCTACCAACATCGTTTTAGAGAATTTGGCAGTACCTCCAACCGGCCTCCCAACTGCATACCACCTGTATGGAGTCGTGTGGGCTAGAAGTTTGCTGATGTGAACAGAGTGCCCCATGGTGGCGGTGGTGTTATGGTATGGGCCGGCATAAGTTAGACAACAAACACAATTTTGAATTTTATCGATGGCAATTTGAATCCACAGAGAAACTGTGATGAGATCCAGAAGGCCATTGTCGTGCCATTCATCCCCCGCCATCACCTCATGTTTCGGCATGATAATGCACGTCCCCATGTCACAAGGATCTGTACACAATTCCTGGAAGCTGAAAATGTCCCAGTCCATCAATGGCCTGCATACTCACCAGACATGTCACCCATTGAGCATGTTTGGGATGCTCTGGATCGACGCATTTGACTGCGTGTTCTAGTTCCTGCCAATATCCAGCAAATGCTCACAGCCATTGAAGAGTGGGACAACATTCCACAGGCCACAATCAACAGCCTGATCATCTCTATGCAATGTGCTGCTTGAGGGAAATGGTGGTCTGATCCACACCCCTACCCCCTTTCTTTTTTTTAAGGTATCTGTGACCAATGGATGCATATCTGTAGTCCCAGTCATGTGAAATCCATCGATTTTATTTATTATTATTATTATTATTTTTTAGGGCCTATTGCATTTATTTCATTTGACTGATTTCCTGAAAACCAGTAAAATCTTTGAACATGTTACATGCTGCGTTTTTATATATTTATGTTCAGTATAGTCTATAAAGCAGCGGCATACATTTCTACCCCCCCGCCACCAGCGGGCGACTTGAGTAAATCCCTCAGACTAGAGCGATGTGATTTAAAGTAGTCATTTGTCTCTTTTCTCTCTCCTCTTCCCTTCACTGCAGTCTCTGTTCTCTCCCTCCTCCTCGAACAAGTATTTTTCCCCTCTCTCTCTCTCTCTCTCTCTCTTGTGTCGTGGTGCAGGATCGCTTCTGTAGTGAACCCGCGGAACTGAACCGTCGCGTGAGATTCGACACGCGGACACCCTCCCTCTCCCATGGGTGGCTCCATGTGCCCGATGCAGACCGGAGACAGGCACGCCACATAGTCCCGTTTCTATTACCCTGAAGTCTAATGTAAAACGAGACCCCCCCCCCCTCCCCCCCGGCGTTTACTGTGATGCGTTTTAGAACGGCCGTGTGTCTGTGCGAGGAGTTATGACGCACCCGCCCGCATTTAAAACTCATTAGAAGGACGGGAAGATAAATGATGGTGCAGATCTTTGCTAAGCAAGCAGAAGCTTTATTGATCGACAGTATCTTCATGCGGCACCCATTAGTTTGTTCCTGCCATCCGTCCCTTCTTCTCTCCATACCATACAGGGCTATGGGAAGATGTCTGGTCAGTCAGGCCGCTGGTGGGTTGGGCTGTGAGGTTCTCTCTTTTTTTTTGTTTGTTGTTGTTGCAGGTGCTCTGGCAGGGATAGAGGGAAACTGTGACTCTTGTGAAGCAGCATAATGGGTCGGGGGTTAGATTTGATGACGCCAGGTGCGTCTCTTCCTCAGACAAACTTGCTCGGCCTTTCCCTCTGATTGTCCTCTCTCTCTTACTCTCCGTTTCGCTCTTTTCTTTCTCTCGCCCCCTCTTACATTTCTCTTGTTCTCTACCCCCCCCCCTCCTTCCGTCGCTCCCTGCACCCTCGTGCCCTGGCATTGAGACGGACGATGCAGGAGGCTCTCGCCAGATGTTGAGATACCGGTGTTGGGTTTCCATAAACCTTTAGTCTCCCCCGCTATCCTCCCTACAGTGTTAGGGGGACTCGGTACATGACCGGGCAGATATTATGTCCTCGACATGGGCTCAGGCTGTGTTAACGAGCCTCTCCTCCACGGTGCTCAATTCTGTTCTCTCAACTCCATTAGAACATCTTGGCCTTGTTCTCTTGTTACTGTAAAACCTAGTTGGTATTTTGTCCATAATCCACAGTCCCAATCCCTAACCAAGTTTTGTCCATGTTCTTTATTCTTTATTACATCCCCTCTGCAATAGCAGAGGGGATGTCGTCCCCCCCCTACAGACCCCCATCTAAGAGGGACTTGCCCTCTCCCTGCATCCCTTACTCTCTCCCAGATTCCCCCTCACTCCGAAGCTACATTCATCGGTGGGTTGCGCCTCAGGGCCCAAATTGTACAGAGTGAAGGGTTCTATACAGCTCCACACTCTCTTGTTCTGTGTGACCCGGAGCTTCCTGCAATCAATCAGGTCCAGTCCAGCGAGAGCATGAATGGGTATTCATCAAGATGGACGATCTGAGTGGCTAGTTGCGCACACACGTGCATGCAAACTCTCTCACACACATACACCCCCCCCCCCCCCTGCACACACGGGCTCATTTCCATATTTATTATAAGTCCTGCTGCTGCTCCATGCAGTGAGAGGGACTCCTATAGACGTCTGTCCTGTCTCTCCTGTCTGTCTGTTCACAGACAGCAGCAGTGTACAGTAGCAGCTAGCAGGCAGCACTCCAACTGTAACTCTACAGTACTGACAGGCCGGAGCTGCTGCTGTAGTGCTGAGTCATTCAGACCCGCTGCCTGCTGCAGACTTGGAGGAGGAGAGGAGATGGAGAGAGAATCATCATCATCGCTGCCTCCGTGTTCCTTCCTGTAGATGGTTTCTGTAGAGGACTCTAGTGCCCTGCTTTAGCATGGACAGCGCCATTTGAGGACTTTCACCATTCTGAAGTAGTTAACTGGGTGGGAAATCCTATTTATACTTGTGAGCAAACATTCCAGAACTGCGGGTGGCAGTAATTCACAAATTTGGGCTTTATTGCTGTTCAAACAATGCATTCCTCCTGGTGGCAGTGTGAACTCTTTCAGTTTGTTTCCCAACTCGTAGAAGAGGAATAAAATGGACTACTTCAAAATTGAGACGTCCTCAATTGTGCTGACCATGCTCTAGCAGATGCCGTAATGGGACGGCTACAATGTTGCGTCCTCTATCTAACTCTATGATAGGGCCCTGTCTGCAGTAGCCCCACAGTCCCTTGTCTTGGTCTGGTCCTCCCTCCCATTAACAAATCAGGGAGCCCCGCTCCTGTGGGGGGGGGACTACTCTCTACTCAGAGACAGAGAGAGAGAGAGAGAGAACAGCCCTAGAGCCTAGACCTCAGTCAGACACAACTCCCGCTTTCATTTCCTCTCTCTCCTTAGTCTTACTCTCTTTCTTACTCACTCAGTCTCTCTAAGAGACCGAGAGAGAATCTCAGTCTCTGTCTCTCTCACTCGGTCTCTTTAGAAAGAGACTCTCACTTTCTATCTCAATCTCTTTCTCAGTCTCTTTTAGAAAGAGAGAGTCTATCTGCCTCTCTTTTTATCTCTCCCTCTCACTTTATTTCTCTCTCTCTCTGTGTGTCTCTCTCTCTCTCGCTCTCTCCTTTCCTCTATCTTTCTTATTTCCTCTCGCTCCTTACCGGCCAGCTGGGTGGAAAGAATCACTTGTTTATATTTCCCCGCTGTCTGTCAGGGGCTTGTGCTGCTTGCCGGCTTCCGTTACCTAGCAACTGCAGTAGCAGCTTCACCAATGGCGTTGGCTGTGTGTGTCTGTGTGTTACGACCGTGTTCACTAGCAAGGCACATACACACACACGCGCGTTCCCAACTGTACCTAGCCTACCTCACAGCTCCTTTTGTCTGCCCTCTCCGCCCCCGACTGGCTCCATGCCAGTCTACCTGTCTGTTTGTCTGTCTGTCTACCCTAAGAGAAGACGCACTCTGTCTAGTGCACTTTTCCTGCCTTGACTGTCTGTTTCTGCGGTGGTGAAAGGATTGGATGTCAGATTAGGCCGTTCTATGTAGACGTGAAGGGTTATCCGTCGGTCTGGTCTGGTCGCCTGGTTGATGCCGGTGTGTTGAAACTGAAAGCAATTCACACGCTGCGTTGTTTGCCACTGTCGTCTGTGAGGGGTTTCCCTGGAGAGCTGCCTTTTTTTGGTTAGCGCGATCTTGTTTGCCCTCACCCGCCTCGCGATGACAAACCCTATCTGTTTCTCTGTATGTTTTGACCACTTCCTGAGTCACCCTCTGCATGGTTGCAGAGATATGCAGGATGCCGTTTTTGCGCAGGCTGTTTTCTCTGCAGATGTACTCCATGCCACGGGTTCAGGTTGAACAATTGAACTCCATGACCCACAACAACCCCTCCCCCGCCCCTCAATTCCCCTACAAAACGTGATATTAAGGGGCCGTGTGGCGTTCTCTGTGCGGGTGCAGATGGGGCTGACGTGTGGGAGAGGAGAGGCTCTGTAGGTGCTGGGGTGGTGAAGCTCTGTACTGCCTCCTCCTGCTGCCAGTCCTTCCGTCTCATCTGGTCTGCATGGTCTCTAGTCCCCGTCCCACAGCCACATGGTCCCTATTCAGAGTAGGATGGTATCGCATTACGTATCTGACATTAGGCCTGGACTAGCCCAAACCTGAACAGGACTATCAGTCAGCCAGCGAGGTCGAGATTTTTTTTATATATATATTTTTTACACACACTACACGAGTTCCTGAGGACCTCATACCATGTCAGGCCCCCCCCCCCCCCCCCCATCAGTCAGTCTCCCTCCCCTCATGGAGACAGTCCCCCGTTGGTTAGTAATGACGGGCTTGACATCGTGGTGGCGTGCACTCGTGATTCAAGGCTCCTTTTACAGACCTTTTTGTTGTATTTCATCAGTCTGTCTGAGCAGGGCTGGATGGCGGCATCTCCACCCGCGGTTGGAAACTGTGTACTAGCTATTTAACTGGACCCCCCCTCCTCTCTTTCTCCCCTCAGTAGAGAGGCCAATCTGTCTCCATTGTGTGCATGTATAGTATTAATAGTATCTTAGTAAAATCAGTCATGTCTCTGGCAGACTGCGTCACCGTCTGTAAATATGTTGTTTAAAGTCGGCACGCTTTTGCTTTTTGGTAAATTCACTATGAGTCGGACTACTACTCGAATCTTTAGTTTTATATCGCTGTATAATGCCGAGTGGCTTTGTGTTTTTGACTCTGTGCCAGTTTCACAGTTGTTCCTATGGGTTGAGGTAACCAACTTTTTTTTGGGGGGGGAGTTTGACACAGCAGCTCTGCCACATGAACACACACCGTCTGTCTGAAGGACACGGCGGACCAACGCGAATGGACATCCTATCGCCTCTGACCACAGAACGTTGTTTGTTCACTTCCCGATGATTCTACATGCCGAATGAAGGACTAGCCTACCACTATCTCAACCAGAATTGACTCTCTCTCTTCTCTCTCACTCTCTCTCGCTCTCTTGCTCTCTCTCTCTCTCAGGTCAGAAGACCTGTCTCCACCTCCATGGCATCTTCCCCTACCTCTATGTGCCGTACGATGGCTATGGGCAGCAGGCGGAGAGCTACCTGCGTCAGGTAGCCTTCAGCATCGACAGGGCCCTCAACGTGTCCATGGGAAACCCCTCCTCTAACACACAGCACGTCTTCAAGGTGGCACTGGTCTCCGGCATGTAAGTCTCACTAAGTACACGGCGGAGGCTCTTTCTCAATTTGATTTTCCTCCCATCTCCCACCTGTTTCCTCACCTCCTTCATCAAACCTCATTTGAGGAGATGACCCAAGGTTCCTCCCCTAGGGCATTCTCCTCCTATGGGTTTTGAGTAGGAGGCGAGGAGAGAAGGCACGAGGAATCAAGAAAAGACACATTGAGAACGGGGCAGAGTCTGAAGGCTCACATGTTCATGTTAGAAGGTGAATGGTAGGTGAAGTCTGTATTGTGTTGTTTTCCCAAGAGGTTCTTCTGACTGTCTCACCCCCACAGGCCTTTTTATGGATACCATGCCATGGAGAGGAAGTTTATGAAGATCTATCTGTACAATCCTCAGATGGTCAAAAGGTGAGGAGTGTGTTCTACTTTTTTTGCATCAGCTTGCATTTTGGAGCTGTAATAGCCTATGTGTTAACATTCGCAATGTGTTCCTGTTGTTAGAGAGGGCTATGCTCTCTGTCTGTAGGCTAGCCTGTGTGGACATGACTATGATGCTCATTCTGTTGATATCGATCGGCCCGCTTATGTAGTACAGAGCTCTAGCGGTGTGTGTGTGTGTGTGTGTTTTAGACAGTGTGTGTACGTTGAGATGGAGAGACAGAGCGACTGTGCGAGAGACAAAGCAAGTACGTGTCTGTTTTGTGTAAAGAGAGAGAGTGTGTGTGTGTGTGTGTGTGCACACCGGCTGTTATTTAGCTGCTGAAGCTATCAGTCACTGTGAGTGGAGCCGTGCTACTGCACTGATTCCGAGAGACGGGACAGAGGAGAGAGAGCGAGCGAGTGATACTGAGGGAGGAGAGTGAGCGAGAGACACTGAGGGAGGAGAGCGAGCGAGAGAGAGAGTCTAACTGGCACACTGTCTGCTCCCAGCCTGACTGACTGTTATGAGCCCCTGTCTTGTTCCAGATCAATCACTGAATCAATCAACTCTCTCCGCTCTGACCTTTTAAAGGGGAACTGTCACTGTGGCCTACATTATTATTATGGATATTGGACCGGCCAAAAGACTGGCGGGAAATTTCAAGTTTGAAAAGTAAAATTGCGCGTCGTCACAGTTTCTTTCCAGCGACTAGGACTCGGTGAATGCGTTTTTGAATGAAAGCATATCAACTCTGGAATGAAAGCCTCTCCGACTCAATCATTTTGGAACACACAGCCTTTTCTGGACGCAAAGAACATGCCTAGCGTACAACAATGTATCATCTAATGTAAAACTGTGTGTGTGTGGTTCCAGGGTGTGTGAGCTGTTGCAAGGAGGCGCTGTGATGAACAAGCACTACCAGCCCCACGAGGCCCACATCCCCTACCTGCTGCAGCTGTTCATCGACTACAACCTGTACGGCATGAACCTGATCAACCTGGGAGCCGTCAAGTTCCGCCGGAGCCAGCCGCGCAGAGGTAAGGGACGGGAAGGAACGGAGTAGGCTGCTTTAGGAACCTTGTCACAAACCTGTGACCTGGCTGAGTGGTGTTGCGGGACATCCCTCCTCTTTTTCTGTTGCCTGTTAGGTGTGGCTGAGGGGTGCGCAGTATGCCCAGTCGTAACGGTCCAGAGCTATGGCGGGGGGTGGGGGTGTAAGAGAGGAAGAGCTGCCATGCTTTTGTCGTGATGTATTTGTGTTCTCTACGATGGCCTTGAGATGCTTCGGGCAGCAGCTGTAGTTCTCGTTCTATCTCACACACACAAACCGTATCCTCCTAATGCATCCTGGTCAGTGTGTAATTTTCTAAAGAGTGGCTCGCAGATAACACCCTTGCTTTACAAAGACCTGACAGGCTCTCCGTTAAAGAAAGAAAAATGAAAAAAGGTGGACTTCTTCAAAGATGACACCTCACCAACACACGGAAAAGCCCTTTAAGAGAGGAAGAAAAGAGTGCGGGAGAAGACTGGAAGCAATGGGGTCCGTGGCAGACCAGAGGAATAACTAGCATTCTGGAACACTGCAAGCCTGGAGCATATTCTTGGTACTGTTTTTCCACCTGAGTTGGATAAACACCCAGCCATCAATCTAGAGAAATGAACAGTGAGGGCTTGAATATGGATGTGTTTACTTGTGACCTGTTGAACTCAGGCTGTTGATTTGAACTTGCACTGTACATCACTGTTTAGTATTAATATTACGTCCCACATCGCCTCTGCCAACCCGAAACGAAACCACAGACCACGGCTAGCCAAGCTGGGACAATCGATATCTCGATTGAGGGCCGCGTCGGTCAGATTTCCTCCCGTCTTCCCAGGACGGGAACCTGTGACTCTCACTAGGCCCCTCGCAGTAGCAGGGCGAGAGTGGTAGAACAGGGGGACATTTCACAGTGGGATTGGAGGAGCAGGAAGGTTTCCCTCAGATCTGAGGGTTGAACTTGGCCTTGGCTTCACACTGCGCCCGATGGTTGGGAATAAAGCGGTAGATTGGCCACTTTCTGTTTGATCTTGACTAAGGCTTACGAAGCGCTAATCCCGGGCCGCGCTGAGCCGAGATGGGACAGGTATCTCCGCTCTGCAGTTGTCTTCATGCCTGAGCGAGTCTCCTGGGTCAGGGGAGGCAGAACCCAGCGTGACACCACCACGCATGGAAGGGTTAATGAATAGGCCAGGGAACCCCACCCCCCCACTCTTCAGATGAACAGATTCTTAACAATGTTCACGCAACACTCTCCCCAGACAAAGAGAGGGCCACTTCCTGGATTTTGACGCAATCAACGGAAAATGGGTTGCAAAGAACCAAAAAGTACAAAGGGGCTGAAACTCTGTGATAATGTTCACCTGTTTATATTCTCCTTTGTACAACACCTAGTTGAAAGGGAGTTTGTAATCTGGGATCAAGTGAAGACGATGACAAAGGACCTGGGATTCTAGAAAGCTGTGTAGATCCAAATGAATTGGAAATACTGAGCTGGTATGCTTTTCTTTTTGCATTTTGCTCTATGTTGAAGACACAATGTCTGTAGACTGGTTTACCCCCCCAAAAAATCAATTGGCTTCCATCACATGATTCACATGTTTTTGTGTGTCTGTGTGCACGTGTCTCTTGAACAGAGGGATTTCCCCCAGATCGCCAGGGCTGCAGCAGGCCAGGCACCAGCCCCTTGAAGAGCCCCTGTACCTCCAGACTGAGCGACAGTACGCTGGGAGGCATGTTTGTCCGCTGGGAGGAGGATGACATAGCCTGGTGAGCCACGCCAGCACAGACCAGCTCCAATGACATGCTGTGGGCCAATGCAGCGTTGTGTTTTTAGGTCTTGTCTGTACATTTCTGTCCATGTAGGATTTAGTGTGTAATTTGCATCCATGTTGTGTGCTCACCTCTTGCTCTCTCGCTCGCCCAATCTGCATGATCTCCTTCTCTCTTCTCTCCCCCCTCTCTCTCTAATGCAGTTCCCTGGTCCTGGAGGATGTGGAGAAACAGAGCACATGTGAGCTGGAAGTGGATGCTGTGGCTGTAGATATCCTTAACCGTCTGGAAATAGAGAGTAAGGACGGCGAGAAACTGGGAAACAACATATTTTTAGTCATATATAAAAACCGCCAGTCAGACAGTCCGACAGACGCACGAGGAGAGACTGAGGGAACGGGTCGGTTAATGACTCCACTGCTCTGACTGTGCAACACAGTCGAGGAGCGAAGGCTTTTCCTCGTCAAACCTTGGTTGCGTCTCAAATGGCAACCTATTCCCTATGTAGTGCACTACTTTTGACCAGAGCCCTATAGGAGCCCTGTATATAGGGTTCCATTTGGGACCCCTACCTATGTAACCTAGATGAGCGATGGAGGCCTTCTCCAGATCAAACAGTCTGTCTCGCACCCCACTGTCAGGCTCCTGCTCTCCAGCACATCCGAGCGTTAGATCAGTGGCCACCCGGGCCAAAACAAACACTGTCCACTCACCCCGTCTCTCGGTAGTCTCGTCTTTCTCCGACCTTCTGTCGGGAGGGGGAGAGAGAGAGCGAGGGAGAGAGTAACAGGGGGGTGTAGGATGGAAGACTGGAAGAGCAGATTGAACTGGGAACATGTAGCAAAAATAGAGCATTCTGTTAAAAGCATGCATGAATATGCATCTGCCATTGGAATGTGTTCCCAGACCTCATAGTATCTCAATCCAGTATGAACTATTTCTACAGTCTTTCTGCCATTCGTGATAAATGTTAGGAACAGAATGACACAGCAGAAACAAAGTGCTTGGTTGTGTTTTAGATTAGCTGTGCTCAGAATACGGAGTGTGGGAGACACATATATACACACACACACCATTATCTGGCAGAAAAGGGGTCACGCCAGGGCAGTCCACATATGTGCCTTCAACAAGTAGATTTTCCATCTGCCCAAAAAAGACATACAAACTCTCTGTTGAGAAGGAAATGGTTTGAGGAATGATTCTGATTTCGAGCTCTTGTCCAGTTTGAGTGGTTAGTGGTGATCTGAGCTCTTTAACTTTGTGTGCGTCAATGTACTCTTTGAAACAATGGCCCTCATTCAACCAACTGTAGATGGGAAATGCAGAGGCCCTCATTCAACCGACTGATCTATGCCGACACTGTGTGTGTGTGTGTGTGTGTGTGTGCAGATCAGATTGGCAGCAACCCTGGCCTGCAGGCCATCTGGGAGGATGAGAAGCAGAGGCGACGAGAGAAGAACCAGTCATCTCAGATGGAGACCCCACAGTCACAGGGTGAGTGAACCAGTCCTCTCAGAGACCCCACAGTTAAACTTCCAGCAGGTCTACCTACATGCGTATCGGCCTGAATGTAAAAAGTGACTGACAAAATAATGGAAACACAAACCTAGTGTCCTAATAGGGAGTTGGGCCACCACGAGCCAGAACGGCTTCAATGCACCTTGGCATAAATTCTACAAGTGTCTGTTGGAGGGATGCGACACAATTCTTAACGTGAGAAATTCCAGCGTTTTGGCGTTTTGTTGATGGTGGTGGAAAAACGCCGTCTCGGGCGCCATTCCATTGGGCTGAGATCTGGTGACTGAGACGGCCATGACGTATGATATACATCGTTTTCATGCTCGTCAGACCATTCAGTGGCCAGGATAGAAGGGCTTCACCATAGGTCGAAGGCGATCATTAAAAAATGCCTGTGTATTTATTGGTTTTGCCTTTCTCTCTAAGGGGTTGAGTTGACCTAACCCAGGGGTCTTCAACAGGTAGATCGCAGCCCGCTTATGAGTAGCTAGCCAATCAATTCTGAGCGTAAGTGCATTTCTCCATCACAAACTGTCATAAACAGCTGATATCGACTCAAAAGCCACATTGACACTTTCCCACCCCTGGTTAGCCACTATTAGCTTAAAAATGTAACGCAATATCTGCTAACTAATTTACAGCAATATTGTCCGTCCTGTCTGTCTGTCTGGACCGTGCTTTTGTCTATCACGCCGTATGTAGCCAGTTAGCGTTGCTAATGACCACGTCTTTTGGGTTGAGTAAACAGAGGCTTTCCACCAAAACCTTCTCAATTAAATGTGAACTGCAAAGTAGGCTTGCCTAGCATGACTGTTTGTTTCATTTTTGGTGGCTGTTGTTCTGCGAACTCTGCCGTGACATGTAACAGCAGAAAGGTCATTCGACCGGCACATTCTTCTCTTGCTAGATGGGCAATTGAAGGGGAATTCCAGTATTTCCAGGCTTACATTTATTTCTTCTGATGTGATTTAAGCATTTACTCAGGAACATACATTTTTGTTGTTTCTCTATGAATATTTGTTATATTGAGTATAATATAATTTTAAGGGGCCTGTCATGCCAAATAATGTGTACTAACCATTATTGTACCAGGTATATTGACAGAAAACACATCTCTTGTACACCAAAGACCCAGGGAAGGGTTACAAGTTAAAGAAGAGAACAAAAATGAGTCGCTGGGGTTATGTTTTTTAAAGTAGCTCTCATGCTAGAAAAGGTTGGCGACCCCTGACCTAAACCATGCCAGGAAAATGCACCCCCACACCATAACGGAGCCGCCAGAACATCTACTCAACTGTCTTTATTATTTTTGCTGTTACCTGTAAGTCAATGCCAGTGGAGGCTGTTGTGGGGAGGACGGCTCATAATAATGGCTGGAATGGAGCGAATGGAATGGCATCCAACGCGTAGCAACCATCTGTTTGATGTATCTGATACCATTCCAACCTATTCCCCTCCAGCCATTACCACGAGACCGTCCTCCCCAATAAAGGTGCCATCAATCTCCAGTGGTCTATGCCCCATATTATGGGCCATCTGCTTGTTGGAACATGCATGGACCAGGTAATAAATAATCTAGGCTCGTCCCTGTCACGATTCATGCGTATCTGTGTCTGACTGCTGTCCCGTGTGCATCACACATACATCAAAGTGTAATAATTGAACCTCTGCCTGCGTTTGGTGCTCCTCCAGATCGTGGGTTTGTCGCCTCGACGGAGAGCGAGAGGGCCTTCATGCAGAGATTCAAGGAGATCCTGAAGGAAAATGAGTTTGATGTGTAAGTAACAACTCCCCCCCCCCCCTCAAGCTTGCTGTCTTTAAGAGGGGAAATGGCTCACCACAAGAGTTTCCCATAGTCCTTAGGGTAACTTGACTGTTAGTCATCGTCAGACAAACAGTTGCTCAACATTGCGTAAGTGGATAGCTGTGCTCTGTTTGGTTTGGGAAGTTGAGGGGGCGGCAGGGGTGGTCTTTGAGAGTAAACATCTGCTGCTTTCAAGACAAGATGTCTACCGCCAGAGAACACATAAGTTGCGTTTTAGAGAGAATCTACATCTGGTCTGTCTTTCATTCTTTATGTTAAAGCAGCTACTTATTTCCCCCATGCCTTTATGGTTAGTGTATTACTGTCTTTGTCTATATGAGATGGTGACTGCATGCCTCTTCCTGGTTCATCTCAACACTGTCAGTGGCTGGGCCAGAGAGGATGGGTTGGAGGGAGGGGGTTAGTCCAGGGTTGATGGGGTCATTGCTGTCTAATATCCCAGGGCTCTCCCTGTTCCCCCTCCTTGCCGAGCAGAAAGAATTTCCTGTTATAAATAAAAGTACAGTTGGCCCGGTGTGTGCTGTTACATCAGGTCCAGATGGCTCCTGCTCACAAAGCTAAGTTGATACCAATGGGAGGAAAGCGGGAGGAAAGTGAAACGGCTCTATCAAAGGCCAGGCCAGTATGGGAGCAGTTTGGGCTCTGGCACAGGGACCCGTTTCCTCTCACGTGATGGAGCTGTGGCTTGGCAGCACTGTGACACACACACATTCCCAGATCACAACTCTCACTGGTTGGCTGGTGTGCTCTCGCATGTATACACATTGTCTTTGATTTGAGTCTCTCTTTCTCTCTCTGTCTGTCTCTGTCTGCCTATTGCACATCTAAAGGTGTCCACTACTCTCTTATGTGCTTTTTTAAAGCTATTATTTAGTTTCTCTCTCTCTGTCTCTCTGTCTCTGATTGTTACCACAGACAGACAGGCTGTACTGTAGTAAGTACAGACGAGCAGAGTTTACAGAGGGGAGGAGGCAGAGTCGGGAGCTGAAATGTTTTAATCGCTGCAGGAATCTCCTGGCACCTGCTGGGCTCCCTCGTTTAGCCACCAAAGTCATTAGCAACGAGACTAATTAACACCAGATCGAGACAGTCGTGAGCACAGAGGCCCGTCTCTGGAGCCCCTCTGCACTCCTTCATCCGCCCCGCAATAAGAAATGAGACGTACAGAATAGAATATTGAATATTTATTTATTTATTTTGGGGGGGGTCTAGTACCTGCATTGCTTGTCCTACCTTTTCCACCTTGTATATGCTTAAATATTTGGTTGAGTTGATAAGTAGTGAGTTGCTAAGCAATGCAGGGGTGCAGCACGGGACAAAGCGGATGGCAGAGCCTGATAGGGAGAGGCATCTGGAGGAGAGCCCAAAGTACTGCTGGCCACCTGCCAGCTTTCCATTCATACCTCCTACACACACACACACACACACTCCCTCTTCTCTTTCTATCCCACACTCTTCTCTCACTCGTTCTCCCTCTCTCTGTCTCTCTCTCTCACACGCACACACACTGCAGCCACATCTCCTGATTAAGACAATAAGGATTGCTAATAAAACATGACTGCTGCAGCGCTTGGTCTCAGGGACCTCGTCTATGACTCAAGTAATAACCTTAGCTACAGTCTCCCTTTGAACGGTCTTATCACTTTTTTTCTTCTTTAAAAAAAAATAGGACTCAGTCTGGGTCTGTGGATGACGCGGCAGAGGAGCAGGATCCATCCCCAGCTGAACTGTCTCTACACCCTGATGTCCTGACCCCAGAGCTGCTGCAGTGTACACCAGCCAACCTGGTGGAGGCGCATAGAGGCTCCCAGACAGGTGAGCAAGGCGTCTCCCTCTGCCCACTGGCCCTCTGCTAGACTAGACACGAAGGGGGATGTGGTGTTAACTCTCCTCCCAATTCTCCGACTGGCCCTCTGCTAGACTGTCTGAATGCCAGAGAAGGTGGATCAACATTCGTCCAAATGATATCCTATCACTCCTACTGTGACTGAATTTCAAGTGTGACACAGTGTTGGTCTACATTAGCCTAATCTGCTCGCTCAGTCTGCCAAGTCTCCCGTAGGACCAGTGGAAATGCTAGGGAAGCAAGGCGACTGACACACATGGAGACAGAATGGAGTACGGCAGGGCCTCATGCTGAACCACTCACTGTGGCTCGTGTCCCAAATGGCACCCTATTCCCTGTAATAGTGTATGACGTTTGACCAGGGCCCATGGGGTTCTGGTCAAAAGTGGTGCCCTGTGTAGGGAATAGGGTGCCATTTGGGACACGGGCACTCTGTTTGTCAGTAATGATAACCTTCTCTCCCTCTCTCCCGCCACTCAGACACTAAAAGGAGCCGTGGTAAAGACCAGGAGGAGGCCATTGTGGATGAGGAGGCCATTCTGAGTCTGTTGGAGAGCAGTCAGACCTTTCTCCCACTCTCCCAGAAATCCAACCACTCACCCATACTAGGTAGGCAAACATACTGCACTGTGTTCATCGGATATATGGAAAACAGCTTATCCTACTGCTCTTATGTCCTTCTTGTTTTTTGAAAAAAAATCTGCTTTTAATCAACGTATTGTTTATATAGCATCTCCAAGCCTGGAGATGAGTCACCTCCAAGGTATTTCTGTGTGTTGCAGACAGCAGCCAGGACCATGCCATGGTGGACCTGCTGGCAGGCCTGGAGGATGATGGGTATCGGGCGGCCCCTATGAGGCAGAACTCCCAGCATTCCCTGCCCGGGGGAGGGAGCGGTCACTACAACAGTGACGAGGAGGAGGAGGGGCCAGAGCTAGAGAGGGAGGAGGCAGAACTCAGTCTTCTGATGTCACAGAGATGGGACAGCGACCTTCCAGAACAGTCGTCTAGACGGAGGTGACCGATTTCTTATTTTCTTTCTTTACCCCGTACTTCTTTGCCTTGCTCAATATTAACTTATTAATTACGAGTTCAATATTAACTCAATAAAAACACCTAATGACTTAATTCTCTTGTTTCTTGTGTTGTCACTGAATTCACAATGGTAAACAGTGAACACGTTTGTCAGTCAGATGAAGGTCACCTGCGGTGAGCCGTGACTAAACAGTTTAAGGGATGCCTCATTGTTAAATCAATGTGTCTTATCTCCCCAGTAGACCTGGTGTGAAGGAGGCAGAAGAGAGCTTCAGTGACGAGCCCCAGGACTCGTCAGATGAGGAGATGGAATGGAGTGGGAACAACTCTCTTTTTGCCAACCTCTCCATTCCTCAGCTGGACGGTGCTGCGGATGAGAACAGTGGTGAGTTATAAGAACGTAATATAGAGATAGAGATAAACACATCGACGACACATCTCATTGACTCCTGCCTTACATTCCTGTCACTGTATCGAGGTGTTATGTTTCCTCTCCTGTTATATTTCCTCTTTAGATTCATCGGTAACGGACAAAGGCTCCAGGACCCACTCGTCCCTCACCGTCGCCGATAAGATCCTGGGGAAGAGGAACCCCTTTCCTGGGGAGACAGTCCACCTGGAGCCCCCGTCTTCAGCCAAGATCCTCCTAGACCGCAAACACCCGGAGCACCGGCAAGCCCTCTCACAGGACACAGAGGACACAGCTGATAAGCACTTCCTCTCCCTCAGCCAACACAGTCATGAGTGTTCCACAGGGTTCAAGGTGAATAAAGAGATACCTTACATCCAGCCGGTCAAACACCCCATTCCCTGCAACATCGCCAACCAGGCCGAGGTCTCTCAGATCTGTGTGGACAAAATGGATGTCGTTCGGCCTCTCTACACCTACGAGAAGAAGACGATGGCTCTGGATGAGTCGGATCTGGACGTCTTTCCGTTCGGCAACGGGAAAATCACCCAGAGCAGGAAGAAGTACAGCAGCATCAAGAATGTGGAGAAGAATCGTCTGTCCATCCTGCAGAACCACAGGAGCTTCTCCCTGTGTTACTCTGAGCTGAGGAACTGCCCCAGCAAGACAGAGCTAGAGCTGGGTCAGAAAGACTGTAAAAGCCCCATACCGAGGAACAGTATAAACCCAGCCCCCTGCCCCGTAGAAGAGGACGAGCTCATTGCCTCGAGGGAGGGTGAGATGGGCCGAGGCAGCGAGGAGGGGGACATGGGCGAGCTGAAGATCCGGTACGAGGACTATCAGGAGAACAAGACTGAGAGGACCATAGTAGCCCAGCAGGAGGCACACTACAAGTTCTTCCCCAGTGTCATTCTCTCCAACTGCCTTACCAGGCCCGCCAAGAAGGTGGTGGGCAACAAGTTGACTGACGGCTGTGCCAAGCTAGAGCAGGCAGAGCCACGCAGGTCCAGGCTAAAGCTGGGCAAGAGGAGGTTGGCTGCAGCAGCCCAGAAAGCTAAAGCGAACGCTGGGGAAAGCCTAGCCTCTGACAGCCAAGTGGGCATGGCCTTAACTTCCATCATGCCTGCCTGTCCTAAGAGCACGGACACAGTGGCAAAGTCTGTCATAGAGGAGACTGGACCCACAGCACCACTCCCAGAATTGCCTGCTCCTGCCCATTCCCCTGCCCTGGCCCCTTCCCCTCAACCAGCCCCTGTTGTGTCCCCTACACAGGCCCCAGTCCCTGCCTGTCCCACTGAGGTGTCTGTGGAGGGCAGGTTGGCCCCACTGCCTGAGCTCCCTGCTAAAGTGACTGGCACCAAAGCCTCAGGTCTGCCTGGCAGCAAGTACACTCTGAGGGCCAAGCGCAAGATGAGCTACGACAGCAGCGAGGATGGGGAACACTCGGGCACCTCTCGCGTGAAACACCCTCTGGCCCTCCGAGACAACTACGTCCGCTTCAAAGACAACTATATCCTCAGCACGCAGGAACTCAAGTACCAGAAACGACGGAAGATGTCCAGAAAGGAGCCAAGGGAGCCACCCATCATCATCAAGTACATCATCATCAACAGGTTCAAGGGTCAGAAGAACATGTTGGTGAAGATGGCCAAGGTGAGTGCTGAGGAGCAGCGGGTGGTGCTCACACCAGACAAACTGGAGACGTACACTAAAATGGCCCCTCTCAAGTCCTTCTGGCCTAAGGTTCTAGAGTCTTGTGCGGTCAAGTTTCCTCTCAGTGAGCCCAAGGCTAATAAGAAACAGCCCAAACGAAAGGTTAATAAGGTCAACACCACAACCACTAAGAAAACGGCCAGTGGCCCACCAAAACCTCGAGTCCGAGTCGGGCAGGGGGGTGAGAGGCCTAGAAGGACTAAAGGCCTCAGGAAAGCCTCGACTCGGCCCTCTCTGCCGTGCCCGCGGCCATGTTACTGTGAACTGGCCAATGACCACGCCACTGAGTACTCTGATGTGATGGTGGAGTTGGGTTATCTGTCTGAGAGATCCCCTAGCCCCACTGATTCAACCCCACCTCGGTGTTGGTCCCCCAGTGACCCCCTTATGGAAGCCATGTCCTCTGATGGGTTGATGAACCCATTAAATGATCCCTGTCTCAGTTCTGTGTGTCAGGAAACCCCCCCAGAGTCCTTAGGCCGTGGTGTGCGGAACCGAAGCCGGACTGCTAAACCTAGCAGCCCAAGAAGACGGACTAAGTCTGCTAATAAGCTTTCGGCGGAAGTCAAAAAGGAGAGTGCCACGAGAAGGAAAAGTACTACTGGGACTCCACGGAGGAGAAAAAAAGATCTAGAGACAGTTGATGGGACGAGTGTGGATGGTGACTCTACTAACACCACCACAAGAACTCGAAGGCCTCGTAGGAAGAAGCAGGCTGAACAGCCCCCTGTAAAAAGCAGAGACTGTGACAGTTCCCAGCTCCTCTTCCCAGAGGATGTGTCGCCTCTTACTGACTCCTCTTCAACGGCCGTACCACCCTTTCAGCAGTCAGCTAACAAAACCAGCCAGATCATTGACGGCTCCCATGGGGTCACTGGCTCTAAATCCCTATCCCAGTTCATTGAACCAAAGTCAGAGGACTATGAGACCTCCATAATGGAGGTGAACCAAAGCTTTGCTCTCAAACTCTTCCAAACGCATCCAGGCCAGCTGCCGGGTTGTGCTGTGAAGGCAGAAACTACAGTTGATGAGTGCACACCCCCTCAGGTGAAATCCCCCATGGTGGGGAAGAGTAAGGGCGCCCCCAAATCAGGGTCCCCTCACTCAGGCCTTAGGAACGGGGAGGCCCTACCTGAGGATACCTCTGGCCTGGCTGTTCTGAAGAAGCTCCTGCAGAAGAGGCAGCAGAGAGGTGGTCAGTGCCTCCCAACCCAGACAGTGGGCACAGAGATCTCCTCCTCCACTACAACACAGCCCCCTGGCCCCACACCAGACCTTGCTGCAGCCAAGCCACCAAGAGCCAGGAAAACTCCGTCAGCCACCCCACGGAAACCCCGGGTCTCAAGAACTACAACTCCCAAGGAGAAGAAGCCCAGAAGCAGGAAGGGTAAGGCGAACTCTCAGCCGGAGTTACCTGTGAAGCAGGAGCCACCAATGTCAGACGACAGCCCAGTGTTCCTTTCAGACCCAGGCCTGGACAGCTGCTACTCCATAGAGGACAGCCTCTCCCCAGAGCTCCCACACAACTACAACTTCGACATCAACGCTATCGGCATTGGCAGCCAGACCGAGTTCTCCAGCCTGTATATGGGCAGCCAGTTTGTTTTGACCGACAAGAATCTGCCTCAGAAGTTCCTGAGTGACATCACTCAGGAGGTCATCCCTGCGCTGGCGCTGAGCATTGAGAAGAGGCCTGATAGGCTGTCTGGGTCTGGGGAGGCGCTACAACGAAGCTTGTCTGGACCTCTGAGTCCTGACCTCTTTGACAAGCCAGAAAACGGTGAATCTGTCTCCAACCATTTATCTTCTTTGGATTCCGAGAGGTTACTGAGGAGCAGAGAGTGGGGAACGTCCCTGGGCAAACTCCACGGCCTCAGCCACTTCCAGGGCTTTCACTGTGAGAGGAAAGAGCTGCTGTTCTCTGCCTTCGACCCCGTCTTACCGCTGCCTCTGAGCTCTGCGTCTTTCGCAGACAACGAAGGATCACCGACCGGAGACTTACCGGAGGGGAATGATGCTTTGACGTCGACCACAGCCAGTAGTTCTCCACGCTCGGTTAACTCCGTATCCCAGGTGAAGACTAGCAGCCAGCTCCTCAGGGGGACAGGAGGGGGGGCCCACATCCTCAAGCCCCTCATGTCCCCTCCCAACCGGGAAGAGATCCTCACCACCCTCCTAGACCTGGAGATGTCTGAGGCCACCTTTCAGGAGCCCTTCTGCAGCAACCCCTCAGACGCCCCAGGGAAACCCAGGTAGGACCACGAAGCTCTCATCGCGGGATTATTTGATTTGATTTACTTTTTAAAAGCACTTTCTGACAACTACCGATGTGAAAAATACTTAACGCATTTGTATTAATTCAAGGGTTAAACGCTACACACAATATATGTCTGTGACTAAGGCTGTGGTGAGGCATGATGTTGTACATCATTCAATCATTTTATCTTCTCCAGGGAGGTTGGTGGACGTAAGTTGACGGTGGAGACCAGGTTGGCCAAGGAGCTGGCTGAGTTCAACGGGGACCTATCCCTGGAGGGGCTACAATTCTGGAAGACGGCCTTCTCCGCCATGACCCGGCCCGGCTCCTCTCACACCCTGGGAGCAGAAGCCACCAGAGACCAGGCCCAGCTCAGCCCCTCTTCAGCCGGGGACCAGAAGGTCATCCTGCTGCCCTGTAGGAGCGCCCCCAGCCGTGAGCGCGTCCAGCTATGGCTGGAGGCCAGGAAACAGTACGAGCATCTGCAGAGGGGCAGGAGAGACGTGGGAGCACTGGAGAGGGGAAGGTTAGAACAGATAAGAGAAGAGCAGCAAACAGACAGGACTGAACAGCCCACTCTGCTCCATTCTCCAGCATTGAAGGAAGAGGAGGGGTTTGAGAAGCCCTCCGATATCAGGACTCAGAGGGACAATCTCTCTCTACATATATCACCTGTTGAGGGGGTGGAAACTCAGGACAGCCCCAGAGGAGTGAAGCCTGTATCAGACATTAACACCAGAGACTCTGAGGAGGAGTGTTATGGTAAATCCATCTCTCCAGACTCGCCAGACCTGCCGCCCTGGCAGCAGCCCACGCAGCCCAGCCCCTCAGGACTAGATGGAGTAGAGGGGGAGAGGAGAGGGTCAGATCTAGGGTCACCCTTGTCCCCCAGGCTCTGCACCTCCCCAGAGAGGAGCGAGGAGAAGCACTTCCTCAGTCCCTCTCCCTTGCCTTCCACGAAGAGCCGAGGGGACAGGGAGAGGACCAGCCCCCACCTTCAGCTCCACAGCACCCCAGTCCTCAGGAGACGCAGGTGCAGGGGCGAGTCTGAACCCGTGTGCAGCACCCCTTTGACTGAAGGTAAGCCCCATCATTCTCCGTCCGCAGGCTGTCGGCACCTATCCCTCTTCATCCTGCCTCGGCCGCTAACACTAACTCCGACCGTGGGAAATGACATTAGCGATGGCATCCGCTATCCTTCCCGCCGTAAGCTTTTCTTTACTCCAACTTTCTTTCTTACCTCGGTGTGAAATTTTTATGGCTGCTATTAATGACTGCATAATTGACTAATCAAGCGTACCAGAATTGTTAATCTGTCACAGTCATTTATTGAATTAGCTTTAATAGGAGGAAGCCGCCTGCATGCAGTTGTTTTGTCCTCTGGAATGTCATTATGCGTCGAACCACCCTGCCAGCACCCTGAATTTATTTTGGGGTTTCTGTTCAATCCCAGACGCGGAGTCCCCATCTCAGAGACTGCAGCACAGGAGAGGGGAACACACAGACACCCTGAGGAGAGTGCTACTGACCACACAGATGAAGGTCAGGACAAAACACAGAGAATTTAAGCTCCTGTTCATTTTAGGCCATTCACTCCAAAAAGCCTCTTTAAAAAAAGAAATGTATATGTTGGCCTCTACCTTAATGAGCTATGTATGGTTTCAGAATATTGATGAAGAGCATCAGACAAGTAAATAACCCAAGACACTTTACAGATTTAGCTTTGATCATTTGAATCCGTCGCGTTTACTTTGTCTGCCCGGATACACCGCCCCCCCCCCCCCCTTTTTTTAACGTGATGTGATTGTGCATTCCCCTCTACCCCGGTCCCCAGAACCAGTTTGCTGCTTTGAACGTTGCAAAGAAAGACAACTCTCAGATCGAGGGACCCAGCATCAGCAACTCGTACGGCTTCAAAGTCAGCATGCAGAACCTCCAGGACGCTAAAGCCCTGCACGAGGTGACACACACACACACACACACACACACACACACACACACACACACACACACACACACACACACACAGTAGTGGTACAGAAGGAATGTGACATGCTTTTCCTTTTCGTCTGTAGGTGCAGCACCTGACGTTGATGAGCATGGAGCTTCACGCTCGAACCCGGCGGGACCTGGAGCCCGACCCTGAGTTTGACCCCATATGTGCCTTATTCTACTGCTTCAGCTCTGATGCACCCCTACTGGACTCAGACAAGACGCAGCTGACTGGGGCCATCGTGGTGGACAAGGACTGCCAGGACAGTGGCCAAGGTGATGGGGTCACTCCCTCAGTCCCTCCCCCAATGCTGTGGATGGATGGACCACACTTGTCTGACCTGGCTTCAAATATTGCCATTGTGTACACGGTCATTGTGCTTGGATCTGAAAGAACAGTGTTTTTGTGTGTGTGTGTCCCAGGTGTCAGAGGAACAGCACCCCTGCTGGTCAGATCTGGGGTCTCAGGACTGCAGGTCACCTACGCTGTGGATGAGAAGCGGCTGTTCCAGGAAGTTGTCACTATCATGAGGAGGTACCGTATTGGCTCCTGTGGTTTTGACCTTGATCCTTACATTGCGAAAAAAAAAAGGAGAACGGAAGCACACCAGTGGCTTTGTTGGACATCTGATCGGTTGTTAAATATTTTGCTGGGTGTTCATGTTCCCAAGACTGACAGCGCATGTGCAAATTCACTGTTTTTGATTTAAATGTATGTTATACATATTCATGCCTTGTTTCCGTTTCTATGAAATCTTATCTTTTCTGATTTGTTTAGGCCACCGTTAAACATGTGGGGCCACCCATATGTAAAAGTAGTGGCCCCAGCCGACTTGTAAGTCGCTTTGGACAAAAGCGTCTGCTAAATGGGATATATTATTATTATATATTATGTGCACTGTGGCTGTTAACATCTCTGTTCTGTCGTGGCAGGTTTGACCCAGACATGCTGGTAGGCTATGAAGTCCAGATGCGTTCCTGGGGCTACATCCTCCAGCGGGCAGCGGCACTCAACTTTGACCTTTGCCAGCAGCTCTCCAGGGTGCCAGGTAGGGTGGCACTCACCCTTGCCCTCTCTGCTGCCACAACACTGTATTGAAATAGTATTGGCTCTCATACAGAAGCGTCAATCAGGTTTCTCCCTGACATTCTACAGCCAGCCATTCCGTTCCCGGTCAAAGGAGAATGTGGCTAGATGTCGTCTGGCTGCTCCTCCGTCGGGTGTAGTGACGTCTGTCTGTCTGTCCTCAGGTGACGCCAAGGAGAACCGTTTCGCCGCGGAGAGGGATGAGTACGGAGCGGACACCATGACGGAGATACACATCATCGGCCGCATCGTCATCAACCTGTGGAGGATCATGAAGACCGAGGTATCAGCAGACATCATCAATCGCTTAGAATCGACGCTGCCAACCTTTCCACTGTATAAATTAGCTTGGTTCCCTTTTTTCAAAAAAAGGAAAAAATCCAAATCAACAGTGTGTAGCTGCAGATCATTTGGTTATGAATCTTCTCATGTTGATTTCTGGGGTCATTTGTAGGAGTGTATTTCCTCTTTTAAATTGTATTTATTTTTTAAACCAGGTAACGTTGAACAACTACAGTTTTGAGAATGTGGCCTTCCACGTCCTACACCAGCGCTTCCCCCTGTACAGCCCCCGCACCCTGTCGGACTGGTTCGACCACAACACGGACCTGCACAGGTGGGCACTGCACCGCACCTACCTACCCACCTACCTTCTCTTTTTCACTGTGCTTACATTATAACCATCGTCACTCTGTTTGGTGATCGACTCGTCTATTGGTTTTTCATAGCGATTCAAGTTGAAACTGAATCAAGACCATGAAACGGGGTTGTTCCGTCTGCAGTATGACTCTTGTGTTGTGTGCCTGCCAGGTGGAAGATGGTGGACCATTATGTGAGCCGGTTGGGCGGCACCATGCAACTGCTCCAGCAGCACGACATCATCGGCAGGACCAGCGAGCTGGCCAGGGTGTTCGGGATCCAGTTCTACCACGTGCTCACCAGGGGATCCCAGGTCAGGAACCCACCGGACCTCAGAAATGTTGGGCTGCGGTGTGGATTGGCACGCTGTGTTGATGTAATGTTTTGCTCTGCAGGCGCTGCGTTTTTCTGGTGTTTCACTCACTGTCTCGTGTTGTCTTTTATTTGGTTTGACAACTGCCTTTCAACTATAAGAGGAGTTAAGAAAGCACATCGGGACAGTTTGAAGCCCAGGATGAGTTTCTGTCTGGCTCACTTCTACCGCCTCCTGCGGTAAACTAGAAGGTGTTTAATAATTGGTGATGGTCAGAACAAGTACTACATACCACAAATTAAAGGCAAGATGATCAAGGGGAAACGAGGACACATTTTGTCGAGACTGCGCTAAACCGCATGGAGTACAAGTTGTCAGTGATCAGTCTGAGAAAGTCCACTCTGCACTCTCTCCTCATCTCTCTCCTCTCCCTGCAGTACCGTGTGGAGTCCATGATGCTGCGCGTGGCCAAGCCCATGAACTATATCCCCGTGACGCCCAGCGTTCAGCAGAGAGCCCAGCAGAGGGTGCCGCAGTGCATCCCGCTGGTCATGGAGCCCGAGTCGCGCTTCTACAGCAACTCTATGGTGGTGCTGGACTTCCAGTCACTCTACCCCTCCATCGTCATCGCCTACAACTACTGTTACTCTACCTGCCTGGGCCACGTGGAGAGCATGGGAACGTAAGACACACATATATATATATATATATATACATACATACATACATACATACATACATACATGCATGCATACATGCATGCATGCATGCATGCATACATACATACATACATACATACATACATACATACATACATACATACATACATACATACATACATACATACATACATACATACATACATACATACATACATACATACACGCATACATTCACCTTCTAGTTTGGTAGAGTGAGATGCCAGTCAAGGTACAGAGACCAATCACTGTGTCATGTTTCAGGCCCGATGAGTTTAAGTTTGGCTGCACCTCCCTGCGGGTCCCCCCTGAGCTCCTCTACCAGCTCCGCAATGACATCACCATCTCTCCCAACGGCATCGCTTTTGTCAAGGTACAACTCTTCTGATAGGTTCACCTTTTCCTTATGAAAGGAAGGTGGGTTTTGCTGAAATAAATTAAACTGTTATGGAACTATTGAGTTTAACTCTGTCTGTCTGTCTGTGTCAATGTCTGTGTTCCCTGCTCAGCCCACGGTGAGGAAGGGGGTCCTGCCCAGTATGTTGGATGAGATCCTGAACACGCGTTTCATGGTGAAGCGCTCCATGAAGTCTTACAAGCAGGACAAGGCCTTGATGAGGCTCTTGGACGCCAGGCAGCTGGGACTCAAGCTCATCGCCAACGTCACCTTCGGTTACACCGCCGCTCACTACTCCGGACGTATGCCCAGCGTAGAGGTGAGGGGTCACGCTAACATCTGGCACACTTACCCAAAACTCCATGATATACCTTTCTCTCTCCCCTCCCCCCCCCGCCCCCCTGTCAGTAACCTTATCTCAGCCTTTTTCTCATACGTATCTCCATCTATTGTCTCTACAGGTTGGAGACAGTATTGTCCACAAGGCCAGGGAAACCCTGGAGAGGGCCATCAAGCTGGTCAACGACACCAAGAAGTGGGGAGCCCACGTTGTCTATGGTGACACAGACAGGTAGGAACAAGCCTAGAGAGTGGGAAGCATGAGGTATTGGGCCCTCGGGTTTTTGGAGGCTTCCTCTTTTTTTCTTAACCTCTGCTTGTCTCTTCCAGCATGTTTGTCCTGCTAAAGGGAGCAACTAAAGAGCAGGCCTTCAAGATCGGCAACGAGATCGCCGAGGCGGTGACTGCTACCAACCCTAAACCTGTCAAGCTGAAGTTTGAGAAGGTACAGTCCTGCTCAGTACAATATGAGGTTGCTAGACTGGCTGTCTGTATTGAAGCCCACAGAATGTATGTATGAGTGTGTGTGTGTGTGGTTTAATAGTTTTTAATTCCTCTCTCTGTGTGTGTGATCCCAGGTGTACCTCCCGTGCGTGCTCCAGACGAAAAAGCGCTACGTGGGCTACATGTACGAGAGCCTGGACCAGAAGGACCCCGTGTTTGACGCCAAGGGGATCGAAACTGTGCGCCGAGACGGATGCACTGCTGTTTCCAAGGTAACCGGGCAAAATTTGACCGATTTTTCTGCCTTCTCCATCTACAGCCTTCACAATCCTGCCAGATTTCTACTAGCAGCCCGTGCTCAGATTAATACAAAGCGCACACATGGGAATCAGTCCTTGTCTGAACGTTCTATACTATCACAGTCAGCCTGGTCAACGTGTAGAAATAGACTGGTGTCTGGTATGTGCAAACCCGTCCGTCCGTCTCCCTAGATTTTGGAGCGTTCCATCAAGCTGCTGTTTGAGACGCGGGACATCAGCCTGGTGAAGCAGTTTGTGCAGCGTCAGTGTGTGAAGGTGCTGGAGGCCAAGGCCAGCATGCAGGACCTGACCTTCGCTAAGGAGTACAGGGGCAGCGGCTCCTACCGGCCGGGGGCCTGCGTCCCTGCTCTGGAGCTCACCAGGTACACCAACAACACGCCGCCTGAGGGGAGTGTAGTCCTACGCTGTGTTTATGACACGACGATGTTGAATTGACAGTGGCATCTTTGAGAAATCTTAAGTGTGGATATGGCAATATGGCAGTGCCTAAATGTCATTGCATGTCTAACTAGTGTGTTTCTGTGGAGTGGCTTGTTGAAGTGTGTGTGTGAGACCTACCTCTCCTCTCGTCTGGCTGTGTGCCCTTTGTGAAGCCACTTACTGATTCCCCACAATGTCCATTGTCTGCCTGCACTACAACGGGCCTAGCTCAGTGTACTGTACCTGAGACAGTTGCCTAGCAACCCAGCCCATAATGGGTGGCAAAACCTGATTTCAGAGACATGGTTAAAGGGGAAAAATATTCTGTGTGATTCAGGAAATGTATTACAATTTATTATAGTCAGTAGTACTACTGCAGTACAAAAACAAGGAGCAAATGCATCATATTTTATTCAGATATTTGTACTTTGGTTTAAAAAAACCAACAATTGTGATAAATTAATCAAATGAAATCTGAGTACTGTATGTATGTGTGGTCCTACAACACTGCACATATTTGGGGTGCTAGATTATAATGAAACAGCCATCCCCCCCAGGCGTATGATGGCTTATGACCGGCGCCTGGAGCCACGGGTGGGCGAGCGGGTGCCCTACGTGATCGTGTACGGGACGCCCGGCGTGCCCCTCATCCAGCTGGTGCGGCGGCCCCTGGAGGTGCTGCAGGACCCGGGCCTGCGCCTCAACGCCACCTACTACATCACCAAGCAGATCCTGCCCCCGCTGAGGCGCATCTTCCAGCTCATCGGTGTGGATGTGCTCAGCTGGTACCAGGAGCTCCCCAGGGTGAGGCTATGAAAGAGGGGTGGGTGGGTGGGGTGGTGTCGGACCCATAAAATGTGGCTCCCTCTGGTCTCCCAGCTCTTCTAGTTAGTTACTGGGATTCATCAAACCGATGATAGATCCATGCAGGAGAGAGTAGACGTTTGATGACACACACACCGACCACTGAAGCAGCGATGGTGCTTTTGAAAGCTTTGTCTGAACCGTCGTGCAGACAGAGAACAAAAGAAAAAAAGGGCTACACGTTGGGAATCAAATGAGACAAATATCCAATCTCGTACCCAAGTCATTGTTAGGCATGCCCTTTTTGAAATGGCAATGATTCCATCTAGTGGCGAGTTGTGTAAAGGACATGCAGATTTCATACTGTTGTCTCGTTAGCCTGCTTCAGACTGAAGGGCAAGGAGGCTCTTTTCAGACCCGTGTTTCTCAACTTCAGTCCTGCTGTGCCTCGTTTTTGTTGTAGCTCCGGACAAACTCGCCTGATTCCACTTGTCAACTAATCACCAAGACCTGGGTGAGTTGAATCAGGTGCGTTTCTCCAAAAACGTGTACCGTTGGAAGTACTGCAGGACTGGAGTTGAGCAACACTTGTCTAAAAGAGCCATGTCCCCTTGCCCTTCGGTCTGAAGCAGGCTAACGAGAAACATGTGTGCGGTTGGGGGTACTGGAGGACTGGAGTTGGCGAACACTGTTTTCGAGCACATGTCAAAACACACTCCGTGGAAGGCCGAGTGTCTGCGGGTTTTCACTCCTCCC
This sequence comes from Oncorhynchus masou masou, assembly GCF_036934945.1. Lineage (NCBI taxonomy): Eukaryota > Metazoa > Chordata > Actinopteri > Salmoniformes > Salmonidae > Oncorhynchus > Oncorhynchus masou. Next base: position 14,675,207 of record NC_088227.1, read on the forward strand.
TGGTAATTGATTACTAATTAGTGACCTTAATTCGTCAAAGAACTCCCCTCATCTTGTTGTGTAGGTCTTAATTGAAAGGGAAAAAAACACAAACCTGCAGACACTAAGCCCTCCATGAAAGGAGTTTGACACCAGTTTGAGGCAAAAATAGTCTGACCTGCCAAATAGTGAATTAGTCTTTAAAAAAATACATCTTATTTATCACCACAAATCTATCCTAGTCCATGGCTCTAGACATGTCATCTGTCTTCAGGTCCAGAAGGTGTCATGCTCCATGGTGGCCAGAGGGGAGGAAGTGGGGAGGAAGGGGACTATCTCCCAGTACTTCACCACGCTGCACTGTCCTGTGTGTGACGAGCTCACCCAGCTAGGGGTGTGTGCCAGCTGCCGTGCCGAGCCCCAACGCGTGGCCGTCACTCTCTACCAGGACATGCGCCTTTGGGAGAGCCAGCAGGACCAGTTGCTAAAGGTGAAAGGTCGGGGGGGGGGGCACACCATTGGCAAGCTACACTATATATACAAAAGGATGTGGACACCCCTGCTGACAGGTTTATAAAATCGAGCACACCGCCATGCAATCTCCATAGACAAACATTGGCAGTAGAATGGCCTCACTGAAGAGCTCAGTGACTTTCAACGTGGCACCATCATAGGATGTCACTTTTTCAACAAGTCAGTTCGGCACATTTCTGCGCTGCTAGAGCTGCTCCGGTCAACTGTACATGCTGCTGTTGTGTAGTGGAAACTTCTGGGAGCAACAACAGCTCAGTGGTAGGCCACACAAGCTCACAGAATGCGACTGGAGAGTGTTGTAGCGAGTAGCAATCGTCTGTCCTTAGTTGCAACACTCACTACCGAGTTCCAATCTGCATTTGGAAGCAAATCCAGCACAAGAACTGTTCGAGAGCTTCATGAAATGGGTTTCCATGGCCGAGCCATCGCACACAAGCCTAAGATCACCATGCGTAATGCCAAGCGTCGGCTGGAATGGTGTAAAGCTCGCTGCCATTGGACTCTAGAGCAGTGGAAATGCATTCTCTGGAGTGATGAATCATGCTTCACCATCTGGCAGTCCAATGGACAATCTGTGTTTGGAGGATACCAGGAGAACACTACATGCCAGAATTCATAGTGCCAACTGTAAAGTTTTGTGGAGGAGGAATAATGGTCTGGGGCTGTTTTTCTAGGCCCCTTATTTCCAGGGAAGGGAAATCTTAATGCTACAGTGGCATTCTAGACAATTCTGTGCTTCCAACTTTGTGGCAACAGTTTGAGCAAGGCCCTTTTCCTGTTTCAGCATGACATTGCCCCCTTGCACAAAGCTAGGTCCATACAGAAATGGTTTGTCGATCGGTGTAGAAGAACTCGACTGGCCTGCACAGAGCCCTGACCTCCACCCCATCGAACACCTTTGGGATGAATTTGAAAGCTGACTGCAGGCCAGGCCTGAATGCCCAACATCAGTGCCCGACCTCACTAAGGATCTTGTGGCTGAATGGAAGCAAGTCCCCACTGCAATGTTCCAACATATAGTGGAAAATCTTCCCAGAAGAGTGGAGGGAGGATGTTATAGCAGCAGGATGGGGGGTGCAATGAGATGTTTGACGAGCAAGTGTCCACATACTTTTGGCCATGTAGTGTACCACAAGCCGATGCTGAGTAGTCTCCAAGCACTGTCTGCATTTGAGTTTTAGAGAGTCAGAGTACAGTGAGATGGAAATCGAGCTAAGCTTAGAGTTGTATTTTTAGCCCTGTCATGTAATATTAGAGGGATAGTTCACTCCAACTGGTTGGTGAGGTTCTGTAGCTAGAGCAGAAGCTATAAAGATTCATCAGTGTTTAAACTCCATTAACCAACCAACTTGTTTTCCATTTGGTCCAGATCTGTCGGAACTGCAGCGGCAGTGCGGAGCGGCAGGTTCCGTGCGTGTCTCTGGACTGTCCGGTGCTCTACAAGCTGTCCCGGGTCAACAGACAGCTCGCCAAGGCCCCCTACCTCCGACAGCTCCTGGAGCAGTTCGGATTGTGAACGGCCCCGTGGCCCACTGCGCAGCACAGCTACTCTGGTGCTAAAACCAACGCTGTCTCATCCAGCCGTGTTTCCCTGTCTTTTCCTTTTTAAATGGTGCTTTGATTGAACCCCGTTGGGTTTTCATGTTGTCCCGTTGTTATTTGTTATACAAGTATTTCTGCTCTTAAGTGCAGACTGGATGGGTTTGGGCCTCCTGAAGGAGACACGGGAGTGGTTTTCAAGGGCTCGTTCTCCCTCGCTCACTGTGTCTTCATTAGCTGCTATTGGTTGGTTGTGATTGAAGCTGATGTGTTTTTTTTCTTTCTTCAGGATGGATGGAGATAGTCTCTTCTGTATCATAAAGATGGCATTAACTCTTGACCGAAGAGGCCCCTACCGTTTTTATTTTGTAGGCGCTGTAGCAATTTGTAAATGCAAGACTTAAAAAGTCTGAACAGTATTTCTAAGGAGCTCCTTACAACGCAAAGGTTGACTAAAGAAAACACTGTTTAACTACATTTCCCTTTTTTATATCAAATACAATCTTTGGTAAATAGTTCTTGTAAAGTGCCCATTTGAATTATCTGTGCATCGGCATTAAAAAATGAAAACAAAACAACTAGTTTTTATGCATTGTTTGTGTGCCATTTTGTCTCTTTTAGCCTCAATTTGTATTTGTCAGTTATGAAAAAGCATATTATCATTATACCCTGAGGCACTAATGCCTATCAAAAGAGGATGGGGGAGTATTCATTTCAGTTTTTACTTCTGGGACTGTTGCAATACTGTATTTTGATAATTTATGGCAAGAGTATATATTATTTCCTTGTGCATATTTGTTTTGTACACATTTCTAATGCTTTCTCCATGTTAAAACAGCATATGCCATCTACCCATGTCAAGATGGATTATTATTTCCCAAACAACTATACACAGGATCTGTGTATTTGTATAAATGTAAATGTACAACAAACAATATGAAGGAAGTGTTTCTTGCTTTGTTTTTAATGGACATTGCTGTGGGTGGAGGTTGAAGATTGATATAATAAAACTCAATGTATTAAATTCTCTAGTCTTTGTGTTTTAGTATTTTTCATGGCTTTGATTTGTTTTAATACAAAAATTCAAACGTGATCAACTTTAACAAAGATCACACATCTGAATTGAAAAACTACAGATTACTAGACAATTCATCACAGCACAAGACTTAAATAAAAAAAATGTTTACAGAAAAGTGAGAGAAATGCTGTGTTCATGTGCTATCGGAAACTCGGAACCTCTGAGATAAAAATTAATGTAAATTATTTGTGTAGTGATTCCCACTGGGCATACACTGGTTGAATCATTTCCACGTCATTGTAATTCAATTCTGTTGAACCAGTATGGAATAGATATTGGCCGCCCCCAGGTGGTAAGGGTAGGTAATAACACATCCGCCACGCTGATCATCAACACATGTGCCCCTAAGGGGTGGGTGCTTAATCCGCTCCTGTACTCCCTGTTCACTCATGACTGCACGGCCAGGCACGACTCCAACACCATCATTACGTTTGCCGATGACACAACAGTGGTAGACCTGATCACCGACAATGACGAGACAGCCTATAGGGAGGTCAGAGACCTGGCCGTGTGGTGCCAGAACAACCTCTCCCTCAACGTGATCAAGACAAAGGAGGATTGTGGACTACAGGAAAAGGACGGAGCACACCCCTATTCTCAAGCTTCAAGAGCTTCAAGTTCCTTGGTGTCCACATCACCAACAAACTAACATGGTCCAAGCACATCAAGACAGTTGTGAAGAGGTCACAACAAAACCTATTCCCCCTCAGGAGACTGAAAAGATTTGACATGGGTCCTCAAAAGGTTTTAGAGCTGCACCATCAAGAGCATCCTGACTGGTTGCATCACTGCCTGGTATGGCAAATGCTCGGCCTCTGACCGCAAGGCACTACAGAGGTTGGGGCGTACGGCCCAGTTCATCACTGGGGCCAAGCTTCCTGCCATCCAGGACCTAAAAATTGTCAAAGACTCCAGCCACCCTAGTCCTAGACTGTTCTCTCTGATTGCAAGCGGTACCAGGGCACGAAGTCTAGGTCCAAGAGGCTTCTAAACAGCTTCTACCCTCAAGCCACAAGACTCCTGAACATCTAATTAAACTGCATTGTTGGTTAGGGGCTCGTAAGTAAGCATTTTACTGTAAGGTCTACACTTGTTGTATTCGGCGCATGTGACTAATAAAATTTGATTTGATTTTACATCTTTGCCCAGAGGCTTGATTCTGATACTTTCTAAGTGGGAAACTCGGGAACATCTTTCTACAACGAGTTAGCAAGTCTAACATGTTTGAGTTGCCTAGTTCCAACTAGCACTTGAATGCGACATATATTCAAACAAAGGTCTGACAAAAACAAATGATTCAAAATTCCTATCTTTAACGGCTGATAATTCAAATATTTACTAAATATAAATATGACAAAGAAAATTAGGATATCTAAAGGAAAAGAAACATTTAGTGGGGCGGCAGGGTAGCCTAGTGGTTAGAGCATTGGACTAGTAACCAAAAGGTTGCAAGTTCAAATCCCCGAGCTGACAAAGTACAACATCCATCGTTCTGCCCTTGAACAGGCAGTTAAACTCACTGTTCCTAGGCCGTCATTGAAAATAAGAATTTGTTCTTAACTGACTTGCCTAGTTAAATAAAGGTAAAATAAAAAAATAAAACTACTGTGAAATCACTAATGTAACTGTTATAATTCATTGCCAGCAAGGGGTCTTAATGTTTAAACAAATTCCATTTCCACCACAGCATACAGCTTCAAATGATGTAGCAGACATAAGCTGTGTAGGAGTGGAGTAAATTATATTGCACTGTAAATCTGTAGTATCAAACATTTACATGTGTGTTAAACTAAACAGGTCAGATTACAGTCACGGACAATCAGACATCAACAAGTTTTTCTGAAGAGAGCCATGGCTCTTCTAGAATACAGGAATGTCTTTAAAGCACTTGGAGTAATGGCGCATTTCTCAGACTAGAGCCCTTAGGCCGGTATTCATTCCGATCGCACTTCGTGACAATGCACAATTTAAAGGTAATTTCGACATATGCAGCATTGACTGTAAATGTATCGGATGCAATCCTGGCTTTAGGATTGAATCCCGGCCTTACTGTTAATCCGATTGAATCACGGGCTCCCAGGCAGAGTGTCAGAGGTGGAACTGCATTAGAGCTGTCAAATCCACAAGTGGCTCCCGGCATTATACCTAAAGCGGATATTGCCATTGGCTGCACGTAGTCGCATTAAGAGAAATCCCATGCATCTTGTTTACAAGTTGTTTAATGGAATGTGAGATATAAATCTACACTTCGATTAGGCTGATAGACATCCTAATTTTGTTTAATGATTTTACATTTGAGCGTCATTATTTCTATATAATCTACACTTTCTCGTTCTGGACTTCTAACATGAGTGGGACGAGTATGGCTTCGTGACAATGACCACGAGAGCAGCAGCTCCGATTTGACAGCTCTAATGCAGATACACAACCAAAACACCAGCTATGGGGGTGTCGGCAATCGCCGGTTAATGCTTGATCTGACTGAATCTAGCCCCTAGTCTCTCTTCTGCCGGTCCAGGGAACGCAGCAGTTTCCGTCTGGGTGAGTCTCCCTGGAGAGAGATAGAGTCTGAGAAAGAGGCCCCAACTGTTGGCTCGAGGGACTGGAGAGTAGCGGGGACAGATGTGGCAGTAGTGTCCCCTGATGTCCCAGCAACATCAGGTGGTGGAAGCCCTTTGTTAGGAGATGACAACACTTTATTAGGAGATAAAGAGAGCGATTTGCTCGGAGAAGAGAGCGCCGCTTTATTAGGAGAGATCATAAGGCTGGCGTCATCCATCTCGATGACCTCGAAGTCGGCATCATTCCACTGGTCGGCCTCGTCATCCTGCTTCTGTTCCCGCTGCTGCTCCTGCTCCTCTTCCTCATCATTGGCGCCCGAGTCCAGCAAGGCTTGGCGGTACTCGCTGTCATCAGGCTCCATGTGGCTCCTGGTGCGAGGTGTCCTACCGGGGCCGCTGGGGGACGAGGCCAGCCAGAACATGAAGGGGAAGAGGATGGAGGTGATGGTGGCGGTGCCCAGGGCCAGGTACATTAGCAAGGGCTGATCATGGATCCTTCCCAGTAGGAAGCCCACTAAGGCGGGCAGCACCATCTCCCCCAGGGCCGCCCCCACCACAAACACCGCAGCAGAGCGCCCGGTCACCGTGGTGTACTGCTCCACCCAGGAGATCCCACTGGGGAAAGTGGTCGACATGGAGGCACCGTAGACACCAGTGCAGACCCACAGGGCCACCCTGTTGCTGTTGAAGAGGGTGAGGAACAGGGAGGACAGGGTGCAGCCCACCAGGCTCAGTAGAATCATGGTGCCTGGGTGCATGCAGGTCGCAAAGAAGATAGCCAGGCCCCGGCCGGCAGCGAACGTTCCCCAGAACAGGGAGTTGAGCCCTGCTGCCTGGGCCTCGTCCATATGAATGTAATCCTTAGCATAGGTGAAGATAAAGGAACCGTATGCCACCTCGGCCCCCACGTACCAGAAGAAGAAGACAAAGAGCATAGCGATGAGTGCGTTGTGGTGCTTGGACACCAGGGGTTTCCCTGAGGGGGTCTGGGTCCTGCCACTAGAGGGGCTGTGGCGGGTGTAAAGGATGAAGAAGACGAGGGAGACGAACAGGATGAAACCACCGATCACAACGTAGGCCCACATGGACTTGAGGGTGCTGCTACTGTGGACGAAGCGAATAACCGTAGGAGAGGACACGGTTTGGGGCACGTGGTCTGTGACAGATGGGGAGGTGGAGTTTGCCACCGAGGCTTCCATGCTGCTGTTTGTAGCCACGTCTAGGTCCGTTCCAAACAGCAGCTTGGCGATGATGGGTGAGGCGAAGGCCCCAGCAGCGAAGCTGAAGTGCAAGGCCTGCATGTGGGGGCCAGCCTGATCCCCCCACGTCTGCAGGATCAGGACATTACCGCCTACCAGAGAGGGCAGTAAACAGCGTCAAAGACATTCACTGACTACCATATCTTGTACTGTGTGCAGTAGATACGTATTTACTATCTTAAAGATAAAGACTGTGAGATTAACTGCACCTGTATCTAGAAAGCCCATGGAAACTCCAATACTGGACATCAGGGCAGTGAGGAGAAGGGCCGTCTTAGAGAAAGGGATGGCAAACATCCCAAACGCTGTGACCAGCATGGAGAAGCCTGTGGAGAAGATACAGTGTTAGGAGGAGTGGGGTGAATTAAACCAGCATGCACCATATACAAGTCATGATCACCCACAAAAACAACCATTGGCATTCTTTGACAAGCAAAGGTGGTGCATTCACTGTGCCATACTGTATACTAATATAATAATAACAACAACAACAAAAAATGCATGCTGTATACTAATATAATAATACTAATATTAATAATAATAAATGCCATTTAGCAGACGGTTTTATCCAAAGCGACTTACAATCATGCGTGTATACATATTTCGTAATGGTGGCCTGGGCAGGAATCAAACGTATGATCCTGGCATGGCTAGCGCCATGCTCTATGAACTCATAGCCTCACAGGACCACAATAATATCTTAGAGGTTAAATGTAATGTTTTTCAGGGTCAATAGACACCATGTATTTGAATTTCAGTTAAGTCGAGGTATATTTTAGTCTGTTAGACATACCCAGCAGCAGATGGCTGTTCATGCAGTCAAAGAGAATCCCGGACAACACAGAGCCGCCTATATAGCCCATCGAGCGGCCTACGAAGATGTAGGAGATGTTGCTGATGTTCTGGTTGACGTTGATGGCAAGGTCTTGAAATGTGGGGCCTAAGACAGAGATACTCATCCCCTGGAACACATACATAATAAACTAGTACACTGTACTACAGGCAAGTATAAGTAAGCGCATATCTCAGAGCTTTCTCCAAGTTCTTAGGCAAACAGCGTCTAGGGCCATCATCATATTCTAGGATACATTTTTCTAGGATACATACAGTAATATTCTAAGGGTATTTTGAACTTTATTTGTGGCAGCCTATGGTAAATAATATAAAGTGTGACATTTTGGGTTTTTAATTTCCCTTTCGGGAAGGCGGCAGTTATTCGAAATTGTACCTTTGGACAGGTGCCAGAAAGTAAAAGCTTAATTAATTAACCCCTATAGGATTGGTGGGTTCCCCGCGGGACGGTTGAGCCAACGTAAGCTAATGCGATTAGCATGAGGTTGTAAGTAACAACAAAAAAATCCCAGAACATAGACATATCTGATATTGACAGAAAGCTTAAATTCTTGTTAATTTAACTGCACTGTCCAATTTACAGTAGCTATTACTGTGAAACATACCATTCTATTGTGTGAGGAGAATGCACAGTTATGAACTTGAAAATGTATTAATAAACCAATTAGGCACATTTGGGCAGTATTGATACAGAAATGCAATGGTTCATTGGATCAGTCTAAACTTTGCACATACACTGCTGCCATCTAGTGGTCAAAATCTAAATTGCGCCTGGGCTGGAATAATACATTATGGCCTTTCTTTTCCATTTCAAAGATGTTACAAAAAAAATACAAAAATGTATTTGTATTATCTTTTACCAGATCTAATGTGTTATATTCTCCTACATTCATTTCACATTTTCACAAACTTTCACAAACAAATGTGTTTCCTTTCAAATGGTATCAAGAATATGCATATTCTTGCTTCAGGTCCTGAGCTACAGGCAGTTAGATTTGGGTATGTCATTTTAGGCGAAAATTTGAAGGGAAAAAAGGGGCGGAACCTTTTAAACCTGTTCTTAAGTTGAAGAGCTAGTTTTACAGCCATGAAATGCAAATCCGGCTCATTCAGAATATACGCTCATTTTACCTGAGAATAATAAAGTAAACCATTGTCTTAAATGCCACTAAAACAACCACAATCACATAACTAATAAACTAATGAATGAATCTTGGAAATGCTAGATATTATCGAATGGGAATAGGAATAGTTACTGACCATGTGAGACTCATGTAAAATTAGATGAAGCTTTAAACCACGTACAGAAAACCTGTATTTTAGTTTTAGTGAAGATATGGTGATAGAGAAACAACCAGAACAATAATGTCCATGTAAAACAAACTATGCAATAAAACCAGAGACCCTATTCAATTCGCAGATATAAAAAGGTACATATGATGACAGAATGGTTCCAATTCAGTCCCTTGGGCTGGCCTACTAGCCTAATCAAAAGCATTCATCATTACCAGGCCGAGGAATGACGCACAGAGCGCTAAGGTGATCATCCAGCTGCTGCAGCCTCCAGGACCGCTGGCCCTGCCACCTCCATCGATGATTTCAACCTCATCATCGAACTCTGAATTCGAACTTCTCTTCCTCCCTTTCATTACACTCTTCAGCCCTCGTCTCGTGTCTTTCCTCTTGTCAAACAGAGTATCTTCCTCTTGGTCATCGTTATCATCATCATCCTCCTCCATTCTAGCGAAACGAACATGCTTCTTTTTAGCAACAGGATCTCTAGCGGCGGAGGCAGACATGGTCGAGCTGTCAAATTATGGCTAACGTCTTTGTTTGAATCCTGCTGGGTGGCAATATTGACAAGTTTGCGCCAGCGCAGTTGGTAAACAAACTACGCGCGCTGACCGGGTGCGCCTTCAGTGAACGACACGTTCTGAAATCCTACTCTGTTATAGAGATACATAGTAATGGCGTCTTTTTGTATGCACCAACTCCGCCATGGTTCGTTGTACAAAATGAATGGAGTTTTTGTAGGGTTTTTGGATAAATGCCGAAAATAAGGTATGTGGTAAACACAGGCTTAGGATATATTATTCAGCTAACGTCACTTTTTGTGCATTTTTAAGCGTTTATTAAGAAGAAAAAAAGCACATAAGTCTTCATAATTTTTAAAGGTCATATTAACTGACTGATATATCATAGAACAAAACGTATAGGATCTCCTAAACCTGTGCTAACCTCAGACTTTATTTTCCGCCTTTACCCCAAAACCATATTCTTTCCTCGTTCATTTTCCCCATGTGAATGGCTGAACGAACCAGAGGCAACGGATTTCCGTTTTTTAGGACTACAAATTGGCGAGGTCGATATACCCCTTCGGTTCATTCTGTCATCCGGGAGAATGGTGGATGCGGGTAATATGCCGCGTTCAGATGCTAGCCAGAACTAGGAAACTCGTTAATTCTGACTTGGTAACTGGTTGTAGTTATACGAGTTTCCTAGTTTTTCGGCTAGTATGTGAACGCGGCAAAAGCCTAATTACCTCAGTGAGACAGATATCTCACCGGATGTATAAATGTGAAGCATCCGCTTCGCGTTTTCACTCATTACCAAATGTGGTAGTGAGAGGAAGCCCACTGGCCGGCAGTAGAGGAGAAGATGGTACGAGATGGATTTTGGCTGACATTCTGCACATTTTCTCATAGATGAAACATTTGATCTCAATACAGTTTTATGTTCCTAAAACTACAATATGTTATGAACAGAGTGAACAAAGTTTTGTAGACTTTGCAATTTAAAAAAAATCGCGTTGTTTAGGAGTGCAATGGTGAATCGAGCACACGCGCACTTATTTCCTAACGGAAATATGCTGATATCTGCTAGAACGCGCCAATAGGATCTCACTAGCTCTTGCTTGGCTCTGCCCACCTAGCTGGTTCTGCCCACTATGACTAATTTTGTTCCCATTGGAAACGACAGTCTGTTGTCTCTTGGTTCAGTTATACAAATCTTTGCTTCTAGGATGTGGTTCCATGGATGATTGGCTCAGCTGACGCGTGAGCGTATGGGAAGTAGTCGTATGATTGAAATTGTCGTCGGAAACAAGGACCTCTAGAGGTCATAATAGAAATTACGTTTTCCTTACGAATATTTTTGCTTTACATGCAAGAAAAGGTCATTATACCTGTAAGAATGTCTACATTTACTGAAAATGTCTTCACATCTGAAGATTGCCTTTCTATACAAATTGTATTTGTCACATGTGCAGAATACAACAGGTGTACCGTGAAATGCTTACTTACAAAGCACTTAACTCTTTTCTTAACTGCATTGTTTGGTTAAGAAAACATTTACTAAATAAACTAAAGGAAAAATAAACGTATACAAGTAACACAAAATAACAATAACGAGGCAATATACATGGGGTATAGAGTCAGTGGCTGAGGTAATTTGTACATGTAGGTAGGGGTAAAGTGACTATACATAGATAAACAGCAAGTAGCAGCAGTATAAAAACAAAAGGCGCGGGGGGTCAATCCGGGTGACAATTTAATTAATTGTTCAGCAGTCTTATGGCTTAGGGGTAGAAGCTGTTAAGGAGCCTTTTGGGACCTAGACTTGGCGCTCATGTACCGACTGCTTGCCGTGCGGTAGTAGAGAGAACAGTCCATGACTTAGGTGACTGGAGTCTTTGACCATTTTTTGTGCCTTCCTCTGACACCTGCTAATATATAGGTCCCGGATGGCAGGAAGCTTGGCCCCAGTGATGTACTGGGCCGTACGCACTTCCCTCTGTAGCGCCTTAGGGTCGGATGTCGAGCAGTTGCCATACCAGGCGGTGATGCAACCAGTCAGAATGCGCTCGATGGTGCAGCTGTATAACTGGGAATCTGGGAACTCACGCCAAATCTTTTCAGTCTCTGGAGGTGGAAAAGGTGTTGTCGTGCCTTCTTCACAACTGTCTTGGTGTGTTTGGACCATAATAGTTTGTTGGTGATGTGGACACCAAGGAACTTAAAACTCTCAACCCACTCGACTACAGCCCTGTCGATGTGAAACGGGGGCGTGTTCGGCCCTCCTTTTCTTGTAGTCCACAATCAGCTCCTTTGTCTTGCTCACGTTGAGAGGTTGGGGTCCTGGCACCACACTGCCAGGTCGTGCTTGGCCACGCAGATTGGCCATCTATACTTGCTGGCTTGCTTTGGCAAGAGTCAGACTTCCCTGTATGACAGACGTGTGAGAAACACGTGTTAAGAGGAAGGATGGTCCGGTAATGACATTGGATTACAGCAAACACTTTGTTTTTCCAGTGTGTGTACATGCATAAAGTAGCTTAAATAAACCAGGCCCTATAGGTTGACATAGACATTGTTAGGCTCAAATTAGGAGGTATAATTTTCCCATGATGCAACTGGAGACTGATGAGAAACTCAAGAAAAAAACAAAATTTAACATATCATTATTTAAAAATGTACTTTAATTTCAGTTGTACATTGTATGATATGTAATATGTCATGGTACTATCAAATTAAAACATTAAATAATGCAATACAATTATGAAGGCAATTAGAAAAGCAATAAAATGTTGAAATAACTACATAAAGCAATTTTAATGACTTTAATGACCAGCAATATAAAATGTGTATTTGAAAGACATTTATATATACTGTATCTGTAAAGAAATACATACATAGTGTAAAGAAATAAACTCTGTGAACAACAAAATGAGAGAAGAACCATGCACATAACATGGGGTGAAAGTGAAAGCCGCAAAATTGATATTTTTTGTGACAGTGTGGTAGAACTCTAGTTGCATTAGGCATAGATATACACTCGGAATTACACCTGTGAAGAGCAAAAGAGTGAATAAAATGTATATATAACCTGCATATGTAACTAGAAACATGTTCATTGAATCATTTCAAACACTATGCTGTTAAATTTGGACTTTAGCCACTAAACAAAAAATATAACATGCATAAACTTAAATCTTTAAATTCTCTTCATAGGATCTAAAATAATGGGACATTCCCAAAAGGTGACAAACTTCTTTGGATGCCAAGGAATTAATTCAGTACGAGATAATGTAATGAATAATTACTAAGATGTGTATGGCAAAGAGGTATCTCAGTAAAACCTCCAGGGTACAATTTCAGGAATTTCTATTACTTGAGAAATTACCTGAGGCTTTCATCGGTGAATTGTGCAACTGCGTATGTCTAGGATGTAAAGTAAGAAGAATAATAAAGCAATTAGAACTAAAAGATTAACTTAAAAAAAACAAAGACTTGATAAAACAAATATATAATTGGACATTTCCCTAATAGAAATGTATGCTCTGGTTAGAAAAACAAAAACAAAAATGTATCCGAAACATTCCTTGTGACATGGGTATTATCTAATTCTCACGTCGATAGAAAAAATAATAATATATCTAAACTGGAAATTCAAAGCATAAAAAAAAAACCCAGATCATTCCCAAAGCCAGATTTAAGTTCAAGATAGCAACTTTTACTTCTCAGAATTAAACATTTATTTGCATTTCCCTGGTCACAAAATTCCACCAAAGTACCGTACTTCAGACAAACACTTTTCTGTGGTACAGATAGGCAGCAATCCCATTCAGAGCAAACAGTGATGGCTAGGAGGCTGGAAGACTCTTTTACAGAGTATCTCCTAATGTTTGGATATCGAATGTATAAAAGACACAGTGGAAGGGAAATATTTCCCAAACAGCATGTGATGGTCATGTTTTGTAATGGTTTGAACTGAAAGCCTCTTTCTGTCCTGCAAATACTGTGTAGGACAAAATACTAGAAATTTGCATGACATCCGAGGTAGATTGTGTCACAAGTCTTGCCTTGGTGAAACCAATGACCGACAGAGCTGGATAGTTTGGATTTTGATAAGTTATGACTTTTCTGCGTGCTTAGTGGTCAAGGGATTGTCGAGTCAAAATCCTACACTGTAAAAGTTGTGGGTCTTCAAGTTCTCCAAGAGCAATCTTTATAATTATCAATGATTGTTGAAATTCAGGAGGGTGATTTGAAACATAACATGTTTGAAAGGCCTAATAAACTATCCTGAGGGTGGTGCTTTGGCAAATAGAATTGACCATAGACAATCAGCCATTTTCTTTACATTTCAAGGGCACACCCAAAATAATCAATACAAAAGGTTGTTTTGGTCTTCAAAACTTCAAATAATATGAGAAAGGAAAGCACCAATTAATTATGGCATGACATCAGCTGCTAACAAATTCTAGAAAAAAATAAATACAAATATGAAAAATATCATTAAAACACATATATTTTTCCTAACAAAAGGCTAATGAACTGAGCACATAGTCAAATGGTCACATTTGTCAATGATTACATATCAAATTACATTTGAAATATGGTGGACAGAGTGAGCCTACTACAATTAGAAGATATGAAAATATAACATTGGTTTACTAGCCTATATGTGCTGGACAAAATACTGCCATCAACAATAGAAAATCTATTCATAATTCATTCATCTCCGTTTCATGTCAATTACTCCTTATAATCAACACTGACGTTCATCCTTTACTCACGTTGCATAGTCAGACAAGCAGACGTTCCGTTTGAGAATCCTGTTCTGAGCTGCTATAAACTAATGATTACAAAATGACAATGGTGGTTCTGGTTCAAAAACACTGAAAAGGATTCTCAGGCACTGTGTACGGCGCATTCAAGTTATACTGTATCAGAGATACTAACGACTGAACACAGCCTCAGGTAAAGTCATGCTTATTTCAGGTCCAGAGTACTGCAGCCTTGAGATGACGTTTCATATTTCATGGGTGGGACGCTGTAATTGTGCTTCAAGCTGCTCCCTTGAGGTGCTCAAGCGCCTTCAAGGTGACCTTGAAAACTAAGACAATAGTAAGCCTTACAACCACTAGGAACTAACTACCTCCCCACCCATTATCTCATAAAGCACTTCTTTGAAGTGATATTGTATGGTTAGGTCATACCTCATTACTCACAAATTCACAATCTTGGCATGTTTTAAGAGAGTATCAATCCCCCACAGATCACTCTGTGCTATAAACAGAAAAGGATTGACTTTTAAAAAGCAGCTGTTCCCCCCCCCCCCCCCCAGTTAAATTCTACTTAGCAGTAGATTCTTTGTTATACTGTTGTCAAGACAAGCAACATGTGTGTCCCAAACACACTTTACTTACCTATACTACTTATGGGCTAATTTTTATTTTTTTTATTTTTAGATATATTACAGTTTCTTTTACCATATATGGTTAATTATATGTCCCTAGCGTTTATTGGAAATATATATTTTTCAACAAACCCAATAAATCTAGTTTGTTTTTCTTTTCAAAATTCTGCAAAGCCTAAAAATTATATTCAAGCTTGTATTGAACATTTCTCGGCAAAGACGAGAATGATCCTCAATGCCCTTAAAAAAAAAAAAAGCACATTGAAAACGAGGGAATTTTCTAGCGAGGCTGGCCACTGCTTATTCTCATGTAAATAAGTAGTTGCAGACTTCAAAGAGCACCCAAGTAAAGCGTGCGTTCCCTTGTAAGAAATATTTAAAAAAGTGAGATTCTCATTTTCCATTTTAACCTTCAAGTTAATTCAACAGCTGCAAGATTGAAAAACAATCAGATGCATAGCTCTTCAAGATCACCTTCATGTTCAATTGTGTTTGTTGAGTATCTATGTGTATAACTGATATGTAGTATTACTTCAGCATTTGCCCCACATTCTCCTGCAAAAGCAGCCATTAAAATATTGTTTACACATACACTGGTCAATACATATTTCATCTATACTTGTTTCATTAAAAAAAAAATACAATAAGTCAGCAGTTCCAAGTTCCTGCGAGTGAATATGAATATGTGAATATGTCAAGGTGCATCTTTGTTTTGAGCGTGTTTTGGGAGACTTAGATGACAGACTCGGGGGTTGCGGTCTTCACTGCTAGTGCATCTCCCTGACCCCCACTGTTCCTCTTGAACTCCAGCATCTGCTCCAGGGTGCCATCTTTGGCTGCCTCCTCCTGCTCTCTCCTGATACGCCTAGCCTCCACCCAGGGGATCAGACACAGCACGGCCCCACCGACGATAGGCGGGATACCAGCCAAATAGAAGGCCACGTCATAACTCCCCAGCCTGTCCCTCAGGAACCCTAGAGAGAGAGACATAAATATCTGGGACTCGTTCATCCTTAATCATTTTGTGTCCTAAAGACAAGGAACAAACCCCACAGGTCAGCAATAGCATGCCCCAGTCCTGAGTCCATAACCCCATAACTTCAAAACCACAGTGAACACCTTTATTTGGTCCTTTCAGATATAAAACTAAAAGGTAGGCTTATCTGAGCTGGGACAGAGTGATACCAAGTACCCACTGGGCAGAGACGTCAGTTCAACGTCTAGTTTTGATTTACATTTGGTTGAGTTGTCAACTAAATGGGAATTCACAGTGAAAATTAAATAAATCATGTTATTGGATTTAGGTAAACATTTGGGTGAAACCCCCCCAAATGCCCTTATGTTGATGACTTTTTGCAAATCCAATCAGTTTTCCACAAGGATTCAACATACATCATTTTGGTTGAAATTACATGAAAACAACATTGATTCAACCAGCTTTTGCCCAGTGGTAGTGGGTTAGTGTACACCCACTCTTTTAATACAAATAGCTGATTATTACTGGCTAGTGAAGACAGAGTGGATTGGGGTCAGGGCTATTTAGGCCCCTCTGTCTGACCCCCCCTCCCCTGTTGTGGATTGTGGTTTCCATCACTAGGTTGCATGACTTCCTGCATTCCCTGCTTCTACCACCCGGTGTCCCGCTCTTCCTGGAATGGTAGTCTATTTCAGAGAAAAAACCCAATGCCTTTTTTTGTAATACAGTGCAAACAGGTTGCACATGACTCGTGTGGATATGAATGATATCCAAATTACAAGATTAACATAAATGGACATCTGTCCAGTCAACATTCCAGTGGTGAAATGTATGCATCTTCCACAAGGTATAGAACTTCATACACAAGTATCATATTCACAAGATAATGTCTCTACTCATTTCAAGTTGTAATTGCAGAAGGTGAAAAGTTGCCATGTTCTGAATCGATTTCTTTAGGTTCATTTGTGTATGGTAGAGTATGGAGTGTTTCACTTTCACAGTTGCACAGAAACACCAGGTGGAACCAGAGGTTTATAGAAAAACAACTAAAGCTCAGAATCATACTCCAGGGAGAAATGTTTTACAGTGTCAAGCTAAATGCTAATATCTTTCAAACAGTACAGTCTAACCAATTCAGTGGCTCTATGATTGATTTAACTTTTTCCTGCCTCATACTAACTTTCCTATTCCCCCCCGGAAAATGCCATCTCAGACGCGGCTAACCGGCTTGACTGCTTAACTGTACCTGCAATAGGAGGCCCCACGGTCATGGGCACAGACATCATGCCCAGCAGGAAGCCGATGGCCTGGGACACGTTCTGAGAGCCCACCAGCTCGAAGGCGATGGGGGCCATGATGCAGATGAAACAGCCGTCAAACAGGCCCATGAGCAGACACACCGCGATCAGCCCCCCGAACACATGACACAGAGGGATCATCATGGACATCACACCGATGACGATAAACGAAGACACCTGGGCGGGAGTAGACCGGAGGGGATGTCAGAGAGGTGACATGAATGTGATGCACACAGCAGCATTGCTTCTTTGCATTAAATCAGAGTAATGGTTATGACATGGAGTTCAGGCTACATCTGAAAGGATATCCTAAATGCTACACATAGTAGACTTTATGGAGAGTGGGGTGTCATCAGGCCAGAAGTAGTGCCCTATATGGGGAATAGGGTATCTTAGACCTAGTCATGACCTGTGCAAGACAGAGGTTAGTAGACTTTACCTGCAGGTAGACTTTGTTCACTCCCTGTACGTAGTCAGCCACCCGGCCGAAGATGAGGCGGCCCACGCCAGACGTGACGCCGATGCACATGAGCAGAACCTCCTTGTTGGCGTCTTCTCCGAAGCGCTCCTCAACATGCTTCATCTATGGGACAGACGCAAAGGACACAAGCGTCTCGTCAGTACTCAGTCACATCAGAACACAGCTGCCACATGCACTTATGGCCGAATCAAATGGCACGTCTAGTGGAAAACAGACAAAACGCTAGTAGATGCTTTTACAATTGATCACTTTCTAGACGTCATAAGAGCGATGGTAAGATATGGAACATAGAACAATGGTCATGTTTCAGGCATACCCCCGAGGAGTCCTCCCTCTACACCACTCCTTTGTGCGCCATTCATACAACTCAGTGAAGCCACCATCTCCCAGCCACCACAATTATACATACAGAGCCTTCAGAAAATATTCACACCACTTTACTTTTTAAAAATGTGTTACAGCCGGAATGAAACATTTATTAAAATTGTGATTTTGTATCACTGTCCTACACAGAATATCAAAGTGGAATTATGTTTTTAGAAAAGTTAACAAAATTGAATAAAAGATTTAAAGCAGGAATGTCTGGAGTCAATAAGTATTCAACCCCATTGTTATGGCAAGCCTATATAAGTTCCGGAGTAAAAATGTGTTTAACAGGTCACATAATAAGTTGCATGGACTCACTGTGCAATAATAGCGTTTCACATGTTTCTGAATGACTACCTCATCTCTGGACTACCTCATATCTATAAGGTCCCTTAGTCAGGCAGTGAATTTATAACACAGATTCAGCCAAAGACCCGGGAGGGTTTCCAATGCCTTGCAAAGGGCACCTATTAGTAGATGGGTACATAAAAATAAAAAGCAGACATTGAATATCCTTTTGAATGTGCTGAAATTATTAATGACACTTTGGATGGTGTATCGATACACCCAGCCACTACAAAGATACAGGCGTCCTTCCTAACTCAGTTGCCACAAAGGAAGGAAACCGCTCAGGGATTTCACCATGAGGCCAATGCTGACTTTAAAACAGTTAATAGTTTAATGGCTAATAGTAGAAAACTGATGGATCAACAACTTTGTAGTTTCTCCACAACACTAACCTAAATGACAGAGCGAAATGGAAGCCTGTACAGAAAACAAATAATCCAAAACATGTATCCTGTCTTCAATAAGGCACTAAAGTAAAACTGGATAAAATGTGGCAAAGAAATTCACTTTGTCCTGAATACAAAGCATTATGTTTGGGGCAAATTCAACACAACACATTACTGAGTACCACTCTTCTAATGTTCAAGCATGGTGGTGGCGGCTGTGTCATGTTATGGGTATGCTTGCCATCGGCAAGGACTAAGGAGTTTGTTTTGTTGATAAAAAGAAAACGGGAGAGCAAAATCCTAGAAAACCTGGTTCAGTCTGCTTTCCAACAGACACTGGGAGTGTGGTGCCTGGAAAACAACAACTCACTCAACATCAACAAAACAAAAATGAGATGATCGTGGACTTCAGGACACAGCAGAGGGTGCACCCCCTATCTACAGCGACAGGACCGCAGTGGAGAAGGTGGAAAGCGTCAAGCTCCTTGACATATACGTAACTGACAAACAAATGGACCACCCACACTGACAGTGTGGTGAAGAAGGCGCAACAAAGCTTCTTCAACCTCAGGAGGCTATACAAATTTGTCTTGTCACCTAAAACCCTCTAACTTTTACAGATGCACAATTGAAAGCATCCTCTCGGGCTGCATCCCCGCCTGGTATGGCAAATGCACCTCCCGCAACCGCAAGGCTCTCCAGAGGGTGGTGCGGTCTGCCCAACGCATTACCGGAGTCAAACGACCCACCCTCCAGGACACCTAAAGCATCTGAAGACCAAAAAGATCAAGGACATCAACCACCCGAGCCACTGCCCGTTCCCCCCGCTATCAACCAGAAGGCGAGGTCAGTACAGGTGCATCAAAGCTGGGACAGAGAGACTGAAAAACAGCCATCACAAGCACATTAGAGGATGCTGCCTATAGGCAGAGACTAGAAATTACTGGCCATTCTAAGGAATGGAACACTAGTCACTTTAATAATGTTTACATACCGTTGAAGTCAGAAGTTCACAAACACTTAGGTTGGAGTCATTAAAACTTGTTTTTCAACCACTCCAAAACATTTCTTGTTAACAAACTATAGTTTTGGGAAGTCGGTTAGGACATCTACTTTGTGCATGACACAAGTAATCTTTCCAACAATTGTTTACAGACAGACTATTTCACTGTATCACAATTCCAGTGGGTCAGAAGTTTACATACACTAAGTTGACTGTGCCTTTAAACATCTTGGAAAATTCCAGAAAATGTCATCATGGCTTTAGAAGCTTCTGATAGGCCAATTGACATAATTTGAGTCAATTGGAGGTGTACCTGTGGATGTATTTCAAGGCCTACCTTCAAACTCAGTGCCTCTGCTTGACATTATGGGAAAATTAAAAGAAATCAGCCAAAACCTCAGAAAAAAAAAACACAAGTCTGGTTCATCCTTGGGAGCAATTTCCAAACGCCTAAAGGTACGACGTTCATCTGTACAAACAGCATGCAAGTATAAACACCATGGGACCACGCAGCCATCAAACCGCTCAGGAAGGAGATGCGTTCGGTCTCCTAGAGATGAATGTACTTTGGTGCGAAAAGTGCCAATCAATCCCAGAACAACATCAAAGGAGCTTCTGAAGATGCTGGCGGAAACAGGTACAAAGGGATCTATATCCACAGTAAAACAAGTCCTATATCGACATAACCTGGAAGGCCGCTTAGCAAGGAAGAAGCCACTGCTCCAAAACAGCCAGACTACGGTTTGCAACTGCACATGGGGAGAACACCATCCCAACCGTGAAGCACGGGGGTGGCATCATCATGTTGTGGGGGTGTTTTGCTGCAGGAGGGACGGTGCACTTCACAAAATAGATGGCTTCATGAGAAAGGGAAATTATGTGGATATATTGAAGCAACATCTCAAGACATCAGTCAGGAAGTTAAAGCTTGGTCGCAAATGGGTCTTCCAAATGGACAATGACCCCAAGCATACTTCCAAAGTTCTGGCAAAATGGCTTAAGGACAACAAAGTCAAGGTATTGGAGTGGCCAGCACAAAGCCCTGACTTCAATCCTATAGAAAATTTGTGGGAATAACTGAAAAAGCATGTGAGAGCAAGGAGGCCTACAAACCTGACTCAGTTACACCAACTGTCAGGAGGAATGGGCCAAAATTCACCCAACTTTTTGTGGAAAGCTTGTGGAAGGCTACCCGAAACGTTTGACCCAACAATTTAAAGGCAATGCTACCAAATACTAATTTTAGTATATGTAAACTTCTGAACCACTGGGAATGTGATGAAAGAAATAAAAGCTGAAATAAATCACTCTACTATTATTCTGACATTTCACATTCTTAAAATAAAGTGGTGATCCTAACTGACCTAAGACAGGGAATTTGTATGAGGATTAAATGTCAGGAATTGTGAAACACCTTAGCCAAATACATTTAAGCTCAGGTTATGTAAACTTCCGACTTCAACACGGTTATATGGTATCTTAGTCCTAGCATGTCGCGACACCCGCAATAACATCTGCTAATCACATGTATGGGACCAATAAAACTTGATGTGATTAACTAAATTCAGCAGGACGATAACCTAAACATAATACCAAATATACACTGGAGCTGCTTACCAGGACTACAGTGAGTGGCCTTTTAACGTAAATTGGCTTGAAAATCTGTGGCAAGACTTAAATGGCTGTCTAGCAGTGATCAACAACTTGACGGAGCTTGAAGATTACATTTTTTAATTTTTTTTATTGTACAATCCAGGTGTGGAAAGACTTACCCAGAAAGACTAACAGCTGTAATTACTGCCAAAGGTGATTCTAGCTTGTATTGACTACTCATGTCAATGAGATATGTAGATTACATTTTCAATAAAATGTGCAAACATTTCTAAAAACACGTTTTCACTTTGTTATTATGGGGTATTAATATGCAGATGGCTAAGAACAAAATCCAGTAAATCAATTTAAAAATCAGGCTGTAACAACAAAATGTGGCATAAGGAGTATGAATATTTTTTTGAAGGCACCAAGTACTCACACCCCTGAGTGAATGCTTTGTAGAAGCACCTTTAGCAGCAATTACAGCTTTGAGTCTTCCATCTCAGCCAAGGAACTCTGTATTTCGGCCAAAGTGGTCATTGGGTTCTTAGTAACTTCCCTAAACAAGGTCCTTCTTGCCCGGTTGCTCAGTTTGCCTAGAGCTGGCAGCCCCGTCGGACCGGAGTCTGGGTAGTTCCATATTTTTTTCTCCCCATTTCCCAATGATAGAGACCATTGCACTCTTGGAAACTTTCAACACTACAGTACACTTCAACTGTGAGAGACGGAATCTAAAACAAAAATCACATTGTATGATTTTTAAGTCATTAATTTTATTGCATGACATAAGTATTTGATCACCTACGAACCAGTAAGAATTTCAACTCACAGACCTGTTAGTTTTTCTTTAAGAAGCCCTCCTGTTCTCCACTCATTACCTGTATTAACTGCACCTGTTTGAACTCGTTACCTGAATAAAAAAAGACACCTATCCACACACTCAATCAAACAGACTCCAACCTCTCCACAATGGCCAAGACCAGAGAGCTGTGTAAGGACATCAGGGATAAAATTGTAGACCTGCACAAGGCTGGGATGGGCTACAAGACAATAGGCAAGCAGCTTGGTGAGAAGGCAATAACTGTTGGCGCAATTATTAGAAAATGGAAGAAGTTCAAGATGACGGTCAATCACCCTCGGTCTGGGGCTCCATGCAAGATCACCTCGTAGGGCATCTATGATCATGAGGAAGGTGAGGGATCAGCCCAGAACTACACAGCAGGACTTGGTCAATGACCTGAAGAGAGCTGGGACCATAGTCTCAAAGAAAACCATTAGTAACGCACTACACCGTCATGGATTAAAATCCTGCAGCGCACGCAAGGTCCCCCTGCTCAAGCCAGCTCATGTCCAGGCCCGTCTGAAGTTTGCCAATGACCATCTGGATGATCCAGAGGAGGAATGGGAGAAGGTCATGTGGTCTGATGAGACAAAAATAGAGCTTTTTGGTCTGAACTCCACTCGCCGTGTTTGGAGGAAGAAGAAGGATGAGTCTAACCCTAAGAACACCATCCCAACCGTTAAGCATGGAGGTGGAAACATCATTCTTTGGGGATGCTTTTCTGCATAAGGGACAGGACGACTGCACCGTATTGAGGGGAGGATGGGGCCATGTATCGCAAGATCTTGGCCAACAACCTCCTTCCTTCAGTAAGAGCATTGAAGATGGGTTGTAGATGAGTCTTCCAGCATGACAACGACCCGAAACACACAGCCAGGGCAACTAAGGAGTGGCTCCATAAGAAGCATCAAGGTCCTGCAGTGGCCTAGCCAGTCTCCAGACCTGAACCCAATAGAAAATCTTGAGGGAGCTGAAAGTCCGTATTGCCCAGCGACAACCTCGAAACCTGAAGGATCTGGAGAAGGTCTGTATGGAGGAGTGGGCAAAAATCCCTGCTGCAGTCTATGCAAACTTGGTAAAGAACTATAGGAAACATTTGATCTCTGTAATTGCAAACAAAGATTTCTGTACCAAAGTTTAAGTTCTGCTTTTCTGATATCAAATACTTATGTCATGCAATAAAATGCAAATTAATGACTTAAAAATCATGTGATTTTCTGGAATTTTGTTTTAGATTCCATCTCTCACAGTTGAAGTGTACCTATGATAAAAAAATAGACCTCTACATGCTTAGTAAGTAGGAAAACCTGCAAAATCGGCAGTGTATCAAGCACTTGTTCTCCCCACTGTATATGCTTTAATCACAATTCTATCTCAGAGATCTACGGTCAGTTCCTTGGACTTCATGGTATAGTTTTTGCTCTGACATGCACTTGTGATATTTAATGGCAGTTGGCATCCAAAATGTTGCATTACTGCCTCCAACTGAACTATAGTATAGATATATTACACTGTGATACAAAATGAGAAAGGGGAACCGGGAAAATAAAGAAATAAAATACATTTTAATTACCCTACCAACTAACCCTATATACTCAAAACCCATCACCTTGTGGCCTCCCGAGTGGCGCAGTGATCTAAGGCACTGCATCGCAGTGCTTGAGGCATCACTACAGACCCGGGTTTGATCCTGGGCTGTCATAACCAGCCATGACCGGGAATCTCATCGGGCGGTGCATAATTGGCCCAGCGTGGTCCAGGTTAGGAGAGGGTTTGGTGGAGAGGGCTTTACTTGGCTCATCGCACTCTAGTGACTCCTTGTGGCGGGCCTGGTGCCTGCAAGCTGAATTCGGTCGTCAGTTGAGCTGTGTTTCCTCCGACACATTGATGCAGCTGGTATCCAGGTTTAGCAGGCAGGTATTAAGGAGCAGTTTGGCAGGTCGTGTTTCAGAGGATGACAAACCCTCCCCCCGACCAAACCCTCCCCTAACCTGGACGACCTGGGCCAATTGAGCGCCGACCTATGGGACTCCCGAGAGTGAAGCTACAACACTGCGATGCTGTGCCATAGACCACTGCGCCACTCGGGAGGCCAACGCCCGTGGCCTCTGATCAGAAGAAACTACAAACAAATATCACAAAGTCCACTACAGCTTACCTTAACTGATTCAATTTATCATGTCCACTGATGTCGGGTTCAGAGTTCTTCACCACACCTTACTTAACTCGCCCTCATTCACTTACATTTAACCTCCAGAACTTGGTCTGATACACGGCTCACTGTTTGCACTTGACACCAATCTACTTCAACACCCCATCTCCACTTTTAAATCGCCATCTTCCTCAAATTTAAATCCAACTCTGCTTTCCTCATTCTCTCACACACACCTCTTATTTTCCTCCATTCCTCCTCAGCAATCCACCTCAGTGTCCCTGTGCCAATATTCCTCTTCTCCCATCTTTGCTTGCGGCCCGATGGCATCCCAGAGCAACTGTATCTCAAAACGCTCCCGTCCGGTCTGTCTCTACCCGCGGCATGAGTCCTCGATCAGAGGCCCTACACAGGATACATTTAAAACCACTATGGATGGCGCTTGACAAAGCCCAAGGGATATGCGCTGTCAACTGTAGGACCTTATATAGACCGGTGTTTCTTTTTAGAATGTCCAATCAATTGAATTGGCTACAGGTGGACTCTAACTTGTAGTGAAATCAAGGAAGATCAAAGGAAATTGGATGCACCTGAGCTCAATTTGGAGTGTCATAGCAAATGGGGTGGGAATACTTATCTAAATGAGATATTCTGTATTTCAGTTTCAAAAACAAAATGTGCCAACATTTCTAAAAACACGTTTTCACTGTTGTTATGGGGTTGTGTGTGTGTGTAGATGGTGTGAGAAAAGAATATATACTCCATTTAATACATTTTGAATTCAGGCTGTAACAACCAAATGTGCAATAAGTCAAGGAGTATGAATACATTCTGAAGGCATTGTATCCATATATAATATTTATAGCAGCCGCTGCAACTCCTTCTGCTCAATTCACAGGCAAAGCGAAAGCACCATCTCAACTATTGTGGGCTGCATAGTTGCGGTCGTAGTGTATCAGAGCATGTGAAATGCGTCCCAGATGTCGATTCCAGGCCTCTGCCGGTCCCTCCTACACGGGAGCACCAATCAGTGTGGCCCAGAGCTGGGGAGGCTGCCTGGGAGGCCCGGCCTGGTACCTGGATCCCTGCCAGTAGCTGCAGCCTCCAAGGACACCAACACCACATCCAAACCCCTTCCTGCTGCGTCCCAGTCAAAGAGCCTCTATTCCACCTTTAGTCTGGTTTCACGAGGATATAGTACTACAGCCCACAGACAACATTCCTCCAGTCCACAGGGTGTCCCACTCCCTGCTGGCTCAGACGCCAGGCCTGCTGTGCTTGGCCATTATACTACCCAGCAACACCTGGCCCTTAAATACTGCTAGGGCACCTGCTCTCAGGCTCACTTGCCCTTTACTTACTGGCCAGTGGGCATCCTCCCTCCCTCCCTATCAACCACAACCTTGGGGGATGTTGACTCTTCCAAATGCCACCCTATTCCCTATGTAGTGCACTACTTCGACTAGAGCACTAGGGGACCCTGGTAGTGAATGTATAAGGGATAGGCTGGCATTTGGGCCGTGTCCCCGTCTGTGATCGCGTATTCTAGTATGTGCCCTAACCACGTGACCTTCTGCTTACCGACTTACCACCCGCCAGGTGTCCCAGGAACATCCCACCCTCCTTAAATAAACACCCACACTGACCAGCCAACAATAAACAACCGAGGCACACAAACAACAGCGTCAGTGAATGCTGACGCACGTGCATGCGAGAGAGCGTGGTATTGCACAGACAAACCAACAACACAACCGTCATGCTCGATGACACACACACACACACACCCCCCAGGCACATACACAATGCTTGTTAATCTATCTGCAGCTCAGCCACTATTTTACATTTGTCATTTAGCAGACGCTCTTATTCAGACCGACTTGCAGGAGCATTTGGGTCCTTGAGCAAGGTACCTAACCCCTAACGCTCTTAAACATTAGGCTACTTGCCGCCCTCTCCAAAAGCTTTATGATAAACCTTTCCAGGCCAAAACACTCTTCCCTCCAGCACACAGCAGCTGGTGACAAATGAGTGTTGTTGTCAAAGTGGTGGCAGTTAGTCACTGCCACTGGTGAGTTTAACAAAGTGGTGCAAAACCAACATCAAAGTAAATGCTGAATAAACTTTCCAATTTGATAAACAGGTTTCATGATTGAATGTAATTAGGAAGCACTGAGAACTCTAGCCTGCACTGCCTCTGGTAGGCTACATTAACACAATCCATGCACTGACTGGATCTGCTACCGCCTGCCCCATTTCTTTGCACACCAATGCCATCCAGACTTCACACATATCCTGCAAAACATACAGTTCAACTTGTCCTTGGCAATGCCTTTCCCTTTTAATCAGACCTCTAGGAACACAGTCGTACGTGGTGAAATACGCTATCTAATTCTCCAATATGTGAAATACCTGGAATAGTGTGAGAGGGAAAGCTTCTTCAGGACTTTAGACTCCCAGTCTTCAGCTGATAGGGGAGGGACTTGGCTACGGATGAGGGGGAATAGGCACACACACACGGACTGTGGCACTAAAGGGCTGGACTCCGCACTTTGACCAGAGCAGAGGAGCTGAGGGAAAACAGAATACTTCAAATATCCCACTAGGATTAGCAGCTCTGTTTGTCCATGCACACTCTGAGGTGAGCACTCCCTTCCTGAAAGGTTAAACAATCCAGCTGTTCCCCTGTCTTCCTGATGATATCGAAGCGTCGGGCTGGACCCAGGGATGGGGCTGGGGCTAGACACTGACAGGGCCCAGGGATGGGGCTAGACACTGACAGGGCCCAGGGATGGGGCTAGACACTGACAGGGCCCAGGGATGGGGCTAGACACTGACAGGGCTAGACACTGACAGGGCTAGACACTGACAGGGCTAGACACTGACAGGGCTAGACACTGACAGGGCTAGACACTGACAGGGCCCAGGGATGGGGCTAGGGCTGGACACTGACAGGGCCCAGGGGTGGCCCAGCCTGGGTAGCAGACACTACAGTCTTAGGAGAACACAGAGGGCTGTCCCCAGGAGAAAGTGACCTCCCTCCAATAACAAAGTAATCTCATTCAAATAAACAGTGACCTACTGAGCCCCAGGACAGATCTCTCCTCTCCGGCTCTCCACAGGAGATGTTTTCCATCCTATAAATGGTATGCAATACTGGAATAATAAGACCTGTGTTTATGTAACTCCACCAAACCTCCCAGACATATTTACAGACTCTCCACAGAACACACTACTAAAGCATCTACCGTATGTACAGTGCCTTGCGAAAGTATTCGGCCCCCTTGAACTTTGCGACCTTCTGCCACATTTCAGGCTTCAAACATAAAGATTTAAAACTATTTTTTGTGAAGAATCAACAACAAGTGGGACACAATCATGAAGTGGAACGACATTTATTGGATATTTCAAACTTTTTTAACAAATCAAAAACTGAAAAATTGGGCGTGCAAAATTATTCAGCCCCCTTAAGTTAATACTTTGTAGCGCCACCTTTTGCTGCGATTACAGCTGTAAGTCGCTTGGGGTATGTCTATCAGTTTTGCACATCGAGAGACTGAAATTTTTTCCCATTCCTCCTTGCAAAACAGCTCGAGCTCAGTGAGGTTGGATGGAGAACATTTGTGAACAGCAGTTTTCAGTTCTTTCCACAGATTCTCGATTGGATTCAGGTCTGGACTTTGACTTGGCCATTCTAACACCTGGATATGTTTATTTTTGAACCATTCCATTGTAGATTTTGCTTTATGTTTTGGATCATTGTCTTGTTGGAAGACAAATCTCCGTCCCAGTCTCAGGTCTTTTGCAGACTTCATCAGGTTCTCTTCTAGAATGGTCCTGTATTTGGCTCCATCCATCTTCCCATCAATTTTAACCATCTTCCCTGTCCCTGCTGAAGAAAAGCAGGCCCAAACCATGATGCTGCCACCACCATGTTTGACAGTGGGTATGGTGTGTTCAGGGTGATGAGCTGTGTTGCTTTTACGCCAAACATAACGTTTTGCATTGTTGCCAAAAAGTTCAATTTTGGTTTCATCTGACCAGAGCACCTTCTTCCACATGTTTGGTGTGTCTCCCAGGTGGCTTGTGACAAACGTTAAACTACACTTTTTATGGATATCTTTAAGAAATGGCTTTCTTCTTGCCACTCTTCCATAAAGGCCAGATTTGTGCAATATACGACTGATTGTTGTCCTATGGACAGAGTCCCCCACCTCAGCTGTAGATCTCTGCAGATCATCCAGAGTGATCATGGGCCTCTTGGCTGCATCTCTGATCAGTCTTCTCCTTGTATGAGCTGAAAGTTTAGAGGGACGGCCAGGTCTTGGTAGATTTGCAGTGGTCTGATACTCCTTCCATTTCAATATTATCGCTTGCACAGTGCTCCTTGGGATGTTTAAAGCTTGGGAAATCTTTTTGTATCCAAATCCGGCTTTACACTTCTTCACAACAGTATCTGGGACCTGCCTGGTGTGTTCCTTGTTCTTCATGATGCTCTCTGCGCTTTTAACGGACCTCTGAGACTATCACAGTGCAGGTGCATTTATACAGAGACTTGATTACACACAGGTGGATTGTATTTATCATCATTAGTCATTTAGGTCAACATTGGATCATTCAGAGATCCTCACTGAACTTCTGGAGAGAGTTTGCTGCACTGAAAGTAAAGGGGCTGAATAATTTTGCACGCCCAATTTTTCAGTTTTTGATTTGTTAAAGTTTGAAATATCCAATAAATGTCGTTCCACGTCATGATTGTGTCCCACTTATTGTGTCCCAAAATACAGTTTTATATCTTTATGTTTGAAGCCTGAAATGTGGCAAAAGGTCGCAAAGTTCAAGGGGGCCGAATACTTTCGCAAGGCACTGTATATTAGGAGATTGAATAACTGCTGTGAAATACTTTAACTGGTATGCATCCAAGCAATACCACACATTTGGCCACTTTAATATTTAGATAGGGCAGCCAAACGGAGGATAACTGAGTTCTACAGAGTCTCATGCTCTTCAAACCAGGGGATAACTATAGTTTTAATTATGCTGTGCAGAAAGTAAAACATTTCCCAGGTAAACAAAGTTACTTTGGAGGTGACTAGAAATATTTGAATACAGATCCCCGAAAACAAACTACTTTTCAAAACTATTTGAATACAGATCGTAGGAAGTGACTACTTTTCTGAAACTATTGGATTGGCTGCCTTCAACTAATGGCAGTGCTGTATCTGGAACTGCAGGTTGAGCACACACGATATCCTATACCAGTCTGACACAATTCATTTCTATCTGAACATTCTGTAAAAGTCCATTCTCCTGAATGTCCATTGCCCCAGGTGTACATCAAAGTCAAACCAATTAACTACTGCTATTTTGTAAAGATATTAAAAATAAGTTGACTAAACTACTTTGACTCTTTCAAGATGCCACTGGAAAAAAAGGTTTAAAAGCTGCATTTCATTTTAGAATACCTGAAGATACTGCAGAGTAATTCAAAACCTATTGCAAACAGCAAGTTGGATGCTAAGCAAAAACAACTTTGAACCTCTTTGTCCATCTGTGGGAAAGCGCTCTTCTGTGGGGGGGGGGGGGGGGGACATAATCATAATTTTTACACTGCAAGTTGACCCCAAATAAGCACAAAAATAGATTGCATTTGAACATAACAATAATTCCATACCTTCAATTACATTGAGACACGTTTACAACCTTTTTTATTCGTGGGAATACTTGGGAACAGATTTCCTAAATACATTTTTAGCTGAATTTCTGGTGATTTTACAGTCGTCACCTGTTGCCGACCCCTGCACTAGACCATCTTTTAAAAAAAGGGACAGTTTACTCAGAATACAAACATTATTTTTTTCCCCCCAGCTACCTTGAATGTAGTTGATTTAAGAAGGCAATTTTGGGATATTTCCTCGACACTTAATAGCCATATTTTGTTGATGTTAGCATTCTCAGTTCTTTTGTGCCTGTGTATTACAACTGTAATTACTTGGAGCAACATTTTATTAGCATTCGCATGTTGTTACATAATACTTTGGTCATTTCATTTTAATTCCATAATTCCATAGCTACTGTAAAGTGACTGTTCCTTATTCCACGTACATAATAATTCCATTAGAAATTGCAATCTAACGTCCTAGTAACAATAATGTTGCTGTTGTAATAGTCAAAGTCACAATACATGACGTCAAGTGTTACTGTATTACCGCTCACTCATTATGAAAATATATTTGTTAGTTTATTCTAATGTTGGAGGATGAATCCATGTCCCTCAAATATTTAATTCTAGACTATAAGCTATATTAAGATTCATATCTAAGAGCCCTCCAAAATGTGCTTATGATCATATATTTAGAAGGATTCAACTAACTATTGTAGTTTTTGGTTGTTAAATATTTGGAAGCCATCAAAAACAAATATTTTTTCAAGGCATATATTCAAATACCGTCAAACAGTATTTGGTTTTACGAGAGTTTTTCTGAGACCTGTATTTGAATATCAAAGAAAATAGTTGCCTTTCAGTTGAAACTCCATATTCAAGCTAGAGTATTTATAAAGTTGGTATTTTCAAAAAAAACAAAACAAATTACAACCATCTTCCAGTCAGGTCTGAAGCACTTTAGTTTTGCTTGTCATGGTCATACAGTGACTGTGGGAAGAGACTATAGGCTCCGTCTTTGGTATAATGTGTACAGTAAAATACAAGACTAAACAGTATTCTATCTAGGACTGTTATGGCACCACAGATTAACAGATCAGTATGTGATGTGTAAGCAGGTGTTTGTATTTTATACCTTTGTACCATTTGAAGACAAACATTTAACATAAGCTGACAGAAGAAAAACTGATGTGTGTGTGCGTCTAAGTCAGACAAGCCTATATCAGAGCAGCATTTCAAATTTTGACATGCAGTGTTCAAAATGAGTTGCTTTATGACTAAATGCTTATGATACGGTAACTCGGTTGAACTGAGCAGCAACAGGCCAAAGGTTTAAAAACAACTCATGCCATAGGAAGGAAGGAAACAAAAACTCCAGCTCAAAAACAGTGACAGGTCCTTGAGGCCATGTAGGCTTCCCCTCTCCTGACCTTCCACATTTGATAATGTGCGTTTTTGTATTTGTGCTTGTGAAGCTTGAGATCAGGAGTCTCCAAAACTTTTCTAGCACGAGAGCTACTTTAAAAAAAATGAAACATGTCGCAAGCAACTCATTTATTTTATAGCCTTTGAGAATAGGCACATTGTTCACTTCTCCCATACCCTGCAGCTCTTCCCCGGGTCCTGGGGGTGCAATATATGTGTTTTCTGTCTATATACACCTGGTAAATAATAGTTAATAAACAGTATTTGGCCTGACAGGCCCCAGTAAAATTACCTTTAGTATTTTCCAGAATTCAGTTCTCGGTTTTATTTTTCCTGGGTTGGGATTTTTTTCTTCCGTTTTTTACTACTCTCAATATTGCAATTATTAATAGAGAAACAAGGACAATTGATGTTCTGAGTCCATGTGAATACTTAAATCACAGCCTCCCAGACCAACGGCTTGGTGTAGGAGCTGTTGGGGTCAAAGTAGTGGGAAGGGTTACTGGGGTGTGTTGTATTCAGACCACTTGACTTTTCCACATTTTGTTACGTTAAAGCCTTATTTTAAAATTGATTTCAAAAAATCAATCTACACATAATGACAAAGCAAAAACAGGTTATTAGAAATGTTTGCAAATTTTAAAAAAATAATAACTTATTTACCTAAGCATTTAGACCTTTTGTGAGGAGACTCAAAATTGAGCTGAGGTGGATCCTTTCCATTGATCATCCTTGAGATGTTTCTACAACTTGGAGTCCACCTGTGGTAAATTCAAATGATTGGACATGATTTGGAGAGGCACACAACTGTCTATATAAGGTCCCACAGTTGACAGTGCATGTCAGATATAACACTAAGCCATGAGGTCGAAGGAATTGTCCGTAGAGCACAGAGACAGGATTGTGTCCAAGAACTCAATCCTTCTTAAGTGGATGAAGTTTGGAACCACCAAGACTCTTCCTTGAGCTGGTCGCCCGACCAAACTAAGCAATCGAGGGAGAAAAGCCTTGGTCAGGGAGGTAACCAAGAACCCAATGGTCACTCTGACAGGGCTCCAGAGTTTCTCTGTGGAGATGGGAGAACCTTCCAGAAGGACAACCATCACTGCAGCACTCCACCAATCAGGCTTTTATGGGAGAGTGGCCAGACAGCCCGCATGGAGTTGGCCAAAAAGCACCTAAAGGACTTTCAGACCATGAGAAACAAGATTCTCTGGTCTGATGAAACCAAGAATGAACTACTTAGCCTGAATGCCAAGTGTCATGTCTGGAGGAAACCTGGCACCATCCCTATGGTGAAGCATGGTGGCAAACATCATGCTGTGGGAATGTTATTCAGCAACAGGGACTGGGAGACTAGTCAGGATCGATGCAAAGTACAGAGAGATCTAAGATGAAAACCTGCTCCAGAATACTCAGGACCTCAGAAGGTGAACCTTCACACAGTCCAACGACCCTAAGCACACAGCAAAGACAATGCAGGACTGGCTTCGGGACAAGTCTCTGAATGTCCTTCAGTGAGCCAGGTGAGGCCCGGACTTGAATCCAATCGAACATCTCTGGAGAGACCTGAAAATAGCTGTGCAGCGACGCTCCCCATCCAACCTGACAGAGCCTGAGGGGATCTGCAGAGAAGAACGGGAGAAACTCTCCAAATACAGGTGTGCCAAGCTTGCAGCGTCATACCCAAGAAGACTTGATGCTGTAATCGCTGGCAAAGGTGCTTAAACAAAGTACTGAGTAAAGGGTCTGAATACTTACGTAAATGTGATATTTTTCCTTTTTTTTTTTATATATATATATATTTGCCAAAATGTCTAATAACCTGTTTTTGCTTTGTCATTATGGGGTATTGTGTGTTTATTGAGAGAAAAAAAAAAAAACATTTTTATCCACTGTAGAATAAGGCTGTAACATAAAATGTGGAAAAAGTCAAGGGGTCTGAATGCTTTCCGAATGCACTGTATATAGGGCTAGACGGTGGTGCAATTTCCTTTTTCATATTTCCCTTTTTTTGTGAGCAAATGTGAAAGATGGTCCAGCGATATTTCTGCTGTTAGGACTACTTCTGCAGCACATCGTGGCACAGTTTGTAGAAAAATGGCCACCCAATTGATACAAATAAATCATGATTTATAGTTCAGTGAGGTAAGCCTACTTGACGTTTACATTTAATTGAGAAGGTTTTTGGGGAAAGTCTTACGGTCTACCCACAAAACGTTATCATTAGCGTCGCTAACTGGCAACATACGGCGTCAAAAACAAAGTGTGTGCACCAAACCGACAGAGGCAATATTGATGGAAATGTATTGGCAGATGTGTTACATTTTGGCGTTTTAAGCCAATAGGGGTTAACTAGGGGTAGAATAATGTTTTTTTTTACAGTTTGGGATGTACTTTCAGATTTGCTTGGCGAGCTACTCATAGGTGGGCAGCAAGCTACTGGCAGAGATCCCCTGCTCTTGATCTACTAACCAATAACCCCTGGCTATTACTGTCAACTGAGTTACCCAGAGCCAATGTCCAAAACACACCATGAGAGAAATAGAGAATATGATGGACAGTGGGCAAGGAAATCAACCCCACATGTTCCACACTGCCACGTCTGTATGCTGCGTTTCTACTTCTGTTATTTTTTGCCACATGTCAGTAACCTTTAACACAGCGAGACCAGAGTAACGAAAACAACAACAAAAAACACACCAATAGTACACATCACCACTGAAAAACAAAACAACTCACCAGGTGAACGTAAGGCACAAAGTATCCGTAGAGAGCTGCCGGGATGCCGAAGGCCCAGATCCGGTAGCCCAGAGACTTCCAGATGTTGACGTTGAACACCTTGCTCATGGGCGGGCAGCGGCTGCCTGGCTTGTTGCTGCTGACAGGCTTGGGCAGCAGGGGAGTGTAGGTTAACCCAGCCAGCATGAGGATGAACATGAGGATGCTGAGGAGCCTCATGGTGTTCTGCAGGCCCACCTTCTCCAGCAGGCCGGACAGGAGGAAGGGCAGGGTAACGGTGAAGGCAGAGCTGCCGGCCGTCACGATGCCATTGACCAGGCCCAGGCGCTTCTTGAAGTAGTGTCCCAGGATCACCAGGCTGGGCTGGTAGGCAAAGGAGCAGCCGGTGGCAAACACGATGCCGTAGGTGAAGTACATGGGACCCAGGGACCTGTGGGTTCAGAAGAGAGACAGGATAGGAGTTACATTTACATTTAAGTCATTTAGCAGACGCTCTTATCCAGAGCAACTTACCCCACAGTATATACCGGCTTAAAATTTCACAGAGAAAAACAAAAAAACAAAGCTCTATGCACTTGACTGAGGTTCTGGCAAAACAAGTTCTCAAGTCTGACTTGAACCAAACACCAGGGTGAAGATAATTGAGCTGCTGTGAACTTGCTAGCCTGGTCCAACTTCCAACACCTGGACGGTATCAGTTACAGCCTCACTCCCAGGGTGTGTACACTCACTATGGTGACAGTGTTTGTTTACTTCGCAGTCCTCGTTTTTTTTATTTGAACCTTTATTGTCACATCTGCCTGTCCTCTTCACCACAGTAGTTAATAATCACGGAAGATATTCACAGATTTTTACCGTGTCAGCCCAGGGAGTCGCTCTAGCAACCTTTCGGCTACTGGCCCAACGCTCTAACCAAGGTTATCGTTAGCACATCACTAATCCTGGATAAAAAGATCAGTGAGAGAGGTCAGGAGTGAGATGGAGCTGCTTCTCGGCCAGCGCTAATGACAGGTCTCTCAGAGTGCTACGATCATCAAGACAAGAGCGCTAATGTTTACGCACTTGTCACGCCACTGCGGGGATAACCCTAGATAAAAACGCAGCTGTGGCATTCATTTATTGCATTTAACAATACTTTCACTGTACTTCTACTTTGACCCAGTGATATGTCACCTGTAATAAATGTTCCCTTCATTTAGTAGACAGATAATGTTTGTTTTTTTAAAGCTAGAGTTATTGAGTGTGACAAAAATATATATATATAAAAAAAGACCACCCAGAGAACAGATCCAAAGGGGAATTTTCTAGGTGTTGTTCAAAGTCAGACAACAGCCTTACTGACTGACACGGAGCCAACTACTATTATTATTGTATGTATGCATGTACGTCAATTAAAACGGTTGAGAGTTTGGTATTGTGCCATCTCGTGAGAGGTCTAGAAATAGAGGACCTGAGAGCAGGCTGTACATCCTGTATCACACAAACACCTGATAGCGTTTAGACACAACACATCAGAATGGTTGATGGAGGGTAGCTATACAAGTACTGACGTGACGAAGGAGCTGGCCAGCAGTCCCACCAGGCCCACGGCGGCTCCGCCCACAGCTGTCACCCTGCAGCCCAGCAAGTCTGTGAAGACGCTGACGATGGGAGAACAGAAGAAGATCATCCCCATGGAGAGGGAGCCCACCCAAGCTGCAGGACAGAGAGAGAGATGAGGGTTAGGCTACGTGTTACATTACAGTATACGAACAATAACGGTAATATTTAACTGTTCACACAGGCTTTGTTGTTACATGGGAAATGTTGCCGGAGTGTGAGGTGAAGCGATGCACTCCTCTTCTCGCTTCCCCACTAAAACAAACATTTTTAAGTCAGGTTTTACGAATTATGAACAATACATGTCAACAAAGAAGAGGTGAGTAAAGTAAAACCTTCCTCCATAGAGGTTCATGTTAAGCTTATGTACATATAGCAGTCAAAAGTTTGGACACCTACTCATTCAAGGGGTTTTCCTTTATTTGTACTATTTTCTACATTGTAGAATAATAGTGAAGACACCAAAACTATGTAATAACACATATGGAATCATGTAGTAACCAAAAAAATTATCTAAATATATCTGAGATTGGAGATTCTCCAAAGTAGCCACCCTTTTGCTTTGATGACAGCTTTCGACACTCTTGGCATTCTCTCAACCAGCTTCATGAGGTAGTCACCTGGAATGCATTTAAATTAAACAGGTGTGCCTTGTTAAAAGTTCATTTGTGGAATTTATTTCCTTCTTAATGCTTTTGAGCCAATCAGTTGTGTTGTGACAAGGTAGTGGTGGTATACAGAAGATGGTCTTTTACCAAATAGGGCTAAGTCCATATTATGGCAAGAACAGCTCAAATGAGCAAAGAAACGACAGTCCATAATTATTTTAAGACATGAATGTCAGTCAATACGGAAAATTTCAAGAACTAGTAAAGTTTCTTCAAGTGCAGTTGCAAAAACAATCAGGCACTATGATGAAACAGGCTCTCATGAGGACCGCCACAAGAAAGGAAGACCCAGAGTTACCTCTGCTGCAGAGGATAAGTTCATTCGAGTTGCCGGCCTCAGAAACTGCAGCCCAAATAAATGCTTCAGAGTTCAAGTAACAGACATCAACATCAACTGTTCAGAGGAGACTGCATGAATCAGGCATTCATGCTCGAATTGCTACAAAGAAACGACTACTAAAAGACACCAATTAGAAAAGACTTTGTTGGGCCAAGAAACATGAGCAATGGATATTAGACCAATGGAAATCTGTCCTTTGGTCTGAGGAGTCGTGTCTTTGTGAGATGCAGAGAAGATTAATGGATGCTCTCTGCATGTGTGGTTCCCACGGTAAAGCATGGAAGTGGTGTGATGGTGCTTTGTTGGTGACACCTGTGTGATTCATTTAGAATTCAAGGCACACTTAACCAGCATGGCTACCACAGCATTCTGCAGCGATACGCCATCCCATTTGGTTTGCGCTTATTGGGACTATCATTTGTTTTTCCACAGGACAATGACCCAACACACCTCCAGGCTGTGTAAGGGCTATTTAACCAAGGAGAGTGATGGAGTGCTGCATCAGATGACCTGACCTCCACAATCACCTGACCTCAACACAATCGAAATGGTTTGGGATGAGTTGGACCATAGAGTGAAGGAAAAGCAGCCAACAAGTGCTCAGCTTATGTAGGAACTCCTTCAAGACTGTTGGAAAAGCATTCCAGGTGAAACTGGTTGAGAGAATGCCAAGAGTGTGCAAATCTGTCATGAAGGCAAAGGGTGGCTACTTTGAAGAATCTAAAATACATTTTTGATTTGTTTAACACTTTTTTGGTTACTTACATGACTCCATATGTGATATTTCATGTTTTTGATATCTTCACTATTATTCTACAGTGTAGAAAGAGTACATAAAGAAAAACCCTTGAATGAGTATGTGTCCAAACTTTTGACTGGTACTGTACAATCGATAGTTTTCTGCATTACACTTCTTTCCTGGTTTAATTAGTTAAGTGATGCTTTTCGTCCTCTGAGCATTTATCTAAACAAAACAAAAAAATCCTCTGTTCTAAACCAGAGGATATGTTTGGGCCCTCGAGTGGCACAGCGGTCTAAGGCAATGCATCTCAGTGCTAGAGGTGTCACTACAGACCTTGGTTCGATTCCAGGCTGTATCACACTACTGGCCGTGATTGGGGGTCCCATTGGGCCAGCGTCGTCCGCATTAGGCCGTCATTGTAAATAAGAATTTGTTCTGAACTGACTTGTCTAGTTAAAGGAAAAAAAACTGACTGATCCTATGGAATAGACCACGTTAATCTACACACACACGACAGTCCTAAAGGAAGAGGATGAGTGACCTTAATATCTGAATCCTAACCAACGTATTAGAGAATACAGTAAACTAGAATTTTCCAGAGGCTTGATGTAAACATGTAGCACCACCCAGACCAGTAGCGAAGAGCACTAGGACAAAGGAGCAGGAAGAGAGAGAGAGAGAGAGAGAGAGGAAAGGAAGCGCTGATCAGGAAAACAGTTGAGTCTTATATCAACACCAAATACACACTACATACCATGTCCTTCGAACAGATACGGAAAAATAACCCTTACAGTTCCTCATGACAAAAAAAAACAACATATAGCTTAGGCCTATGTTACATCAGCCGTTTTTAATAATGATATTCCCGGACCAGAATAACCACCTAAATACATGTCAGAAGAGAGAACACACTGTGCAATATCTGTGATGACATTGAACCAACCTGGAAAACTTTTTGGATTTGCAAAAATCCTAACTTTTCATTTAAATCCAATGACATTGTGATTTTAGTTGACAACTCAATCAAAATGTAAATGTAAAAACTAGCCGTTGAACTGACATCTGTGCCTGGTGTGGGATGTACCTATTCCTCTTGTTTACTGTGCAGGTAAATTACTACAGGGACTAACAGAAGGCAGTCTAATAGAGGTGTGAACAACAGTGCCGCCGGTCGTAGTTGACATATAGACCCATGGAGCTGCTCTGCTTGTCTGATCTCTATCTGGGTCCCCGGCAGGCTTCAGTCTACCACCATGTCCATAACAACCCTCACTCTCTGGATCCCTCCTTGGAATAAATAAACACAGCATGGAGCTGAAGAAATATTGTTTCCGGCCTTTATTCTTATCATAGGAAATAAGCAAACATGAGATTGCTTGTTTTTCCCCCTCCTTAAAGACAGTGGAAGAACACACACACACCCCAGCAATTTCGTTAATGATTTTTCTGGTTCCTCCCCATTGTTTAAGTAAAAGACAGACCATTTACGGTAAATTGAGCCTGCTTTGAGTGAACTCCAGTGCTGATATCTCTGATTCAAACCCCTAACCGATCATAATCTTAGGGCAACCCAAAAATAATTTTCAGACCTGAATGTCAATCCCTGCCTTAAAGATGGATTCAGCAGTAGTGGGGGAACAGCAACACTGGCCACCTCACCACTGGTATCATTTATGTTGCCGCGCTGAGGAGCGACGCGTAACACAATTTCCATCACACGTGCAATGGTGTCAGAGGGAGAGAAAAAAAACGGTGTTTGTTGTTGTTGTAATATCGCAAACAGACGTGGCTGTTTCACCATCACCATTACGGATTCCAAGTTTAAAGGTCTCGGATTTCTCTTTTCCATTCCACCCAGGGGGAAGAACCTTGGTCATGCCTCAATTTATACTCCCCTTCTCCATTTGAGGAATCCCTCCTCTCTGCAGGCTTTTGTACAAATAGATCAAACTTGTGATGACAATCCGTCACAGTGCAAAATCACCGGTGTCGATAACGCCATAGAGACGACTACTCCACACATCAGTGAACGTGAAGAATATACACAACAAATCTTTCCGAGCTATCAAAAACAAGTCTACGTGTTGCTTGTACTATGTTGCTCTGCATGTGCTCACTGCTCGTTGTTTGTCTGTAGTGTTATTGTTTTTAAAAACCTGCCCAGGGACTGTGGTTTAAAATTAGCCGGCTGGTTAAAACCGTCACTTTTACTGAAACGTTGATTAATGCTCACTGTCCCTGTAAACATGTAAATACACTAACTCAAATGATATTGTCCTAAGCATGGAGGGTAACTACCAACAGATGTTGCAGTCTACAGTTATAAGGGAGGAACAGATAACTCTTATTAACATTGTCAAGAGGGAACAGCTGCTAAGAAGATCTGAGCCTGGTACCAGATCTGAGCCTGGTATTAGCAAAACAGCGTAAACCAACGCAACAATATGAGCTGAGAAGACCGCACAAACAAATATGGGACCAGGGGCCTCATTTATCAAGGCCCCGTGCGCACACAAAAATACTCTAAACCCTTGCATGTGCCAGTTTTCCTGCAAGGTTGGTATTTATAAAATGTTGAACTTGACCGGAAAGTGTGTGCATCTCCACGCAAATCTCAAATCTACCATTTATCAAAATCGCTCATTCAACCGCCAAGCATGATCGAAAGTAAATAGACCAGTAGCCTTGACAGGAAGCGTAGGCTACAGTATTGCTGTGCGATAAAGAGCGCGCGGCACCATAGCCTGGACTATTTCATTTCAGAGCCTATACCAAGGCAGATAGAAACACAATCATGTTCTGTTTAACAAAATATGTAAAAATTAGTATTTTTGCATAGAAGTGTGGGCTGTGGCGTTTACTCTTTAATTGTTTGAAAGGACAATCGATCTTGCAGAACGCGGGGCCAGTGTACCACTCGCTAGGCGGCATGCATTTTTTTCATTTGGAAAAGTCACTGCAACACTCCGCCTCGACAGAAATGTGATCAGATTTGCCATTGCGCTTTATTTTAGGAACTATCATGGCCCAGTTACATTTCTAAATCATACAGAAAATGAGCAAGTTTGTGTTACCATAAAAAGATGAATGGAGAGCGTTTCCCCAGGCGGGGTTGCAGTACTTGTTCACGACCGCACAAATATAATATGGCTCTGATTTATGTTGAGTGCGACAATTAAATCCCAATCATTTGTGGCGCACGCAAATCCTAGAATCTCCATCTAGGCCCGAATTTAGTAATACATGTACTCACAGGTTGATAAATGAGGCCCCAGGCTAGTAAACAGAGTTAGTGCTAGAGCCAACCCTAGGGATGGAAACATAAGGCCATGACATTGGTTCTGTCTCATTTACTGACTCAAAATACTCAGTAGTGGGGTTAATAATCGTTCAGTTTGTGATAAAAGCAATATTTGCAGGATGTGCATAAAGATGACGTCATTGTTTTAGCACTATCCACAGAGTTTTTAAACTACAGAGCGCAACATTGTTCAATGCACCAATAAATCAGCACAATCTTTCAGTTTGCTGTCCTCTTGAATCAAACATTGGGATCATGTATTCTGTGCTAACGCTGATACAAAAAAAGAATAAGGAAGAGCAATGTACAATACGGAAAACCTAGCAAACCAGGCATTTGTAGTCATCTCTGCTATTGGATCTACCCCTCTGCCAAATGTTCATCTGGAAATTATCTTATAGAGTGACCGGGGTTGCATGGGTACCTTGAGTGGGTTTATTGCAGAGACTTACATACTAAAAGCAGGTAGGAACATTCACTACTTTAAGCTGCATTACATAGCATAGCCTGTTTGGCTACTAGGCTATTATTACATCACTCAGGCCGAGCTCCCTGCCTTCCAGGAGCTCTATATATCAGGCAGTGTGAGAGGAAGGCCCGGAAAATCATAAAAAAATCAAAACACCGACCACCCAAGCTATAGACTTCTCTCTGCTTTCGCACAGCAAGTCTGACACCACAAGGCTCCCGAACAGCTTCTACCCCCATGCCATAAGACTGCTGAATTGCTAACTAAATAGCTCCACGGACTGAGTTGACCTTTGTATTTTATTCTTGCACTGTCTCTATGCACACTCACAGGGCCTCAACACACAGACTAACAAAACAAAACACTCCAGTATCTGCTCACACACACACATTTACACTGGCTCTACACACACACACACACACCCACTCATGTGCAATCATCATATACGCTGCTGAACCAAAATGGCGCCGAAGACCATGGCTGACATTTTACATTATCCCAACCAAATTGTGCATTTTTTTTTTTTTTTTTTTTTGCGTAACTTAGTGTACATAATGTTGTTGCTACCGTCTGTTATGACCGAAAATAACTTCTGGACATCAGAAAAGCGATTACTCATCGCAGACTGGAAGAAACCTTTTCCTTTAACGAGTCCGACGAGAAGGATATCCTGCTTTCACCGGAACAGGCCCAGATCCACGCCTTTTGCGTGAACAAAAGACGCCAGAAAGGGGGACGTAGATTGGGGATCCTTCTGAGAATCCGGAGGCGAGTGAGTGAACTCCCAATGCCTTCCATTCTTCTTGCTAACATTCTTGCTAATAGTTAGAAAATAAAATTGATGACCTAATATTAAGATTATCCTACCAACAGGACATTAAAAACAGCAACATTTAATGTTTCACCGAGACATGGCTGAACGAAGAAACGGACAATATAGAGCTGGCGGGATTTTCCACCCACCGGCAGTGGGGGTGTGTGTCATTTTGTCAATAACAACTGGTGCAAAATGTTTAACATTAAAGAAGTCTCGAGGTATTGTTCTCCTGAAGTAGAGTACCCTTAGAATAAGCTTTCGAACGCTTTCTGTATTATTTGTAGCTGTCCATTTACCACCAAAGCGAAGCTGGCACTAAGACCGCTCTCAACCAATGCAATAAAAACATAAGCAAAGAAGAAAATGCTCACCCAGAAGCGGCACTCCTAGTGGCCAGGGACTTCAATGCAGGCAAACTTAAATCAGTTTTACCAAATTGTGCAACCAGGGAAATTGTGCAAGCAGGAAAAAAAAACAAA
This sequence comes from Oncorhynchus masou masou, assembly GCF_036934945.1. Classification (NCBI taxonomy): domain Eukaryota; kingdom Metazoa; phylum Chordata; class Actinopteri; order Salmoniformes; family Salmonidae; genus Oncorhynchus; species Oncorhynchus masou. The sequence goes on from NC_088227.1 coordinate 14,717,894, forward strand.
AACAAATCCTAGACCACCTTTAATCCACACACAGAGATGCAAACAAAGCTCTCCCCCGCCCTCCATTTGGCAAATCTGACCATAATTATATATTCCTGATTCCTGCTTACAAGCAAAAACTAAAGCAGGAAGTACCAGTGACTTGCTCAATACAGAAGTGGTCAGATGACGCGGATGCTACACCACAGGACTGTTTTGCTAGCACAGACTGGAATATGTTCCGAGATTCATCCAAAAGCATTGAGAAATACACCACCTCAGTCATCGGCTTCATCAATAAGTGCATCGATGACGTCGTCCCCACAGTGACTGTACATATCCCAACCAGAAGTCATGGATTTACAGGCAACATCCGCATCGCACCAAAGGCAAGAGCTGCCGCTTTTAAAGGTGCGGAAGACTAATCCGGACGTTTATAAGAAATCCTGCTATGCCCTCAGACGAACCATCAAACAAGCAAAGCGTCAATACAGGATTAAGATTGAATCCTACTACACCGGCACTGACGCTTGTCGGATGTGGCAGGGCTTGAAAACTATTACGGACTACAAAGGGAAACCCAGACGTGTGTTGACCAGTGACACGAGCCTACCAGATGAGCTAAATGCCTTTTATGCTTGTTTCAAGGCAAGCAACACTGAAGCATGCACGAGAGCACCAGCTGTTCTGGATGACTGTGTGATAACGCTCAGTAGCCGATGTGAACAAAACCTTTAAACAGGTCAACATTCAAAGCCGCTGGGCCAAACAGATTACCAGGACGTATACTCAAAGCATGTGCGGACTAACTGTCAATTGTCTTCACTGACATTTTCAACTTCTCCCTGACCGAGTCTGTAATACCTACATGTTTCAAGCAGACCACCATAGTCCCTGTGCCCAAGGAAGTGAAGGTCACCTGCCTAAATGATTACCGCCCTGTGGCACTCACGTCGGTAGCCATGAAGTGCTTTGAAAGGCTGGTCATGGCCCATGTCAACAGCATCCTCCCGGACACCTTAGACCCACTCCAATTCGCATACAACAGATGACGCAATCTCAAAATCCCACTCCACACTGCCCTTTCTCACCTGGACAAAAAGGAACACCTATGTGAGAATGCTGTTCATTGACTACAGCTCTGTGTTCAACACCATAGTGCCCACGAAGCTCATCACTAAGCTGAGGACTCTGGGACTAAACACCTCCCTCTGCAACTGGATCCTGGACTTCCTGATGGGCCGCCCCCAGGTGGTAAGAGAAGACAACACGTCTGCCACGCTGATCCTTAACACTTGGGCCCCTCAGGGGTGTGTACTTTGTCCCCTCCTGTATTCCCTGTTCACCCATGACTGCGGTGTGAAACACGACTACAACACCATCATTAAGTTTGCTGACGACAGTGGTAGACCTGATCACCGATAACAATGAGACGGCCTATAGGGAGGAGGTCAGAACTGGCAGTGTGGTGCCAGGACAAAAACCTCTCCCTCAATGTGAGCAAGACAAAGGAGTTGATCGTGGACTACAGGAAAAGGCTGGCCGAACAGGCCCCCATTAACGTCAACGGGGCTGTAGTAGAGCGGGTCGAGAGTTTAAAGTTCCTTGGTGTCCACATTAACAAATTATCATGGCCCAAACATATCAAGATAGTCGTGAAGATTGAACGACAAAACCTTTTCCCCCGCAGGAGACTGAAAAGATTGAGTGGGTCCTCAGATCCTGAAAAGGTTCTACAGCTGCACCATCGAGAGCATCCTGACCGATTACATCACCACCTGGTATACCAACTGCTCGGCATCTGACCGTAAGGCACTCCAGAGGGTAGTGCGAACAGCCCAGTACATCACTGGGGCCAAGCTTCCTGCCATCCAGGACCTATACCATAGGCGGTTTCAGAAGAAAGCCCATAAAATTGTCAGACTCCAGTCACCTAAGTTAGACTTTTCTCTGCTACCGCACGGCAAGTGGTACCAGAGCGCCAAGTCTAGTACCAAAAGGCTCCTCAACAGCTTCTACGTCCAAGCCATTAGACTGCTGAACAATTCAGAAAAATCACCTCCGGACAATTTACATTGACACCCCCCCCGACTTCTCCCCCAACTAAATGTAGAGATTACCCCAATTAGCCTGTACACTGACTCGGTACCAGTGCCCCCTGTATATAGCCTCGTTATTCTTGTTGTTACTTTTTATTATTACATTTTATTTTACCGTACTTGGTAAATATTTTCTTCTTGAACTGCACTGTTGGTTAAGGGTTTGTAAGTAAGCATTTCACAGTTTTTAGTATGACATTGATTACTGCATTGTTGAGGATAGAGCTTGCAAGAAAATACTTTCACTCTGTCACACTGCATAACCTGTTAACTGCAACATGTTAAGGGCCACATTCAAAGGGAAGTACTGAGGTCCCAACTGAACAAACTCCTAGACATTCTATGGACATTCTAAGAGTCGGTCTCACATTTTCTCATACATCATACCACTTTAGCCTACATTCTGTAATACATGGACCGAACTGAACAAAAACGAAGAAGAATGTCACTAAAGACAACAGGAAATTGCTGTCCCGTTTTCATCTGTGGGCTTTCCCCATTTCAAAAGCATTTACACTTCAGACGAAGGGAAGAATTCCAAATTGAAAATGTAATATCAGGATGATGCTCTCTTTACCAGGTGACCTCCTGCTAGAGCCGGAGGCCCCAACCGTGCAGTCACTGACAGACCAGCTCTGACCAGTGTCTGTCTAAGTCTGTTCACTTCCTAGCCCCCCCCTCTCCCCCTGCTGTGCTCGGAGACTGTGGATGGTGAACCTAGTGAACCCAGCAGAAACCAGACCAGACCTACCTTACCCCACGCCAAGAAACAATCCCCTCACACTCAGTTACCCTGGGCTTGCATCTCCCTCTTGCAAGTCCGCACTGTGCAACTAAGGAGGGCACATTGGACTTTTCAGAGGAGGTCAATGAACACTCTTGCTCAAAGACATTTATAGCATCTAAATAATTTCCATGTGATTCTTATGCAATTTATTTAATGACTCTGAGTAGCAGTTCTGAGCAGCAATTTTTTAAATAGATTTTGCTAGTATGGCAGTTATTCTGCTTACGCAAGTGCTGTTATTCACTGACTGAGCCCAGGATGAAAACAGGACGAAATGTGTGTCTTTTTCACATGGCGAGTCTGTCCGTCTGTCCACCCTCTAGGCTCTTGCCGTGCAGTAAGCAGCAACATTAAGAGTAGCTAGCTGTACACAGTCTCTTAACAGGACGCCAAACGGTTCTAGTTAATGGAAGAGTGGCTAGGACCTGAATTGAGCAAATACACACACACAAAAAAAACTCACATTGTTAGACCATTAGCTGAGGGTTTGGCTACTTATTAACCGAAGTCAACGGAAAGTAACTACTAAATGGCAAAGCAGAGAATCCAATATCACCACAGATGAATTATCTTGATTCGTCAAACAAAAAGCCACTCATAATGTATTCTAGGCCTAGCAACATGGAAACTAGCTAGGTAGCCACGGCATGAGCTCTCTTTTCAGTCCAGGACAGGCTTCCCGACACCAAACAGCCTAGAGCTGGAGAAGAGACCTCAACCACACCTATAGGACTCTATTCTCAGCACTTACGACCTAGAGATCCTTCACTCCTAACCGTATGAGTAAGAATAAAATCTAATGCATGAAGCCCCATAATAGTCTCACTTAGTTGACATATTTCAGACACCCTCATGGAGCGGTCCTAACCAGTTACCAGCAGGTGTCTTGATAACAGAAAAATGCAAGCGAGTCAGTGGCTCCTGCCACACATTCAATTGCATTGGAGTTGTTCAAATAATGTTTTGAGATTTCTTCATGATCAAAACATGAATAATCTAGACTTATATGCAACAGTGGCTCTTGCAATTTTGACAACGATATGCCTGAATACTTTAAACCACTAGGCTGATAAACCCATTTTGTTTCTTTGATTGTGTTAGATGAAAATGATACCTTTCAAATGTTGTACAGTATGCAATAAAGGCAAGTGACTTGATGCCTACTGTGCCAAAGTGATTTGGAGTTGTGAAACGGGAGTGACGTGTGTTGATATGATCAAAATTAGACTTTTAACAAGCATCAGAATTGGTTAAAAAGAAATACAAAAGCCGCATGCCAACATATTAGGCCATAATTAAGAGTAGGCAAAGTGATTATGTCAGGCAAAAATGCTAAACATTTTACCAGGGATGGACTGGCCATTGGGAAATTCTGCCAAATGCCAGATGGGCTGGTCCATTGTCATCCCAATGGGTCTGTCTAAATTGGGAGATTTGCGGAAAATGATCACCATTTGCCTCGAGGCAATAAATGAGCTGGTATGATAGCAATGCCAGGGACAATCTGGTCCCAGTCCGACCCTGACAGTTGCAACATTTGAAGTACAGTCACATTCACCGTGGTTGTCTGAAGCGTGCTATGGACGAGAGGTCACAGATTGCTGCAAATGATGGAGAATAACCAATGTCAATGAGCGTCGTCACAAACTTTCCTTTGCAGTATCTCAAACTGTCGTGATTACAAGCCGAGAAACTTTTAGGAGTTTATTTTACTCCTGGCTCAGATTTTGTCAGGGCATTGTCTTAACATTCTAAAACATACTCTGAGCTGGGATTTGTTGTGGTCTTGAAACAGGTTTTAAAAGACATGTCTGAGATGCTTTGTGGACACGGGCTCGTGGTTAAAATATTATTTAAAATATCTCAATTACGTTCACAAAACATTCAAAGTATGGAGCTAATCCAGAAGCTAATCACAAGCTAGGTCAGAAGCTAGCCAGAAACTAGCCAGAAGCTAATCAGAAGCTAGTTAAAGCTTTCATCGATTCCGGAGCGAAAATCAGTTGTTCCGGAGCTAGCCAGCTGAGGAGTTCCATCAATCACTCCTGGGCTGCGGTCACCTATTCCGGACCCGTTTTGCTGCCTACGCGGAGCCCCACCGGGCCTTCACGGCTGAACTGCCGACGTTGTCTACCCGAGGGAGTTATCCGTCTGGTTCCTCCGTCGCGACGTTGCCTGGGCGCCCATCTGCGGCCTGCTAGCCATTAGCTGTCTTATCGGCTGCTATCTGAATATATAATCGGACAATTTATTTATTTTTATTGTTATTGTTTTTTTTTTCTTCTTGGGCCTCTAGCTATATCTATTGTTTTTATTTTTGTTGTTGGGTGATTTGGATTGGTCCCCTCTGCCACACGGAACCCCACTAATCTACTGACGGAGCGCAAGAGGTGGCTGATAACAGACGTCCATCCTATGCTGGCTTGCTACCGATGGCCTGGCTGGCTGTCTGGATTGCCGTGACCCCCAGCCAACCTCTCCACTCTCTGGACCCTTTTGATCACTCGACTAAGCATGCCTCTCCTTAATGTCAATATGCCTTGTCCATTGCTGTTCTGGTTAGTGTTTATTGGCTTATTTCACTGTAGAGCTTCTAGTCCTGCTCACCATACCTTATCCAACCTATTAGTTCCACCACCCACACATGCAATGACATCTCCTGGTTTCAATGGTGTTTCTAGAGACAATATCTCTCTCCTCATCACTCAATATCTAGGTTTACCTCCACTGTATTCACATCCTACCATACCTTTGTCTGTACATTATACCTTGATGCTATTTTATTGCCCCCAGAAACCTCCTTTTACTCTCTGTTCCAGACGTTCTAGACAACCAATTCTTATTGCTTTCAGCCGCACCCTTATTCTACTCCTCCTCTGTTCCTCTGGCGATGTATAGGTGAATCCAGGCCCTACAGTGCCTTGCTCCACTCCTATTCCCCAGGCGCTCTCTTTTGACAACTTCTGTAACCGTAATAGCCTTGGTTTCATGCATGTTAACATTAGAAGCCTCCTCCCTAAGTTTGTTCTATTCACTGCTTTTGCACACTCTGCCAACCCGGATGTTCTAGCTGTGTCTGAATCCTGGCTTAGGAAGACTACCAAAAATTCTGAAATTTTAATTCCAAACTACAACCCTTTCAGACAAGATGAACTGACAAGATGAACTGGACCCCTACAAATCAGCCGGGCTAGACAATCTGGACCATTTCTTTCTAAAATTATCTGCCGAAATTGTTGTCACCCCTATTACTAGCCTGTTCAACCTCTCGTGTCGTCTGAGATCCCCAAAGATTGGAAAGCAGCTGCGGTCATCCCCCTCTTCAAAGGGGGGGGGGACACTCTTGACCCAAACTGCTACAGACCTATATCTATCCTACCATGCCTTTCTAAGGTCTTCGAAAGTCAAGTCAACAAAACAGATTACCGACCATTTCGAATCTCACCATACCTTCTCTGCTATGCAATCTGGTTTCAGAGCTGGTCATGGGTGCACCTCAGCCACACTCAAGGTCCTAAACGATATCTTAACCGCCATCGATAAGAAACATTACTGTGCAGCCGTGTTCATTGATCTGGCCAAGGCTTTCGACTGTCAATCACCACATCCTCATCGGCAGACTCGACAGCCTTGGTTTCTCAAATGATTGCCTCGCCTGGTTCACCAACTACTTCTCTGATAGAGTTCAGTGTGTCAAATCGGAGGGTCTGCTTTCCGGACCTCTGGCAGTCTCTATGGGGGTGCCACAGGGTTCAATTCTTGGACCGACTCTCTTCTCTGTATACATCAATGAGGTCGCTCTTGCTGCTGGTGAGTCTCTGATCCAGCTCTACGCAGACGACACCATTCTGTATACTTCTGGCCCTTCTTTGGATACTGTGTTAATTAACAACCCTCCAGGCAAGCTTCAATGCCATACAACTCTCCTTCCGTGGCCTCCAATTGCTCTTAAATACAAGTAAAACTAAATGCATGCTCTTCAACCGATCGCTACCCGCACCTACCCGCCTGTCCAACATCACTACTCTGGACGGCTCTGATTTAGAATACGTGGACAACTACAAATACTTAGGTGTCTGGTTAGACTGTAGACTCTCCTTCCAGACCCATATCAAATATCTCCAATCTAAAGTTAAATCTAGAATTGGCTTCCTATTTCGCAACAAAGCATCCTTCACTCATGCTGCCAAACATACCCTTGTAAAACTGACCATCCTACCAATCCTCGACTTTGGCGATGTCATTTACAAAATAGCCTCCTATACCCTACTCAACAAATTGGATGCAGTCTATCACAGTGCAATCCGTTTTGTCACCAAAGCCCCATATACTACCCACCATTGCGACCTGTACGCTCTCGTTGGCTGGCCCTAGCTTCATACTCGTCGCCAAACCCACTGGCTCCATCTCATCTACAAGACCCTGCTAGGTAAAGTCCCCCCTTATCTCAGCTCGCTGGTCACCATAGCATCTCCCACCTGTAGCACACGCTCCAGCAGGTAGGTAGGTAGAGATATATATATATATATATATATATATATCTCTCTAGTCACCCCCAAAACCAATTCTTTCTTTGGCCGCCTCTCCTTCCAGTTCTCTGCTGCCAATGACTGGAACGAACTACAAAAAGCACTGAAACTGGAAACACTTCTCCCTCACTAGCTTTAAGCACCAACTGTCAGAGCAGCTCACAGATTACTGCACCTGCACATAGCCCACCTATATTTTAGCCCAAACAACTACCTCTTTCCCTACTGTATTTAATTTATTTTGCTCCTTTTCACCCCATTATTTTTATTTCTACTTTGCACATTCTTCCATTGCAAATCTACCATTCCAGTGTTTTACTTGCTATATTGTATTTACTTTGCCACCATGGCCTTTTTTTGCCTTTACCTCCCTTATCTCACCTCATTTGCTCACATCGTATATAGACTTGTTTATACTGTATTGTTGACTGTATGTTTGTTTTGCTCCATGTGTAACTCTGTGTCGTTGTACGTGTCGAACTGCTTTGCTTTATCTTGGCCAGGTCGCAATTGTAAATGAGAACTTGTTCTCAACTTGCCTACCTGGTTAAATAAAAGGTGAAATAAATAAAAATAAAAAGTATTGAGATATCTTTTGATTTGAAAAGACAAGTAGTTGAATATTTTAATGCGTTTGGAAATACTCAAATACCCAAATTATTTTAAATACCAGATACTCAAATACACGGATTTGAATACAGGTCCGTACACACACACACACACACACACACTGACAACAAGTACAGTGTGCCATCCTACCTACACTGAGAGGAAAGCTTAGCTCACAGTTGAAATCGGAAGTTTACATACACTTCAGAATAATAGTAAAGAGAATGATTTATTTCAGCTTTTATTTATTTCATCATATTCCCAGTGGGTCAGAAGTTTACATATACTCAATTAGTATTTGGTAGCATTGCCTTTAAAAATTGTTTAACTTGGGTCAAACATTTCAGGTAGTCTTCCACAAGCTTCCCACAATACGTTGGGTGAATTTTGTCCCATTCCTCCTGACAGAGCTGGTGTAACTGAGTCAGGTTTGTAGGCCTCCGTGCTCACACATGCTTTTTCAGTTCTGCTCACAAATTTTCTATATGATTAAGGTCAGGGCTTTGTGATGGCCACTTCAATACCTTGACTTTGTTGTCCTTAAGCCATTTTGCCACACATTTGGAAGTATGTTTGGGTTCAATGTCCATTTGGAAGACCCATTTGCGACCAAGCTTGAACTTCCTGACTGATGTTTTGAGATGTTCCTTCAATATATCCACATAATTTTCCTTTCTCATGATGCCATCTATTTTGTGAAGTGCACCAGTCCCTCCTGCAGCAAAGCACCCCCGCAACATGATGCTACCCCTGCAGCAAAGCACCCCCGCAACATGATGCTACCACCACCACCGTGCTTCACAGTTGGGATGGTGTTCTTCAGCTTGCAAGCGTCCCCCTTTTTCCTCCAAACATAACGATGGTCATTATGGCCAGAAAGTTCTATTTTTGTTTCATCAGACCAGAGGACATTTCTCCAAAAGGTACAATCTTTTTCCCCATGTGCTCAAACTGTTTGTAAGTCAGACTATGGTTGTGCAAACACATGACAAAATGGCTTAAGGCAGAAGCACTAATGATATGCTGTAAATCCGCCATACATCCAATGCCTCAATGGAAGGAAGACATACAGTTCTAAAGCTATATAAAAAGACACACCATCCCCAAGACTAGTCTCCCATGGAGTATGACTTGTACTACCACTCACCTGATAAAGTTTAACCTAGCACAGAGTGATCGGGGGTTAGAGAGTGAAGGGGTAACAGTAAATCGGTCTTCATGTGGAGCTCAGCTCAGAGCCATTATACTAGGTCTAGGTCTGTGGACATTGAAATCAACTGTGGATGACTGGATATTGAAGTCAACGCCAGGGTGGACGGACTAAATTTCAACATCGATGGACTTCAGTGTCAGGTGGTGCTCACTGGGCAACAGAATGGGCTGGTTTTTACTTTCCCTAGAAAGATTACAATTACACCAGAAGTAGGTTGTGACGTAGCCCACAACTGCATAAAACGCACCCTCAATTACACTTCAGCTTTGTCGACACAAAAAATAAAACCCAAATCTTTTTGTTCATGTTATTACAACTACACAGGGGTTCGGGAGCATGGTCAGAGAAGTAGGCTAACTCCTATGAGGAGCTGCTTGCCTTGGCTGCCCAAAGTAGCTCTAGCCGACCCGTCGGTCCGGACCATGGCCTCTGTCCCTGCTCCTGGGTTTGATCTGGGGAGGCTAAGCTGCTTGATGTTGACAAACTGGCCCAGGTCCAGACCCGTCCTGCAGGGCTCACACATCCCCAGCCCAGCCCATGCTGCAGCCCAGACATCTCAGGTTAAGCCCCAGTCAGGGCTCCATCGGGGAGGGGGGGGGTAAATGGAGCACAGCACCAGAGCAACGCAGCCGCAACACCACCAGCCAGCACAGCCACGTCGCATTATGATCAGCCTGTCGGACTAATTTTAGACCCATTCACCTCCGACTCGAAGGAAGACGGACTCAGAGATTGTGTACTGTAACTGTAGAATGACTAAGCTCGTTACTGTACAGTATCTGTATAACATAAAGCCTCTGGTGTCACAGAGAGACAAAGAGTAGAGTGTGAGGCTAACTGACTGGAGCAGATATGTATCCAAGAGAGGAGGAGGAGAGTAGACTAGAGTAGGGGTTAATGGGTTTAACACACCAGGCTCCATATGTTGAGCATGTTTTTGAACATAGCAGGCCAGGCCCTGACGTTAAATGTGCCCCAAGGGGAGTTGGAGTGTAACGGCCACAATCCTGAAACAACTACAGTAGTTGTTAAAACCACTCTCCCTTTACGTTCAGCCCACAAAAGAGTATTTACTGCTCTAAGACACAGACGTCATGGAAAGACATTACACATATGGATCTTCAAGTCATGTCAGAATCTGAAGGGGAAAAAAAAAAAATCAATGATTCAGTCCAGAAAAAAAAAAAATCTGTAGTTTCTCTCAGATTCATTATTATAATGACCACAAACCAATAGTATTAAAGCAGTCAAAATCTGTGCCGTTGTTGCCAAGGAAACAGGGCTCTTTGGGTTTGACAATGACCAGAGACAAGTCATCCCCAGTCCCCACAGACAAGCACGGTCTGAGAGAGAACTATCGGAGAGATGTCATTACAGAACTAAACTGATCAGCCCATTTTAGCTCACAGGAAGCCAGTCTCCATTTGGAGGAGGGCCAATATTGTCCAGCTCGGCCTGAGCACCTTGGTGTTACACTGACAAATGTTATAACACCCGGCATAGGCTGCCAGCGGCTCCATTCTCTCCTGTCTGGTGCTTCATTGGCACTGCCTCCTACCCACACACCCACCTCCAGGCCAGACCAGCCCAGCAGTAATGAGAAAAGCCCTAATCATGACATTACCAGAGCTCCTAGCAATTACACCAATAATTAGAGCGGTTGGTTGGTTAATCCTCCAGCTCCCATGGAGGGCCAAAGTCCACTACTCCAGTCCACACCTGGGCCTCACTGTACACTACACAATCACAGACCTGGGTTCAAATACTATTTTAAAATCACTTCATTATGGAGGTCTCGATAGAGCTTGCCTGGTGCAATGGAACCAATAGCATAGTTACAAAAGGGCAAACCGTGTCCATCTGGCACTGCAGGAAGACTAAAGCAAATGCTAAAAGCGTTTGAATGACTTTCAATATTATTTGAACCCAGGTCTGCTCTACACACTACACTGCACTTGCCTCGCTCATTCCCTCTCCTCTCTCCTTCCCTGCTGGAAGGCATTACATTTGCCTGCTCTATAGGGGTGTTCAGAGCAGAGGGACTCAGTGTTCTGCACATGGTCAAGCTTCTGATGACTCCTGCTGTACCCGTTTCCAAAGCACTACTGTAGGTGCTCGGTCACTAAAGGTCATTCGCGGTGTCCCTTTTCCAGCCCCTCAGGCTATGGGCTGACGTCGACTATCATGATCAGGAAGCCAAGAAAAACCGGTGCTCATGCAGCCACTGTGTGCTGCTTCGCTTTCCGCCAGTGTGTTTACCTACTCATACCCGTCATCTCCCAGCAACCTTCACCTAAACGCAGTGTCAAGCTTACTTGAGACTGATCAAATGCTCTGTCAAACATTAACCTGCTTACTGATCATCAAACATTTGAGGAGCTTTCGACCACGTGTTCGTTTAAAAATGTGTGCCAACTGCCCATACTTGGTCATAAACACTTTTTGTGCACTTCTCCAGTAGGCTATAGTTTGTCACAGCCATAAAAAATAAAATAAAAAGACAGATGCATTAAGTATTGAATTAAACCCAAGGGCCCACTAGAGCCATAGCTCATAAATGTTAAAATCACCACTTTGAAACAAGGCTGGGAATGCCTGTATTTTGTATGGCTGAGCTCAGGATAAGGAAGGAGACAGAGTTTCCTCTAAAACAACGCTTGATAAGATCCCTCCACCACAGGCAGACATGGAACCATTGACCAGTGTAATTTTATTTTCTTGAATTATAAAAAAAAAATGTAAAAAAAATAAAAAATAAATCACTTACCCTGTGTGGTCCGTTCTCAGACAGCGCCTGCTGTTGGCCTGGAGAACCTGAGCTGGAGACCCCCAGAGATGGAGGGAGTAATGGAGAGGAGGAATAGGAGGAGGAAAGGCCTCGCCCCACTCCACCTGGTTTCCTGTTCCCCCAGCAGGTCCGTGGGATCTCAACTGGGAGGAAAGCAACACTGTGTCCCAGCTATAACACTCAGATTGGGAGAACTAGCTTGGTCCAGCAACGCACAGGACAGCTGGCAGATTAACCTGAGGAGGAACACTGTGCGCGGCCAGGAGGGACAGGTTTGGGATTAGGCCTAAAAACGTACATCTCGATCCCAGGCTGCTGCGCAATCCTAATTTACTTCCTCATTTACAAATGATCAGAAAAAGTCTAAATCACTTTCAGTGAGGCGTACCTGTCGGCCTTGGGGTCCATCGTACTGATTTTATGCTGCCGACGGGCAGCAGGTCAAGTATGGGTCTGGATTCCAGCAGGCCACTGGCTTGTCAGACCCTTCACGCTCTTGCCAGTCAAAACCACCAGGGGGCAGTCATAGCAACTATCATTTGCAGAGAAGCACAGTTTGATCTCACTAGGAGATCTAGTGAAATAACATTTCTGTTTCATCCCTGAAAACTGGTCGATTTCACATCTAGAGAAAACATCGTTAGCAGCATCATCTCATCCGTCTCCATGTCCATTTTTGTTTTCGTTCCAAAGCTAGGCAAAATAATATCAGCGTTATATGGGTGAACCCCTGTTTACTCTACTCTTCAGGTTGAACTCAGGTTGGGACTTTGAGCTGACGCCAAACTATTTTACAGCTACTCGAACATTAGGCTCTCCAAAAGCCTTATGACTTTAGGCCTATAATAAACACACCTGGCATTCTTTTAAGTTCAAGCTTAAATTGTCACATGCACAAGTAGTGGAATGCTTATAGTGCAAGCCCTACACAACAGGGTTGTCTGTATTCAATAAAAAAAAAAGAGTTAATAACAAAAAAAGCTATATACACAGGATTAGTGCCAGTACCAAATGTACAATGTGCAGGGATACTGGAGTATTTAGGAAGATGTGTACATGGAGGCAGGGATTAGGAGAAAGTGACTGGTAGCAGGATTAATAATAAACAGTATGGCAGCGGTATAAGTGGTGGGTGGGTGTGTGCGCATGAGTGTCAGTGTAGGCGTGATAGGCTGGTAGCAGGAATATATAAATACTGATGGCAATATACACAGTGCCTTCGGGAAAGTATTCAGACTCCTTCACTTTCTCCACTTTGTTACGTTACAGCCTTATTCTAAAATTGATTAAATGCACCCCCCCTCTCAATCTACACAGTATCCTATGACAAAACAAAAAAACAGGTTTAGACATTTTTTTCAAACGTATGAAAAATAAACAGAAATGCCTTATTTACATAAGTATTCAGACCTTTTGCTATGAGTCTTGAAATTGAGCTCAGGTGCATCCTGTTTCCATTGATCATCCTTGGAGATATTTCTACCACTTGATTGGAGTCCACCTGTGGTAAATTCAATTGATTGGACATGATTTGAAAAAGGCACACACCTGTCTATATAAAGTCCCACAGTTGGCAGAGCAAAAACCAAGCCATGAGGTCAAAGGAATTGTCTGTAGAACGCTGAGGCAGGACTGTGTCGAAGCACAGATCTGGGGGAGGGTACCAAAAAATATCTGCAGCATTGAAGGTCCCCAAGAACACAGCAGCCTCCTTGCACGCACACGCTGTAACAGGTATGACTACTTATGTAAAAATCTGTATTTTATGTATAAAAAAAAAAAAAAATGTATAAATGGTGCAGTTGTTAGAGTTCCTAACGATCTAAGGGGCCATGCCAAATCTATTCAGCCTCCTGAGGGAGAAGAGTCACTGCTGTGCTGGTGTGCGAGGACCTTGTTAAGTCCTCAGTGATGTGGACATGAAGGACCGTCAAGCTCTTGACCCTCTCCACTGTGGCCCCTAAACTATTAAGTTAATTATCTAAAACGCTCTGCAGTTTATCAAACCAAATGCACATTTATTTTACTAATTTAGTAGCTGATTAGCTATCTAGCTAAGTGGTTAGCTTCTTCCAAAATTCAGCATTTTATTTTAACCTTTATTTAAATAGGCAAGTCAGTTAAATTCTTATTTTCAATGATGAATAGGAACAGTGGGTTAACTGCCTTGTTCAGGGTCAAAACAACAGATGTTTACCTTGTCAACTCGGGGATTCAATCTTGCAACCTTTCGGTTACTAGTCCAACGCTCTAACCACGAGGCTACCTGCCGCCCCATTCGCTTGGAAACAGCAGCAAATCCCCTCCAGGATTAAGAGACTTGCTGTCTAATATTTGTTTTGTGCCTGCAGCAAATTGTGTAGCATTTGAGTTACTGGTATAGTTTAGGTCAGAAACTGTAGAAAATGTTAGCAATGTGGTTGTTAGCACTTAGTTCGTATTCTCTATGGGATTTTACACGAACTTGTTAGCATTGCTAACCATCGGAATACAGAATGTCAGTGGGGTTTGAAACAGCGCCCTTGTGTTCAGTTTGTTTTTTGCACATGCCCTGAGGATACGCCCTGGAATACCACATGGCCATTAGTGTTGACCCGTTTAAAAACTTTTTTTTTTTTTACTTCTTGAAACTCCCCATCCTGGATCCGGGTTTGTGACTAAAGCCTCAGGCTCATTAGCATAACGCAACGTTAACGATTTCTGAAAATCGCAAATAAAATGAAAATAATGCGTCTGCTCTCAAGCTTAGCCTTTTCTTAACAACACTGTCATCTCAGATTTTCAATATATGCTTTTGAACCATAGAAATTTACTAATTTGTGTAAGAGTATGCAAAGCTAGCATAGCTTTTTGAGTAGCATTTAGCACGCAACATTTTCACAAAAACCAGATAACCAAATAAATAAAATAATTTACCTTTGAAGAGCTTCTGATGTTTTCAATGAGGAGACTCTCAGTTACATACCAAATGCGCAGTTTTTCCTGAAAGCGTCTGTGTGTAGGAGAAATCGTTCCGTTTTCTACATTGCGTCTGGCTACCGAAACGAACCGAAAATTCAGTCACCTACAACGTAAAACTTTTTCCGGATTAACTACATAATATCGACCGAAACATGGCAAACGTTGTTTGGAATCAATCCTCAAGGTGTTTTTTCACATATCTCTTCATTGATATGCAGTTTGTGGAAGCTTGCTTTCCTCTCTGTATCGCATGGAAAAATACTGGCAGGTGACTTTGCGCACCAATTTCGGCGCAGGACACCGGGCGGACACCTGGTAAATGTGGTCTCTTATGGTCAATCTTCCAATGATCTGCCCACAAATACGTCACAATGCTGCAGACACCTTGGGGAAACGACAGAAAGGGTTGACTCCTCTCGCATTCACAGCCATATAAGGAGACAATGGAAAACAGAGCCTCAAAAATCCTTGTCATTTCCTGGATGCCATCTCATCTTGGTTTTGCCTGAAGCTCACGTTCTAGGGCACGCACAGAGAATATCTTGGTATTTCTGGACACGTCAGAGTGTTTTCTTTCGAATGGTATCAATTATATGCATAGTCGAGCATCTTTTTGTGACAAAATATCTTGTTTAAAACGGGAACGTTTTTCATCCAAAAATGAAATAGCGCCCCCATAGATGTAAGAGGTTAAAAGCCACATGCGTCGAGTGTCGGAGACGGTATAATAGGATTACACCTTGTTCCGATAGTGAGACTTCTTGTACGCGTTCATGTTCTCAGCCAACATCTACCCTGAGAGCGGTATCTTTGTCCTTTAGTTTAGCATGCACCTCGGTGTTAATTCAGGGCTTTTGATTGGGGAAGCAGTGATCCTTCACTGTGGGGATGACATTGGTGATGCATTTCCTTACGAAGCCGGTGACGGTGGTTAGCTCGCCGATGTTGTCGGCGGAGTCGCAGAACATATTCCAGTCAGCACTCGCAAAACAGTCTCACAGGATAGCCTCTGCTATGGTAGACAATTTTTCTATGGTGCGTCACAGGTACTTCCTGTTGGAGCTTTTGTTTGTAAACAGGATGCAGAAGTATGGAGTCATGATCTGATTTGCCGGAGGGGGAGGGGGGCTTGTATGCTTGCTTGTGGTTTGAGTAACAATGGTCTTTATCGACCCTAGTGGTGAAGGAGACTTGATAGAAGTTGGGCATTGTGTGTCTTAGTGAAGCAGAATAAAAATCACAAGAAAAGCAGCCTCTGGGTGCATGGTTCATAGCCTTGTACAGTTCATCAAGTGCTAGCTTGTTGTTGTGGCCTGACTATACAAAACACCTGCTTTTTGCATGACAGACTGACCAGGTGAATCCAGCTAAAAGATCTCTCTTATTGAGGTCACTTGTTAAATCCACTCCAAATCAGTGCAGATGAAGGGGAGGAGACAGGTTAAAGGCAATTGAGACATGGATTGTGCATGTTTGCCATTCAGAGGGTGAATGGGCAAGAAAATATTGAATGGCCTTTGAACGGGGTATGGTAGGTGCTCGGCTTGTCAAGAACTGCAAACTCTGCTGGGTTTTTCACACATTTTCCTGTGGTTAAGAATGGTCCACTATCCAAAGAACATCCAGCCAACTTGACAACTGTGGGAAGCATTGGAGTCAACATGGGTCAGCGTCAATGTGGAATGCTTTCGACACCTTGTAGAGTCCATGACCCGATGAATTGAGTCTGTTCTGATGGCAAAAGGGGGAGGGCATCCATCATGTCCGAAAGCCATGTTTCTGAAAAACTGAGAATATTACAGCTGGAGCATCCCATTAATATAAAACCCATGACCGTAGCTCATCCATCTTATTATCAAGTGACTATACCAATAGAATGGAGGGAAGTGCTGGCCGGTTTTCCCTTCACCTTAGTCTCACAAGGACACGCTCTCCTGCCTATTTTTCCACAGCGTTAACTCTTGGGTAGCCCAAAGATTTAGTCGGAGGTACACAAAGAGCCCAGGGCAGATGAGACGAGGTCGACTCCTTTAGGGGAGTGAGAAAGAGCTGATGGGAGCCCAAACCCATTACACTGATGAAGGCCAGTGACCTGGCAGGGCTTTCGCTTATTGCTCCCCACTCCTCAACATCCAACGCTATGATAGGCTAATCAGGTTTCCAACTGCCAAGCCTCCGTGTTCAGCTTTGGCACTGGCTGTGGAGTTGCACTTGGGCAGGAAGGTGGGCACAACTAGGCCTGTGTGTACTGTCTAGGGGAGTGAAACATGACGCCACGTGACCAGACAAGCCTGGCTTCACTCTAATCTCACCAGAGCCTTATAGAGACAAGGAGAACATCCAAGACTGAAGAACATGAAGATTTATTTACTTTGTACAAGGTACGGAATTCTTCTGGAGTGTATTGTAAATGTGGTGAAATAAATCATGGTAATTCCTAAAAAAAAGGGATATTTATCCACATTTTAGATTTTAAAATAATTTCTCTTTGAGTGATGATACTTGGCTTATCCTCTGGGGTCACTGTTAGTGGGATATAAATGGAGAAGCTAGGTGTGGAATTAGGGTGACCACATGTCCTGGATTGTGTGGGACAGTCCCACATGTTGGCCCTTTGTCCTGCAACCAATCAATCATGTCCTGCATTTTATCAACAAATGAAAAAATGCCACTAATTTACAAAAGAGCTTGATTTGTCCATGTATCTCAGTCAGACATTCCAACCTGCCTCTTTCGCAGTGACGTGGTACTTTTGACATACATACATACATATAGATACTCTGACCAGTGTCTGTGTTCTTTTGCCCGTCTTAATCTTTTCTTTTTATTGGCCAGTCTGAGATATGCCTTTTTCTTTGCAACTCTGCCTAGAAGGCCAGCATCCCGGAGTCGCCTCTTCACTGTTGACGTTGAGACTGGTGTTTTGAAGGGTACTGTAAATTTGCCCTTTGGTCTGGAGTCCAAATTGTAGATTTTTCTTTGTGAGACGCGATGTGGGTGAATGGATGATCTCCGCATGTGTGGTTCCCACCGTAAAGCATGGAGGTGCTTTATTTATCTGCAGAGATACGCCATCCCATCTGGTTTGGGCTTAGTGGGAATATCAATTGTTTTTCAATAGGACAATGACCCAACACACCTCCAGGTTGTGTAAGGGCTATTTGACCAAGGAGAGTGATTGGAGTGCTGCATCAGATGACCTGGCCTCTACAATCACCCGACC
This sequence comes from Oncorhynchus masou masou, assembly GCF_036934945.1. Taxonomy (NCBI): domain Eukaryota; kingdom Metazoa; phylum Chordata; class Actinopteri; order Salmoniformes; family Salmonidae; genus Oncorhynchus; species Oncorhynchus masou. The sequence continues at coordinate 14,736,082 of NC_088227.1, forward strand.
TCAACCAAATTGATATGGTTTGGGATGAGTCGGACCGCAAAGTGAAGGAAAAGCAGCCAACAATTGCTCAGCATTTGTGGGAACTCCATCAAGACTATTGGAAAAGCATTCAAGGTGAAGCTGGTTAAGTGTGCCAAGCTGTCAAGACATAAAATATATCTTGATTTGTTGAAGACTTTTTTTGGTTACTACATGATTCCATGTGTTATTTCATAGTTTTGATGTATTCACTATTATTCTACAATGTAGAAAATTGTAAAAATAAAGAAAAACCATGGAATGAGTAGGTGTCCAAACCTTTGACTGGTTCTGAGGATGTGTTACTGGTGATGTTAAACACTTCTCAAATAGTTGTTGAGATCTGATATTCTGTGCAGCGTAGGCCAATGTCATATAGTCAACCAATCACATTTGTCAAATCCTTTCAGTCTAAATTCCAGCTAAACATGGAGATGACAGTTAACTACTTACAAAAAGTGTGCTTCTGATGAAGAGCTTCAACAGTAAGTCAGGAGGATACAGACAGCTCAAGAGGTATGCTAAGCTATGCAGAAAAATATACATTTTTGACATAATCATCATGCTTAATTCTATGGCTTTAGATTGCAGGATAAATCTGTTTCAGGCGTTTGAAAAACACAGACCACACAGCAGCCATCTTAATGTACTGGGATTTCTGGGATGCATGACACCCCTGATCACAGCGCACAGAAAAGGGGAGGGTCTTTTTTTTTTCTTTTACGTAAATCTCCTTAACGATTATCGTAAAGCATTAACAACTACTGAGCTGTTGAGGCGAGAGAGAAATATTTACTACCTCATGACAGGATGATGAATACGAGACCACACAATATAATCAGCAGAAAGATTACCCTGTCTAAAACTCAATTAGCAACTTTGAATAGCTCACTCGTGGCAGAAAAGCACAGAATAGAAGCCTGCTGGGAAATTGGAACAGTGCTCTTCCTGAGATCTTTAGTACTGGGGCAATGAGGGTCGCAACACCTCGTCAAACCAACGGTAACTGGCCAGTACAGCCTAGCTGTCCCCGACTGCCCTCTCCTCACCACAGCACAGTCGAGACATACCTGCACAATGAATTTACATGTCCCCCTCCTGAACGCCAGTATGGTGTTAGGATAATTTACTGTCAAGGGGCGTGTACTTCACACACACACGCCATTTACAGATACCACCTGATCTGTGATCACTCCTCTCTCGCTATCCTCTCACAACTAATACCACTAGATTACTAGCTAATCATTTATTTATCCTTTTCAGTTGGCTAGTTGAATGGGGATCAAGTGGCGTTCATTCGGTTTTCACCAGGAGGTCTAAACCTCGGGCCAAAGCAAAGGGCTTGTACCACTGCCCTCCATTTGCAGGGGTAACCATGAACCATACTAATTGGATTAAAAAGGGGACTCTAGGTTTTCATTTAGATTTGACAGCTCTGGGGAAATGTCTAAATGCCATGACATCAGTTAAACTGTAAGTGGCAATGACCCACACTGATGGCCAACTAACCTGGCCAGCAGTCAGGCTGACATTCTTGAAGGAGAAGTTTGTGTTTTTTTTTTAAAGAAATCTAAGCAGCAACATTATATTATATTTTCCTATGCAGAGCTGTGCAGGCCAGGGGTGTCCTTATAGTATACAGACACACCTGGCCTATACAGCTAATTAGGGGAAATGGCTTGAGTCACATAAAATGGAACGTAACGGATAAGGTTCGGGGGGGGGGGGTCTGGACACTTCTAGAACATGCCATTTACACAGATTTGGTTGTTAAAAAGTTAAGGTCTCCTTTAAGACTTATGGCAAATGACCAAGAGGGTTTGGCATTGTTTTCAAAGTCCCAACACCCAGACAACACCATGATGAAAAGTAGTTGTTTTTTTATAAGCAAACCTGGACAATAGTTAGGTTGAAGTTGAATCCTGAGGTTGAATGCCTTGCTCTTTTCTCTGGGTGTAAATATATTTATGCAAGAAGTTACTCTTTAGCTAAATTCCCCTGACATGGCAGTGCAATCTCTTTTATGGAGGTGCACCATAAATAGAAAAGGTAAAAGTACAAATCTAGTGCTACCTAGACCTAAGTCTATCCACCAGTTCTTAGACATCAGCATTGCTAGACTAGTTGTGCATTGCTACTGAATAGGCCATCAGAGAATAAACATGTTTGGAATTCTCTGTCCACTTTAGTACTTTCAGGATGAACGACACAAATGTCAACATCAAACCATGTCGTTATACATTCCAACCGGTCCAACTGAAATTAAAACAGGCCCTGGGACGCATGTAACTTGGTTGCAACTACCAACAAGCCAAATATGCTTTCAGACACATGTTCTGCTATTCCCTGGTAGGAGCAGTGGTCACTGTACTCGAAGCCAATGTTTGCAACATTCACCCTGGCTTTCCTAATACTGTACATAACCCTCAGTTCCAATCCAAACCTGTGTGTGTGTATAAACTGACATAGCCTATGCGTAACTGATAGATGTACCCAAACAAACTACACACACATATAATTTCTCTTTAGTTGCATTTCTGTAAACTTGTCATTAGTTGTACAAAAAAAAAATGTGGGGCCTCCTGAGTGGCGCAGCGGTCTAAGGCACTGCATCGCAGTGCTAGAGGAGTCACTACAGACCCGGGTTTGACCCCTGGCTGTATCACAACCGGCCATGATTGGGTGTCCCATAAGGCGGTAAACAATTGGCCCAGTGTCGTCCGGGTTAGGGGAGGGTTTGGCTGGGGGGGGGGCTTAACGTGCTCTAGCGACTCATTGTGGTGGGTAGGGGGCCTGCAGGCTGAACACATTGGTGCGCGGTTTGGCGGGTCATGTTTTTGAGGACGCATGACTCGACCTTCACCTCCAGAGCCCATTGTAGAGTTGCAGCGACGAGACAAGGTCGAAATTGGGGAGAAAAGGGGGGGTAAAAAAAAAAAATCTTAATTTTGAAAAGTATTGTCTGTAATGTCTTTTTTGCTACAGTTGAAGTCGGAAGTTTACATACACTTCAGTTGGAGTCATTAAAACTCATTTTTCCAACCGCTACACAAAGTTCTTGTTAATAAACCATAGTTTTGGCAAGTCGGTTAGGACATCTACTTTGTGCATGACACAAATGTTTCCAACAATTGTTGACAGATTATTTCACTGTATCACAATTCCAGTGGGTCAGAAGTTTACATCCACTAAGTTGACTGTGCCTTTAAACAGCTTAGAAAATTCCAGAAAATAAGGTCATGGCTTTACAAGCTTCTGATAGGCTAATTGACATAATTTGAGTCAATTGGAGGTGTACCTGTGGATGTATTTCAAGGCCTACCTTCAAAATCAGTGCCTCTTTGCTTGATATCATGGGAAAATCAAAAGAAATCAGCCAAGAACTCAGAAAAAAAATTGTAGACCTCCACAAGTCTGGTTCCTTCTTGGGAGCAATTTCTAAATGCCTGAAGGTACCACGTTCATCTGTACAAACAATAGTACGCAAGTATAAACACCATGGGACCGCTCAGCCGTCATACCGATCAGGAAGGAAATGCGTTCTGTCAGAAAGGAGATGCGATCAGGAAGAAGATGCGAAAAGTGCAAATCAATCCCAGAACAACAGCAAAAGGACCTTGCAAAGATGCTGGAGAAAACAGGTACACAGTAAAACGATGCCATTGGTGTCAGCTAATGGGGATCCTAATAAGAATCATATAACCTCCATTTCAACTGAACAGACGATAACGCTAGCATAATGGCATGCATTTTACACCTCAAGAACTCTAGTCTACATGAACAATTGCAGGCTGGCCACAAAAAACTGGTCTGCTAGTTTAAACATCAAGGAGGCCCGAATACCAGTAAGAATGTATTTCATACAGAATTTATTAGAGACCCATAGCTATCTACCTAAGCACATAAGGGCCAGTCCAAACTTTTTAACCCAGTCTGTGGTTTAAGATTACAGTTTAGTCACACGTGGTGCCATAGAATTAGAGCACATCTCATGATGGCAAGCGTCCCATAAATTATCAATATAAGACGCATCAGTTAAGAAATACAGGTCGAATAAACACTACCAATATTTTTGTAAATTGTGCATGCCTTAGGCTTTCTACTAGTCTTTGTTCCTGAAAATGAATTTATATAAATAAAATGATAAACGTTTATATATTATTGCAGAGATTTTTGAAAGTCTTACCAATCCTTGTCCGGCTAGGAAACTTTAACCCTTTTTTTTATTTTTAATAGTTGAAAAGAATTAAAGGATTTCATGTAGTTTGACTTTAAAAAATATTTCTCTCAAAACCTTGACTAAAACCCTTTTTTTTTAAACAAATGTATTTAAAAAAATAATAATTAGGAGTCAACTCAGATTTGTATAAAATTGTAAATTAATCAGGAATGAGCAGGGTCAGCTATACCATAAGGAGCCCTTCATCTCCTGGTTGCATGTAGACAACAAGACAATGCATGGTCCTGAAAGACCTCTACTTTTGATTGATTTAAACAATATTGAAATCACCACCATCCCAACCATAACCTGTCAACTTCATCTCTTTTATAGATTATGATTGAACCTTTTAACCATAAAACCTCACTTTAAAAAGAATGAGTTAAGATTCATAAAGCAACTAAGGAAAAACAATTACTATGTAGGCCACTTGAATAATTAAGATAAATATGCAATTTGGCAACTCCGTAAAACATTAGCTCAGATTTTTTTATAAATATATTATTTCAACTGTCAGAGTGCTGAAAGATCTGATAGAATGGTTGTTTTTAAATTGTATATTTTACCTTTTTTTAAAACTTGCATGAGGTAAAAATGTCAGTTTTGAGCAATGAGAATTCCTAATTCAATAGTTTTGAATCTGTTGTCAACTCAGTCACTGATGGCTAATCCCACTAAGATCTTTTTTTGTCAATATTTTAATCACTCTTCTGCAACATATGCTTAAACTATTGAAGTCACGTTTGCTTTATTTATTTTTATTTTACCTTTTATTTAACCAGGCAAGTCAGTTAAGAACAAATTCTTATTTTCATTGATGGCCTAGGAACAGTGGGTTAACTGCCTGTTCAGGGGCAGAACGACAGATTTGTACCTTGTCAGCTCAGGGGTTTGAACTTGCAACCTTCCGGTTACTAGTCCAACGCTCTAACCACTAGGCTACCCTGCCTTAAATGTTGTTTAAAACAAAGGTGAGATTTGTATTACATATTTTAATAATCCGACGTTATAATGAACCAATCAAGACCTTTAAACATTTTTGGGCCAATAAATTGAAAAACTTTTTTTGTTGTGTGTCTGATGGAGTTTAAATAAATCCAGTTATTGCATTTTATGAAGAAGAAAAATATATTTTTTTAATTATTAAAAAGTAGGTTGTTACTTTACAGCATGGGTGTCAAACTCATTCCATGGAGGGTCTAGTGTCCACTGTTTTCTCCTTTCAATTAAGACCTAAACAAACAGGTGAGGGGAGATCCTTACTAAATCACTTAATACATCAATCAAGGACAAGGGAGGAGCAAAAACCCACAGACACTCTGCAGAATGAGTTTGGCACGTGCTTTACATGGTGTGATACTTATCTGATACTGTGAGGGCTGATACTTAATCAAAATATAGATTTCAAATGTTAAGAAAAATGTTTAAAAAAGTTGATTGTCCCATCGTTCAAGAATTCCTGATTGAATAACAGCACAAATGAAAATTGGTAGCGTATAGGCTTAAAAGTGCAACTACATGGTTGATTATACAGGTGTACTATCTTAGTGACCAGTTTCTCACAGCAGGGAAGTAATCCTGCAACATGAAATGTTAATTATAAGTACCCCTTTCCTTAAGTCAAATGACCTAGTGGCATCATGGGTGGAATTATATTCATATGTTTCATAACTAAAACATTTTATTTTTTGCCACCAAAAACCCAGTGTTTATGTGAAACAGCTTTGTTATTTGAGTCTTGTGTGGTGTATACTTAGTGTAATATTGGGATACAAACTCAAATTGTAATACATTTCAACTCTATATCTGACATGGTAACCATGTGTGGGAGGTGTATAATTTTGTTTCAAAGTAGATTTGTTTAAGACAACCAAGAAACACTCAGTGAACCTAATTTATCCCACTGCAGTAAAAAGTTAATGGATTTTTTTGTAGGAGTTGATACATTTTGAGTTAGTGTAAATCAAGTCTGAAATTTTAAAGTAGAAATTAAACTTTAAGCCTTTTTAAACATTGAATATACGCCAAGTTTGCGACAACAGTGATCAAATTAAGATATCTGTAGTACTCTGAAAGCATCTCTTATCTCCCATCCAACCCAATTTTCCCTGACAGGTCATTGAGAATGAATTTACAAATAATGTCATCACAATTCATCAGGAAATGAATTGCTTGGAAAATTAGGCCAATCTGATGGAGTTCAATACAATCTTGTTTACCCTGTTACACTGAATTGAATGTGTTTCACTATCTAAAAACACCTCACTCTGTGAAAGAAATTCCATAGACGGAAGGGACAAAGTTCAATGAGGATGATTGTTTGTGCGTCAATTTAAACTAGTCTTAATATCAACGCATCCGGTCATGTGAATGCAATGGGCCTCCCACCAACGGCCTTCGTTTGCACTTCTACTTAGGAGACTTCCTGACAGAGGCAGGTAGAATTTAGGTAGCATTTGTGCAACACAATAACCCCCCCCCTTGAACCCCCATGTTGGGGAGAGTGAATGTTGACCGAGGTCATTAGTCCAACTTGAGACAAACCGCACCGAACAGGAAATTGTGACCAAACTCATTCCATGGAGGGTCTAGTGTCTAGAGAGCCAACACCTTTACGATCTGATTGGATAGGAAGGGGTCAAGGGGCTCATGTTGGTGTATCAAGTTTTATAGATAGGCCTAAATGGGTGTTGTCTAGGGTCAATTTAAAAAGTCTACTTTACCTGAGTGACAGCTAATTTGAGGTCCCAGTTCATCTCAACACCATTGGGACCATTGAGTATGCTCTTGTTAACGTTGAGGTTTTAATACCAGTTAGAGATTAGCCCGGGTCTTCAAGAAATTGAATAATCTTTGGTATTCTACAACAAGACTATAAAATAAACTTCTTGCTATGTTTATGATCCATCCATCTACTTCCAGAAACTCCGTCCTATATGTTCCCCGTTACTTCTGCAGCCATACAAGAACGCATCCAAAAAAGGCATACCCAGAGTCCGGCAAAATACATTATACAGTGCATTTTGAAAGTATTCAGACCCCTGACTTTTTCCACATTGTTACGTTACTGCCTTATTCGAAAATTGATTAAAATCGACACAATACCCCATAATGGCAAAGCAAAAAACATGTTAAGGCATTTTCTAATGTATAAAAAATAAAACTGAAATATGACATTTACATAAGTATTCAGACCCTTAGTACTTGGTTGAAGCACCTTTGGCAGCGATTACAGCATCAAGTCGTCTTGGGTATGATGCTACAAGCTTGGTACACCTATATTTGAGGAGGGTTCAAGTCCGGGCTCTGGCTGGGCCATTCAGAGACTTGTCCCGAAGCCATTCCTGCAATTTCTTGGCTGTGTGCTTAGAGTCTTTGTCCTTTTTCAAGGTGAACCTTTACCCCAGTCTGACATCCTGAGAGCTCTGGAACAGGTTTTCATCAAGGATCTCTCTGCATTTTTTTCATGTCATCTTTGCCTTGATCCTGACTAGTTTCCCAGTTCCTGCCACTGAAAACATTCCCAAAGCATGATGCTGCCAGGTTTCCTCCAGACGTGATGCATGGCATTTAGGCCAAAGACTTCAATCTTGGTTTCATCAGACCAGAGAATCTTGTTTCTCATGGTCTGAGAGTCTTTAGGTGACTTTTGGCAAACTCCAAGAGGGCTGTCATGTGGCTTCCGTCTGGCCAGTCTACCATAAAGGTCTTATTGGTGGAGTGCTGCAGAGATGGTTGCATTTCTGGAAGGTTCTCCCAATCTCCACAGATGAACTTCATAGCTCTGTCAGTGACCATCGGGTTCTTGGTCACCTCCCTGACCAAGGCCCTTCTCCCCAATTGCTCAGTTTGGCCAAGCTGTAGGTCAGCTGTAGGAAGAGTTTTGGTAGTTCCAAACTGCTTCCATGTAAGAATGATGGAGGCCACTGCATTCTTGGGGACCTTCAATGCTGCAGATATTTTTTGATACCCTTCCCCAGATCTGTGCCTTGACACAATCCTGTCTCGGAGCGCTATGGAAAATTCCTTCAACCTCGTGGCTTGGTTTTTGCTCTGACATGCCCTGTAAACCTTATATAAACAGGTATGTGTGTGCCCTTACAAATCATGTCAAATTTAATTTAATTTCAGGTGGACTGCAATCAAGTTGTAGAAACATCTCAAGGATGATCAATGGAAACAGGATGCACCTAAGCTCAATTTCAAGTCTCATAGCAAAGAGTCTTATGCAAAGACTCTTATGCAAAGAGTCCTTGTACTTATTTACATAAGGTAACTTTTTTTATTTGAATACATTTGAAAATGATTCCAAAAACCTGTTTTCACTGTCATTATGGGGTTGTGTGTGTAGATCGCTGAGGATTATAAATGATTTTATCCATTTTAGGATAAGGCTCTAACGTAACAAAATGTGTAAAAAGTCAAGGGGTCTGAATACTTTCCGAAGGCACTGTATGTGTTGCCAAAGGTTTCAGAAGCACCCCCACCGTCTGGGACCTGTATCTACTGGCAGTGTGCATAGCTGGATTATGTTCCTCTCAGGCTCTCCCTAAGTGAAACCTCTGACAACTGGAGAGGGACTACGAGGGAAAGTGGAAGGCGGCCGACAGCTGTACTTGAAGCACGCTGACGCAATCCCTGCTACTCATTTCAGACTGAGGAAGAGGGGACTAGGTTTACACTTTGGGGCAGGGGAACAACCTGAGTTCAGTAGGCCTAAGTATGGTACTGAAGAAAAACAATATAACAAGGAAATCCATGACCAATGAGTGATTAGTTTGAATTATAATTAATTGTAATTACAATGTGACAATGCTTTGATTAAGTGAATGCTTTGATTAGTAGCTATCAGTTAACAGGATGTGATCAATCTATATCTGGATTAATAACAAATCTTCCTAATAAATCAGAACAATGTCAATGTGAGGAAAAGGGTGATTACTGATTGCCTTATCAAATCTATGATGATTAACACTGCCAAGGACAGTGCATCTTCCCAGCTTTGATCCTACATTTGATGCATGACCTTCCCTTTGAAAAGGTCATAGTCTACACAATGAGTCTTCTGAACACGTTAACCTAATCAAAGCGTGGAAAAAAAGCCTTCTCGCACATTTATTAGTGTCCAAATGTAGCCCTTCACACATCAACAGAAACCCCCAATAACATCAGCTACAGGTGGCTGAAGCCACAGCGAAACAATGTAGGATCATTATCCATGTGGTAGTGGTGAACCTTTAGACATGGAAAGGATTTTTTTTTTTAACACACTGAGCAACCTCACGGTCTGTCTGAACAGACTGTTTCCTGGCATGTTTTAACATTTTAATGGCCCTGAAACTGACATAGCTGTGGTAATTTGTATGCCTGTGTTATACAAAGGATGTTTTTATTTAATACTGTAAGGATGACATTAAAGCTGAGATCCCGAAAGGTGAAACAGCACCACCGGTCGACCCCAAGGCGCATTTGCTTTTGTTTCGTTGACTAAACAGAAGTGAGGAGAGTAGAAACAGAGATTAGCAGTGTCATAAAAACAATTGCAACACATTCTGCGGTACTAACACGTTTGGGGGGGGGGGGGTCTGTATTCATTGCATGCAGTAATTACTTTGTAATATCCCAAATGGACGTGGCCGTGTCACCATTAAGGATTCCAGCTGTAACTAATAGCCAAATGAGAACACAATCTTTTATGGGCTTATTTTCTGAAACATTAACCTTGAAATGCTAAGGTGTTCTGGAGTCCTGCTCTTTCATGACCATTTAATGAGTTTTGTATGCACTGCAAGAGCAGCTGCCAAAGAATGCACATTGAGACTGGAGAGAGAGTCAGTGGGATCGGAAATATGCCCCTTGCCCTGTTCCTAGTAGTCTGTACATAGGCTACATGGCCATATGGGAATGAAGGAAAGTATGCAGATAGCCAGACACACTTTTGCTAACATAAGCAGATGGATAAATGACAAATGTCAATGATGTTATATGTCAGTGAGGGTGGACAATGATTTCCACCACACAATGAATCACTTTCACTGTCAGGAGCTGGTAGAGAGTGGTGTAAAGTAACAAAAAAAAGAGAGTAGAACAGATATGATTGTCATGCAACCCTGCACACCTGTAGCCACCTAAACGTAGGAGGGGGCACCGGGGAGCTGGACATGATTTAGACAACTTTCCAAAATGAAAAGCTACAGTTGAATGAGGCCCGCTTCTAATCGATACATGTAGCTAGTATCCACTGGTTTATATAAAATGATTTGGCACGCTAGTTGGCTGTTTGCGACTGACGGACTGTTATTGAAATGCCGGCCTAAACGAACCGTATGGAGCTAACGTTCAACGAATGACTTAGCCATGTGCATCGCACGGTCGACTCGCTGACTGACAGAAAACAATCTTGAGTTGAACGTGAGGCAACTGTATTTTGCATTAGTGTGGTTTTTATGCCGTTGCCTAATCAGAATGTATTTACGTGGCTTAGCCATACCAGGTAGTTCAATAATGAATTTCACTTTATGAAGTGCAGCCAAAAAGGAGTCCACATATTTGATTATGTATGCACTACACCTACTACGGTATTTGGCTACCTAGCTTGCTGTGCTCGTGTGCCCGCTACCCGTTTTGTGAACTCACCGGTTTTAAACCTGAGGTCGTCATCTTTTGGTGAGCCGAATTCTTTCAGGAGGGACATGAACAGGATGCCAAAAGCGTTCTGGATCCCGAACACCGCTCCATTGCACCACATTGCAGCCAGCATAACCACCCAACCCCATCCTCCTTCTGGATGCACGAACTCGGGCTCCTCCACAGCCACGGGAACCTGCTCTTGGATGGTTCCTTTACTATCCCCGTTCTCGTTCTTTTCCACAGCATCGTCCGAGCGCTTTTCCTCTGCTTTCATTGGTGTCTCCTCTGCAGGCTCCGCAGCGACCGTTTCTTTACTTGCATCAGATTCAATGTCAGTCATGTTGGTACCTGCTGTCATTTCTTGGAGCGACTGTGCAGATTTTTAACACTGTCAAATATGATGACAGCAATATACCGGTAACTAGTCTAAATGGTGTGCCCTCAAGCTGCAGCCAAACTCAACTGAAGAGAATCAGATAATGGTATGTCCCAAATCGTGTCTATCTACAAATAGGAATACTTCACATCTCCTTTCAGCGAATTGTTACCTGGAAGATGCATCCATTCAGAAGCCGTATTGAAAATGTCTACCACCAGCTCGCACTGTCTGAAGTGTAAAACACCAGTGTTGCAATATTGTATAAATAGATACACCGGGGGCGGGTTGTGCATACATTATGCGGGTATCTGTCGCTGATTGGACGCATTGCTGTCTTTTTAAAGTATGACGCCTGAGCATTGAATAATCACTGTAGCGATTGAAAAATATGAAAAAATACTTTCTTAAAGACAAGATCCAGAACACATTTATTTCACATGGTTATAGAGAACTTCTGCTTGCAAGGAAAAAGTTAATTTAGGAGTCTCAGAACTATAATTTGTTCCATAATCCAAAAAATGTAATCAATCCGGATTAATTTTACATACAATGGCGGTTAGGGAGGGGGCAATTACCTGTTTTCATAAGTAGTTTATTACCCAAAGTTTTCTGAATTATCCCCATGATCAGTAGGCCCATACATGATAAAAAACGAAATCTAACACTTTTAACATAACTTCCTTTAAATAAGACAATTGTTCAATATAAGGTGGCACAGTGGTCTCAGGCACTGCATTTCAGTGGTTCGATTCCAGGCTGTATCACAACTGGCCGTGATTTGGAGTCCCATAGGGCGGTGCACAATTGGCCCAGCCTCATCTGGGTTAGGGCTTGGCACTGGATAGGCAGTAATTGTAAATAACAATTTGTTCTTAACTGACTTGCATAGTTAAATAAAGGTTCAATAAAATAATATTAACTATGAATTTAGCAGCTCAATAGTCAAACAGTGACCTCATGTACAAAGTCACATTTCTGGATGTTTCTGGGGATGGTTAACACCATTACTTCTGATTTCATATCCACATCTGCCCAGAAAATGTCTCATACCTGGAAGCTGACTGAAATATACCAAGTTGTCTAATGTCAAATCACAGCTGTGATTTGTTCATAAGGAGGCAAATCTTTATATCTGAAGGTTTGTGGTGGCACAGTGAAAAGTAAAATTTACTCTCACAAAAAATGTTAACATTTTTGAATGTACCAGAGCTAAATAGTCCATCTATGAAAAGAACAGCACGAGACAAGATGTACAAAACAAATGTATTAATTGAGAACTGTTCCTCGATGTACACACAGTTTAAAATACAGAAAATAAAAAAGTTTTCTAGATTAATGATTGCTAATTCAATTTTTTCTTATGCACCCACACAGACTGCCTGCCATTCACACAAAACATAAGCAACATCCAGCAACAGAATGAAGACAATTTGCAAGGCATTAAAAAGAGATCGATTAGCACACCACCACATTGTTGTCTTGAAACATTGACAAACATACCTGCAGGAGGTAAACATGTATGTGGGGGTCATTATTTTTATCATTGATGACAATTCTGAAGAAATAAGTCAACATCCACAGTTAACTTGATGACGTGAGCTTGTGAAATGTCCATTAAAGCCTGGGAAGACTTCACTCTACTTCAGTAGTTTTCAGGGACGTCTCTCCCGCCACAACAGCAGCGGCAGCCGGGCCCCTCCTCTTCCTCAGACCCTTCATCTTACGTGTCTGGAGCTTGGCCAGATCCTGCTTCTGCATGTGCAACCTGCCAAACTTGGTACCAAAAGTATCGTGGGATATGTTCTTCTTCTTCTTGGGCTGTAAAGAATAGAAATGACAAAGAGCAACATGAGGACTTCGATTGCCTTGAAGTTTCAGTTCAATTAAGACAAGACGTTTAAAAAGAAGCAATCTCTTGCGCCATTTTACATAGCGGCTGTTGAAAGAGCGTGAAAAAGATGTTGACTGCAACTAGACAGTTCCCTACCTTCAGAGCCTTGGGCTGTTTGTGAGCTGTCTTGTACAGGTCGTCTGATGCCAGGTGGGTTCTCCGCAAGATAAAGTCAAAAGAGGGCCCAATCTCCTCCAGCTCAATCCTTGGGGTCCGACATCCAGACTTCTTCAACAGAGATCTGGAGAAAACAAAGAGCTTTGACTAGTGATCATTTCAGGGGGGGTGAGATGGACGGTAGACACTAACTTCACAGAAGGTGGTCACTTTTAAAAAGGGCCCATGGGGCTCCGGTGAAAGTATTACACTACATGGGGAATAGGGTGCCATTTGGGACACAGCCCGTATGTTATAATCTATCGGGAATAATAGGAGACACTGGTAGATGGTCCAGCTGCTAGAAGGCAGACATACCTGTAGCTGCGCATGTAGATTTTCCCCTCCAGAGCAGTGAAGTGCAGGACATGCTCCAGACCAGCCAGGCGCACTGAAGGCACAACAGGACCTCTGAAGAAGTCTGAATAATAAAACAAGTTGGAGTAGAAAATGGTCAATAGTGTCATTGACATGAAATGCAATGTTATTATAAGACCAAAATAATGGAGGATTTGGGAAGTGTTTTATCTAAATATTTTCTAGTTAAAGTAAGTGTTTCAACTGAAGGGGAAATCTTAACTGTAGGACTGAAATTAATCCCACAACAACTTAACACTAAATTCAAAAGTTTAGCTTCAGACTAAATTGTACCTGTAAGAAGGCTCTTTAGGCGTTTGTGTTCATTCTCATGGTCAAAAGCATCCCCTGCAAACACCAGCATTGGTTTAGTCCCCTCTGGACATTTGCTGCTCTGCAATGCATTGGAAACCAAACAAAGTTACAGGAAGACAAGATGAAGACAAGATGAACACTAACAACTTACTTTATTTACAATCCAAGTGTGCCTGTTCCAGCCATTAGTGTCTTGTCAGTAAAACTACAATTTTCCAAGTAAAGCATTTTTAAAGAACGGGAAGACAATGCGCCTAGAACAGTGTTTAGAGCAAAGTTCAGTTCTAGATGTTAATTCAGGCCACCGGGAGAGACTGTGCAAGAGGTGTATTCATTTGGCCGATTGTAGCAGACTGTGGACAAAGACAAGGCGATGAAACACTCCGTGTTAATTAACTAAGATTCTGGCAGACTGAGAAGGTGCATGACACCACTGTACTAATGTTGAACAACGCAACTATAACTTACATAGAAAATGTCTTAAAATAAAAGGAAACATCACCTTGATGTCACTTAGGGAGTTATACTTCTCAATGCCAAGCTCAATCATATCCAGCACATGGGAATCAAACAGACGACCTGAAAAAAAAATAAAGGTCAAACCCTTATCTGCTGTGAAACGTACCAGACACCTCCTGTAGAGCAAGGTCTCCATCTCCAACTGACAAAATACAAAAATGCTTACCAAATATGAGATTGTTTGGCCTTTTCTTGTTGTGTGAGCCAAACAAAAACAGAGAGCTATCGGTTTTCTTCGAGAAGAATTCCTGTAGATAAGAGACAAAATACAGATGATTGGAAATTCTTACACTCCACAGGGAGTGCTGATTTTAAGTGCTGTGGATACACTGCATTTTAAAATGATGCTAGTATGTCTACAGTGTCAAATACTGCTTTGACTACTAGCAGGTGAATGTTCACAAATTATCACAATCCCAAACAATTGATATGTCCTAGTTAAACAAATCTGATATCATGCGGAAATGAATTCATGCAACATATTTAGTTAACTGACCAATGATGTAGAATCCTCAAATGGCCTAGTTATATTTTTCCTGGAAGGAAAAACAACATTTGGATGAAACACACATCTCAAGTACCAGCAATTGACAGACTAGTATTTATGCCTTGTTATTATTTCAGTAAACTCAGTCCTTCATGCCCAAGTATTAAATATCCACTTATCAATGACAGGGAAAAAATAAAACATGATGAACACTAAATACAATACTTTCGGTACAACCAGTATACTGGGTTTGTTTGAAGATGAACTTGAGTTAGAATCCATCACTTACTTTTTGTACAGTACAGCACTTGGTTTCTTCAGGGCATACTGGAGAAGAAAAAAAACACATTGAGAGTTATCTAGCTGGCACTCTCAAACCTTGACAGTCTTCATGATTCTAGATGGGGAGGAGGGTCGACAGTCAGAAAACGTACAATGTCTTTTAATGCCTGGGTGACAGTCATACTGGTGTTGCCTCCTTTCATGATCATGGCATTCTTGACGTTCTCTGTAAGCTTGGGAGCTCTGTTGTCAAGGAAGCGCTTAGCCCTCTTCGTCTTAGGTTTTCTGAGGAGACATTCGTTCAACAACAAAAGACACTTCAGCTATGGAAGACAGGGACATGAGTAACACAGCACAGATGATCGGGCATCGCTCTTCCATCTAATGAAATGCACTCAATCAACACTGTTTGGAAGTCTAGCTAGCTAGTTAACATTAGCCAACTGCTTGCCCAATAAATAAGACCGCGATACCAATTATTGGTATACAGTCAAACAAAGCACTGCAAAAACGTGTAAAGATCTCTCAAGCCAGTGTGGAACAAAATTACATTTGAGCTTGCTCTACTGCTTGTCTGTGCGGTTGGTCCTTATGTAGGTTTGACATTTGAGACAATATCCACAGGAAAGTATTATTAAACTGACTTTTCAAAACGCTGATTTATATAACCTGGCACTAGCCCAACAATGGACTAAATGTGCCAAACATTACTCCTTATAGTCCAAGTACTCTACAAGTTCTGTTTAGAGTGGAATTGGCTCTGCCAGCCATAACAGCCAAATAATCCATCTGAATGTGACTTGATTCTCAACTGTCGTTCAGTACTTTCATATCACATCGTTTCAACACAGTTGCAGCCAACAGTATTTTTCAGTGCCAACACGTTTGTGGTGTCCGTTTACACAGGTGTTCGGAGACGCAGATAGCTAATTTGCACAGGTACGTTTAAGGGATGGGCAGTCAACATTTTTTACTGTTTGAGTACTGGCAGTACTCAAACAGTAACAAAGACGAATTAATACAGTCGGGCAAAAAGGTATTTAGTCAGCCACCAATTGTGCAAGTTCTCCCACTTAAAGACGAGAGGCCTGTAATTTATCATAGGTACACTTCAACTATGACAGAACAAAATGAGAAGAAAAATATCCAGAAAATCATAGGATTTTTTATGATTTTATTGCAAACTATGGTGGAAAATAAGTATTTGGTCAATAACAAAAGTTTCTCAATACTTTGTTATATACCCTTTGTTGGCAATGACAGAAGTCAAACATTTTCTGTAAGTTTTCACACACTGTTGCTGGTATTTTGGCCCATTCCTCCATGCAGATCTCCTCTAGAGCAGTGATGTTTTGGGGCTGTTGCTGGGCAACACGTACTTTCAACTCCCTCCAAAGATTTTCTATAGGGTTGAGATCTGGAGACTGGCTAGGCCACTCCAGGACCTTGAAATGCTTCTTACAAAACCACTCCTTCGTTGCCCGGGCGATGTGTTTGGGATCATTATCATGCTGAAAGACCCAGCCACGTTTCATCTGCAATGCCCTTGCTGATGGAAGGAGGTTTTCACTCAAAATCTCACTATACATGGCCCCATTCATTCTTTCCTTTACACGGATCAGTCGTCCTGGTCCCTTTGTAGAAAAACAGCCCCAAAGCATGATGTTTCCACCCCCATGCTTCACAGTAGGTATGGTTTTCTTTGGATGCAACTCAGCATTCTTTGTCCTCCAAACACAACGAGTTGAGTTGACCAAAAAGTTATATTTTGGTTTCATCTGACCATATGACATTCTCCCAATCTTCTTCTGGATCATCCAAATGCTCTCTAGCAAACTTCAGACGGGCCTGGACATGTACTGGCTTAAGCAGGGGGACACGTCTGGCACTGCAGGATTTGAGTCCCTGGCGGCGTAGGGTGTTACTGATGGTAAGCTTTGTTACTTTGGTCCCACCTCTCTGCAGGTAATTCACTAGGTCCCACCGTGTGGTTCTGGGATTTTTCTCACTGTTCTTGTGATCATTTTGACCCCACGGGGTGAGATCTTGCGCGGAGCCCCAGATCGAGGGAGATTATCAGTGGTCTCGTCATCACGCTCGAGACCCTGGGTCTCGACCCCGCCCTGTGCAACTGGACTTCCTGACGGGCCGCCCCCAGGTGGTGAGGGTAGGTAACAATATCTCCTCCCCGCTGATCCTCAACACTGGGGCCCCACAAGGGTGCGTTCTGAGCCCTCTCCTGTACTCCCTGTTCACCCACGACTGCGTGGCCACGCACGCCTCCAACTCAATCATCAAGTTTGCAGACGACACAACAGTGGTAGGCTTGATTACCAACAACGATGAGTGGCTCGGGTGGTTGATGTCCTTGATGATCTTTATGGCCTTCCTGTAACATCGGGTGGTGTAGGTGTCCTGGAGGGCAGGTAGTTTGCCCCCGGTGATGCGTTGTGCAGACCTCAATACCCTCTGGAGAGCCTTACGGTTGAGGGCGGAGCAGTTGCCGTACCAGGCGGTGATACAGCCCGCCAGGATGCTCTCGATTGTGTATCTGTAGAAGTTTGTGAGTGCTTTTGGTGACAAGCCAAATTTCTTCAGCCTCCTGAGGTTGAAGAGGCGCTGTTGCGTCTTCTTCACGATGCTGTCTGTGTGAGTGGACCAATTCAGTTTGTCTGTGATGTGTATGCCGAGGAACTTAAAACTTGCTACTCTCTCCACTACTGTTCCATCGATGTGGATAGGGGGGTGTTCCCTCTGCTGTTTCCTGAAGTCCACAATCATCCTCTTAGTTTTGTTGACGTTGAGTGTGAGGTTATTTTCCTGACACCACACTCCGAGGGCCCTCACCTCCTCCCTGTAGGCCGTCTCGTCGTTGTTGGTAATCAAGCCTACCACTGTTGTGTCGTCCGCAAACTTGATGATTGAGTTGGAGGCGTGCGTGTAGTTCTTCTCGACTGCACTGCCACTTCCTGTTCACCCCGCTATCATCCAGAAGGCGAGGTCAGTACAGGTGCATCAAAGCTGGGACCGAGAGACTGAAAAACAGCTTCTATCTCAAGGCCATCAGACTGTTAAACAGCCACCACTAACATTGAGTGGCTGCTGCCAACACACTGACACAACTCCAGCCACTTTAATAATGGGAATTGATGGGAAATGTAAATATATCACTAGCCACTTTAAACAATGCTACCTTATATAATGTTACTTACCCTACCTTATTCATCTCATATGCATACGTATATACTGTACTCTATATCATCCTTATGTAATACATGTATCACTAGCCACTTTAACTATGCCACTTTGTTTACACACTCATCTCATATGTATATACTGTACTCGATACCATCTACTGTATCTTGCCTATGCTGCTCTGTACCATCACTCATTCATATATCCTTATGTACATATTCTTTATCCCCTTACACTGTGTATAAGACAGTAGGCCACACAAAATTCCTGTCTCTCACTATGGAGAACCAGCCTCAGAACATTAAACATGCAATAAAGGGACTTTGGAACAATGGTTTCCGTCAGCTGCAATGGTGTTCATGACGACAGATAGAATATGAAAATTAATGTCATTTTTGTTTTGTTAATAGATGACTTTATTACAAAAACATTGTAACTAAGAGTTTTCCCCGTATATGCTTGCTGTTTATACATTGTACGTTGTATGGAAAATGTCCAAATCAAACAGAATATTTTGGTAAAGATTAAATGTGAAGTTGTCTAAAATTGGATTTGAGTAAAAATCTAGACCTTGCCCCTTATCTTGGTACGCCCAGAGAACTGCCCTAAATGCGGCCACGCCCACTTCTGACCCGAATGGGTATAAAACATGAGTTAAAAATGAACATATCAGACTAAGTGACCGAGCTGCAGCCGAGGTCTTAAAAAGTCAACGAACCCAAAATGCAACACAAGGTGAAGACAAAGAAATATGTTTCTTCTACCCATGCTACGGATGAGTAGCTGTGTTTAAGCAGGTGAATTCAAGCCGGACCACCTAGCCTCCACTCTCCATCAAATCGTGGTATCTACACTGTTTCATTTCTACGCTGTGAGCTCTGAGCTGTCTGTCCTCGGAAGACCCCCATCAGAGCAAGGGCGAGGAATCAGACCACAAAGCCAAAAGGACACTGACATCGTGAGGACAACCAGAGAAGTGCGCCGAAGAAGTGCGTCATTTAGAAGCCTAAACGACCCACGCGGAGCCTCCCATCTGAGACCCCCAACGCGTAATTACATCATTATATTCTGACCCATAAGAGCGGCAGTTCGGGGACAGGCTAGGGTTAAAATCTGCATAGCTGACAAATGCACCAAAATGTATATTTCTCTCATGTACTTTCTCTTTTAAATCCCCATTTTGGGTAACGTGCCATAGTGTGTTGGCCCGTTATACTAAGTTCCAATCAATAGCCTAGACTGTGTTTTGTGTATCTTTTATCACCATTTTAACATTCTAGTGAATAAATAATCAACTACGATTGGTGTGGTACGAACTCATTGTTGGGACCCGGGTCCATGCGGATTCCCGGATTATGCGACGTTCAGAATGAGATTGTAGAGGAAACTGATTAATTGATGTCTGTTGTAAAATCGATATTCTTTAAGTTAATTTGGGTAATAGAAACTCAAAACGATGTCGGAGTAGGACTTTGTGAGTTTCAGGTAAAATAACAACCCAATGTTTATCCCAGGACAAATTAGCTAGCAACAGCAAGCTAGCTAGCTAAATTGCCATAAATGTTTCATGCTTTTCGACCTGTCCCCGAAACATTATAGTTGGTTCAGAGTTTGTTTTGATATTTCAACCTGTGTGTCCTGATCGCGTCTGGAGTGGGCAGAAAAAAAATCAACATCAAAAACACAGAAACAATTATTTTTATTTAAGAACAGGTCGAAAATCATTAAACACGTATGGCAATTTAGCCAGCTTGCTGTTGATAGCTAATTTGTTCTGGGATATAAACATTGGGTTGTTATATGACCTATAAATGCACAAGGTCCTCTACTCTGACAATTAATCCACAGATAAAACAGTAAACTGAAGTTGTTTCTTGTCATCTCTCCTCCAGGCTTATTTTTCTTATTTGGACTTTATGGAGGTTGGTAACAAACTTTACAGCATTACTACAACTGACCAGAGTGGACCTAAATTAATCTTTCAATCACCCACGTGGGTATATGCTCCTAAAACACCATTGAGGAGATGGGAGAGGCCGGACGAGCGGTTTGGTCAGCATGTACATGTCGGATAAACAAAAGTAAAGACACTTTATGGAAACACAAAATGTTGGTAAACTTAAATATGCCAGACAATGTGGGATATTTGTGTTGGTAAAATAAATGTTTAGAGAAATTCCGGTGGAAACGTTTTATGCACAAAAATGTATATGACATTGTGTGGTCCTCCCACTACGACTATTCGGGAAAGCACGCTGTTTAAGGCTACAGATTAAATACATTATGTATTTAACAGGGTGGTGAAAGTGCAAGGTGACGAGCTTGATGCATCTTTCCAATAAATATTGAGTGTCTAATTCTAATGACCAGATACTTAGCTGCCGTTGAACAAAAATAACATCGCCATGTCCGCACTGTATATGCGAACATTTGGCTAGAGTGCACGTGCCAATATCAAAGTGGGCACACTAGCTAAATAACGTGGGTTCTCACATCAGCGGAGTTGCAATTGCGATGCATTTTTATGTGCACTGCATCATCACGCATAGCAGTTTATCCACGAATCAATGTAATGGAATTATCTACGGCCGTAAAATGCGAATTTTGTTTCATGCGGATTTCAGTATATTCGCATGAAAATCCGTCGCCAATTGGATGGAAACCGAACGTTAGATTTATTAGACAAGCTACATAGCCAATGCTACATTGTTAGTTTCCTAGCAAGTGACTTCGTTAAACTACATAAATACTCTAAAGTTATAGTTTAAGGGTAAAAACCACATTAAGCATGACCTACTTTGATTGGTAAAACACAACTTACATTACTCCTCCGTATTGTTTCATTTTGAGGACTTCACTCGTGTGCTTGCTTCAAAATACTCCACGTGAATATTACAGCAGCGGAAAATGTCGCAGTTAATTTTGCGTCACATCCGTCGTCCTGTACAGTGGATACATGTACATGCAGTACTGTCATGTGGCCATTGGGTGACGATAGAGAGCTATAAAACACGTCGACACGTCAACGCCAGGGTAGAACGATTGTCCCCTTGCATGTCCCTTAAGGTCCTTGTGTAATTGTAATCTGATATTGTACCCCCGAGCTCGATTGTCTATTATTTGTAATCTATGTATGCTTGTGTTCCCTCATGTGCTTTATGTATTGATTTGATATTAATAAAAAATATTTTTAAATTTCCAATCTCGTGCTGATGCAACGCCCTGAGCGGTTGAAAGCTCACGCATGGACATTCTGCGAGTTGTACACAAATGTAGGCTACTATTGCCCTTAAAAATGTAATGTTGTGGACGCAATACAAAACAAAATACAATACATGACCCCCCCCCCCCCCCAAAAAAAAAAAAAAAAAAATAGTTCCCCGGGTATGGGTGAGGGGACGGTCTAAAGTTATACCGTTACACAACCATGTGGAGAAAAAAAATCGAATTAAAATGTAATTAACAGCAACAACAAAAAAGATTGTCCCCTTGCATTGAGGATTAAACTGAAGGTTCGACCGAAGTATTGCAAGCATTGTTTCCAGAAATCAGGATCCCCATTATAGTGAACTGGATTTTATTTTTTTATTAAACCAGGTAGGCCAGTTGAGAACAAATTCTGATTTACAACTGCGACCTAGCCAAGATTAAGCAATGCAGTGCGACACAAACAGTTGCACATGGGATAAACAAACGTACAGACAATAACACAATGGAAAAGGCTATACAGTGTGTGCAAATTAAGTAAAATTAGGGTAGGTAAGACAAATAGGCCATAGTGGCGAAATAATTACAATGTAGAAATTAAACACTGGAGTGATAGATGTGCAGAAGGCGAATGTGCACGTAGATACTGGGGTGAAAATGGCGATCTTCGTTGTCAATATTCGTGGATTTTTTTTTTTTTTTAACACAATCATGGTACCATTAATTGTTTATATTTCATCAGATGTGTTCTTGAACCGATTACTTTAACATCACAGATTACGTTATAAGGATAATGTATTTGCTAATGTCACCCTCCAATTTGAGACTCACGAGTGCAGCACTGAGCCAAGAGTAGCTCAAACTGCGCATGAAATGTTTCCAAAAACTCCAAGATGGCACTCTGAAATCACACTTCCTGATCAAACGCGCCTCTGAGTAATCTCATAGGAAACAATGGTGTAAAGTAATCGATTACTAAATTCATATTTTTTGGTTTATGCAAACCCAACACCAACCCAAACTCTGAACTTGTTTTCATTACGATTTATTTTAAATGTTAACTTTTGTATCTTAAATACATTAATGAAAGATAATTTAGTATATTTAAAATACAGGACATATTTCCGAGTTCTGAAAAGGGCGAATTATATTAATGTAAATGCAAATAAATTGAGATAGTGTAGGTGCACATTTTAACCAATAGTGATCCCCAGCAGACTTCATTTGAATTGCAGCATAATCGCCTTGTTGAGACTGCCTATCCCCTTGAGCAGTGTTTCCCAAACTCGGTCCCGGTACCATGTATTGGTTTTTAGCAAACGATCTAAACGTGCCGCGAGACATAGAAATTGAATGGGAAACGTGTAACTTGAAATGTTATAAATTAACTTAACATTTTGAATCACGACCAGTCATGCTCCGATTTGGGAGGTCAAGCATCAGACCTGAGCCTAACACTTGCGTTATTAATGCCATATATATTTATGTACATGTTGGATATTCTGGTTTTAGCTCAATGCAGTGGCCTGGATTTACTGCTTTACTTCAGTTTATGCCCAATGCTGATAAAAAAAAAAGTCACACAGAAGAGTCATCTTTATTTATTAAAGCATCAAGCTCATAGTACAGATATATTTAGCACATCTTGACCATCCAAAGTATAGCAAAATAATTAGAACAGCAAAGTTCCCTTCAGTACATCCTGTAAGTTCACCCTCACATCAGGGAATGTGTTTGACTTTTCCCTTCCCCAGAAAACACAGCACAGGATAAACATTTTAAGAAAGGGTAAGGCAAGAACAATTTCATGATCCAAATATTGTTTTTAGAAACTAAGTTTGGAACACTGGTTTTACAACAAAAAGGGTTGGACAAAAACAAAATATGGTTGGTCCGTAGGCAAAATTGCACCCCCCCCCACAAAAAAAAAAGCTTCTAAAAAAATGTTCCAAACCAACAGAACTAACCCATACGCAGATCACCAAGTCTAAATATGACTTCATCCAAAAACAGTAACCAAAAGTTGTGAAATGTGCTGGTGCCTATTCCCTAAACCAGTCAGTCACTACAGCTCTTAGAACACAAAGGAGGCGGGTCACTACAGGCATAAGAATGACATTGCAGGTAAGGATACCTGTCAAAGGTTGGTCCTCAGAAAGAGAAAAAAAAGAAACCATTCCAAAAAGCCAGACATGTTGGAGGGAAGATATTCCAATTGTCAACTTTGCCCAGGTCCTTACATTAACTAATTCTAGTGGTCCCCTTGCAACGTCAATCACAATTTTAGCTTCCTGGGGAGAAATGGTTGTCACCGTCTACGGTACACCATCACACTACATGACCAAAAGTACAGAGACACCGCATTCCAAAATCATGGCAATTAATATTCAGTTGGTCCCCCCTTGCGGCTTTAAAAAACAGCCTCCACTCTTCAGGGAAGGCTTTCCACTAGATGTTGGAACATTGCTGCGGGAACTTGCTTCCATTCAGCCACATGAGAATTCGTGAGGCCGAGCACTGATGTTGGGCACTAAAGGCCTGGCTCAGTCAGCGTTCCAATTCATCCTAAAAACGGCTCTGTGCTCTGTCAAGGCTCTGTGCAGACCAGTCAAGTTCAACCACACCGATTGACAAACCATTTCTGTAAAGGACCTCTGCACGGGGGATTTGACATGCTGAAACAGGAAGAGGGCCTTCCCCCATTGCCACAAAGTTGGAAGCAAATAGTCTACAATGTTATTGTATGCTGTTGAGTTAAGCGACCCCTTCACTGGAACTAAAGGGCCTATCCCGCACCATGAAAAACAGCCCTTGGCCATTATTCCTCCTGCACCCAACTTCATTTGGCACTATGCATTGGGGCAGGTAGCGTTCTCCTGGCATCTGCCAAACCCAGATTTGTCCATCGGACTGCCAGATGGTTAGGCATGATTCATCACTCCAGAGAAGGCATTTCCACTACTCCATATTCTAAAGGCGGCAAAGGCCAGCTGATGCTTGGCATTGTGCATGGTGATTTTGGGCTTGTGTACGGCTGCGCGTCCATAGAAACCCATTTCATGAAGCTCCCAACGAACGGTTCTTGTGCCGACGGTCCTACCCGCCTCTAGAAGCAACTCTGTAGTGAGTGTTGCAACCGAGAACTAATATATATATATTTTTTAAAAAGCACTCGGCAGTCCTGTGAGGTCTACCAATTCGCTGCTGAGCCGTTGTGCCTAGATGTTTCCACTTCACAATAACAGCACTTTGTTGACCAGCTCTAACAGGGCAGAAATTTGACAAACTTACTTGTTGGGAAGGTGGCATCCTATGACGGTGACACATTGAATGTCAGCGCTCTTTGTTAAGGCCATTCTACAGCCAATGTGTGTCTATGGACATTGTACAATGTATCAAATTGCACACACCTGCCAGCAACAGGTGTGGCTGAAATGACCGAAAGCACAAATTTGAAGGGATGTCCAGACTTGTGTATATAATGAGCCATTCTCTGGTGTTTTAAGAGCTTTCTGAACTAGCGTGATCTTACAGTTCCTAACAATGGGGCAACGCAGCACAGGTTATAACGCTCAGAAGTGCTAAAGGCAGGCCAGAAACGGCAGTCTTAAAATACATTTTTAAAAACAGCAGTCAAAAACAAAAGAAATGTTCCCTATCCACCCCAGGTTTGTCAGCAAATTCAAATCAATCTGCATTCACTGGCAGGAGAAGCATCATGAATTTTACTGACCAGCCCGAGAAGACAATCCAACATCCTAAAAAATATATATATTTTAAACATCAATATCTGTATAGTAACCATATAGATTAAGGCCTGCCTTCAGCACTGTTGGCAAAGTAGATAAACATTAACCCCGACCCACCCGTTCAATAAAACATCAGGATGCTCCAGTCCCATCTACATGAGCTGATGAAACTGGAAGGTGATGCACATCACTCTACATAGGAGGAACAGACCGCAGCACACTACACTGTCAAGCAATACAGAACTAGTAGTCACATGCACCACAGGATTTTCCCCCATCAATGAACAAAGGGTATTGATTGTGCTCCAAAAAAAACTGCAGTGGCGTCACATTTGGGACCAATTCACTGCAAAATGTCTGCGCACAATAAAATTAATAAAATGGTTTATGCAACAGTTGTGTGGAATGATCCGGGATCACCCTGGCATGCTCAGATTGGTGGGCCTCCATTGTGCGCTTACCGATTCCTGTATAGGGGGGGGGAGAGGATGTACATTGTTTTTAAAAAGAAAGAAACGCTTTGCTGGGCAACCGCTGCACTAAGCAGAGTCTGAGTCATTATTTCCATTCAGGGCCACACGGTGCAGCCAGGAGTGCCACTGTCAAGCATGGTTCTGGGGCCAGCTGAGGCTTACTGTGTGTTATGGGGAGACCCGCTGGGCCGGGAGACAATGGCTGACCATGCTGGACTGCAGAGGGCATTGTTCTGGCCCACACCACAGCGACAAGGTGACGACTGAGTCTCCTTGAGTCATTTACATTCAGATAAAGCCCCTCAACAGGCTCCGCTATTCTAAACATGCCCCTCAACATTCAGTTGGCACAGCCTTTGTTCTTACATGACTGATCTAGTGTCAAGTTTTGATTTTTTTTATAATGTATTCAATTATTAATGGATAAATGAAGTGTTTAAACTGACTGAGAAATCCAAGAACCAGACGCTTCCTGTTGGTGCAGTATACTTAAGCAATAAGGCACAAGGGGGTGTGGTATACCATCTGATATTACCACAGCTTTCAGCCAATCAGCATTGAGTGCGCGAACCACCCAGTTTATAAATGTAGGAGCCTTGGTGTAAATGTAAACATGTATTACACATCCCATACCATGAAGTACCCAACTTGATGTTTTAAATGTACACTAACGCATACTGTTGCATGGGAAAAAGTTTAGCCTGTCTATTTATGGACACATTCAATAGCAAAATGTATTGTCGAGGTGGAGAGAAGCATGGCTGACTGAAGTGAGGGGAGAACCCAATTCTAGCAATAATTATTTTGGCTCCGGTGCAGTTTACAGCCAAGAACTAGATCACATTGCCCAGCAGTCAGCCTCTCTCAGTGAAACACTGACAAAGGCATTTTGATTTAAGGAATTCATTAACTAGGTTGATGCAACATGACAAACAACATTATGGCCCAAAGCTCACATGTTGATCTTTGAGTGATTAGAAGCATCTTGAAATTCAATATGCCAAAAATTTTTTTTTTTTACAAGTTGGTGTTTTACGTTTGGGTACTGAGTCCTGCTCGAGCTGAAAACTTCTTAAAGTGCACTCAAAAAAAGGACACTTTTGCAACAAATCAAATAAGAAGCTAATCAGTGAAGGGGGGAGATTGCATTTCAACTTACCGATTTTATAAAAAAAATGTTTAAGCACATAGAGGTGGACCCATCTGAGCATGTCAGGGCCCTGGACTAGTGGGCACGAAAGCCCTGTCTGTGGGGAATGAGGGGGGAGACCTGCAGGAAGGGGCCGCTGCATTGGGCCAGGCTGGACAGCCTCAAACAGAGCATGTTTAATTCTTCTACATGCACTTCAAGATCACAGCAAGAGTGCACTAGACTATCTAAACAGAAAAAATAACTTTCATGCAAGAGAGCTAAGTTATAGGTACAACAATGCATACAATTCAAACTGGAGTTTAAACTATTAGGGCCTGTGGCCTCGATGCCAAGAAATCCTGAACAATGGCAGCAGAGTGGAGTGGGCCTCTCCGCTAGGACAGAAAGGCAGCCGCAGGGGGTGAGCCCCGCGACGCAGCCGCCTTTCTTCTTACGCTTCTTTTTCATTCTTAAACCTCAACTTTGCTGGTTCTGCTGGCGGCTCTTGGCGTAACTAGTAAAGACAAAATTGTAATCGTTGAATTGGGCCAACTGGCGGTCGAGGCGCTTGTACCCCTCGAGTTTCTGGGCGGAAGAAAAGACACTGCGACATTTGGAGCTCTACAGTAAAAAATAAAAAGAGTGTTATAGGTGAAAATGTCAAGCACAGTGAAGCCATAGAGTCCATTATAAAGCACATTTCTGAAAAAGAGCCAAACATCCACAAGCAAAAACGGAACCATTTTGATAGAGAACGTACCTGGTTAACAAATAGCGTCGTCACAAATTTTCCTGGCTTAAACACGTCCACAACTTTCCTGACCAGATCATCGTAGGACGTCTGAGAGAGGTTGGTTTCAAAGCTGACATAGGAGAACTCTGGCTCTGGAGTGATGTGGATCGTCCAGTAAGTTCCCTGTAAGACAAAAGACAATAGTTTTCGATAATGTCCCGGGTGTATTTGTAGAGAAGACCCCGAAGACAAGACCATTGACAAGATCCACTTACATCAGTCTTCATTCCATTCATTGAGTAGCCACAAGGGTTGAACATCGTGGCGTCAATCACAGAACCTGGTATCAGGTCACGAATTCCACTCATCTGAAAATACAGAAAAATTGACTAATAATTGCACTACAAAACAGCAACTACTAATTGACTGATGAACAGGCAGCTTTACGATGGTGTTTATCTATACAACAACGGGGGAAAATATTGCTAGTGGTGGCAATTGAGAATTTGATATCGATATGAGCAAGGCATATCATCAAATTGATATATTCTTCCCATTCACCTACACAATTGTTTTTTTTGTTGTTGTTTTTTTATCCCTGCATGCACAAAACCCCTTCCACAGACCATCAACAATTGCCTGCTCATGGGACATCAGTTGATGAGCTTCCAATTGTATACCAACTGGTTCGGTAAATGTAATGTAATGTTCGGTAAGTTAGCGCGCCCCCCCCCCGAACATTCACATCTGGCCCAATGGGCAATCAACTGGGCCAGCAGTCACAACTTCAGAGACATGGAAGTTACATTCCAACTGCGAAAGTTATTTTTATAAAACAAATACCGTATCAAAAAAAAAATACACCCCAGATATTTTCCATATTAGTACCAATCACTAGGGAAGGTCATTAGACAAAACCACAATAGATTAATGTCTTCACAGGTCCCCCTGAACAGTACCCAACTGAGTGAACCCTCTTAAAGGAATCAACAAATATAGAACATAGCTCGTCTGTGGCCCTTACACGAGTGACATCATTTGCAGAAACACCGTCTTTCATGAAGAACTGGTCCATAATTGCTGGATCAAGGTCACTCATCAGAACTTCCAGCGTCTGATCCGCATGCTCGTTCTCCCAGAACTCTGGCAAATCCAGAGTAAACAGGTACCTGCAGGGAAACATGAACACATGCAGCAGCACTGGTCAGTGCAGTTAAATTTTCACAACAGCAATGTCCACTGCATTATTTGTTGTCATTAATGGGACAGTATCTTGAGTATATTCCTTCAGGATGAAGTGTTGATGACCTTACCAGCAATCAGAGTTCAAACGTCCCATGCAGTACGCTGCTCCGTCTGCAAAAGAGAACCGCATGTCATTTCTTTCTCTCATGTGCCCATGTCTCATAATCTTGTCTCCTAAAATCAGTAGAGGATACAACAGCACAGCCTGTATAGCATCACCGACTCAACCCCATACATGAATTACCAGCCACGCCCATGGTGATTAGAGTACAAGAATGGAATTTAAAACATGGGGGGGGGTTAGTACTTACTTGGGAAAATCTGGCTGAGAAATTCCACTTCCTCCTGGAAGTTCCGATGAGGGAACTCCTGATGGGTGGGCTTCATGAAGTTCTTACGAGAATAGAAGAAATTCTGTAGGCAGTGAGGAGATGGAGTTAGAACCTCTGACCTATCCTGTCCACGAGAACGTCAACACAAAACAAGACAGTACGACGATTACATGAGCCTCACACAAGGTCTTGACGCATAATATGGTTTATAAGCGGTGGGTAATTCTTGGTTCTAAGAAACATGTAGGTCATGCGTGGGTGTCACACTGACCTCAATGGCATCAAAGCCACAGTACTCTCTGGCCAGTTCCAGCAGAGGCATCAGTGCTTGCAGTAAGAGGGTGGTTCCACATGTCTTCAAAATGAAACGTCTCTTGGAGACAAACATGCTACTCTCACTGAAAAGAAAAAGGGACAGAAAGGAAAAAGGAAGATAAGTGTTACACATGTAAAAGTTAAATATAGCCTTGAACCTACATTTGTGACATGAACACGACTGACATCCAATATTACCAACTGTGTTCAGAATTAAAATTGATACATTTGTTTCCCCAGGTTTGAGTTTCTACAACTTCCAGTTAAGGTTGTAAGCCTTCCAGCTAGGCACCCGGAGAGTGTGCTTAAAGACACCATGACATGTCACCCCTTGGCCAGGCATTACTCTAGTGACAGCTTACAAATGATTCTATAGAGCAGGGGTATTCAACTCTAACCCTACGAGGTCTGGAGCCCGTTGGTTCCATTCTACTTGATCATGAATTGCCCCCACCCGTTGTCCCAGTTCTAAAAATCAGTCCCTGATTAGAGGGGAACAATGGCAAAATGCAGTGAAACTGGCTTTGAGGTCCAGAGTTGAGTTGAGGGCCCACGTAACAATTGTTTTTTTTTATGAAACGAGGTTCACGTCAAACTGACAGTGTAAACAAGGCATTAGTCAGACTACTTCTAGGGAGACGTGAAGGTTTTATTTTATTTTTTTATAAGGAACAGTCAGTTGACGATAGCAGCCAGTGAGACTATTAGGAGTTGAAGATCAACAATCATGTTTTGTCTACTTTGCAGTCAAGCAATCACATGTAGTCCATTCCTGAATCATGACTATGCTGTTCCCATAACAGTGGACAGCTGACTATGCCGTTCCCATCAGACAGTGGACAGCTGCCACTTCACTACGCAGCTTGCTGATCCCGTCAAGGTCGGCGGATCCACCACCTCCCTTGTGATCTGCGCTCTCGAGGGTTGTAGGTGGGACCTAACCAGCAGGAGTGGAGACCTCGGGCCTTCACAACTCAGACACCCTAATCCATTGGTCCGCCACAGCCAGATATCAAATACGTTTTTATTAATGACCATTACTAAAGGACTAAACACATTTTGGCCAAGGGATCCGAGGAATAACTTTAAGGTTTACTATTATGTTAATCGTCTGTGGTTCCCAAACTTTATATAGTCCCGTACCCCTTCAAATATTCAGCCGCGTATCCCCTCATGCACCAGGGTAAGCGCACTCAAATGTTTGCACTTATTAAACATAAGAGCGAGTGGTCACAAACCAGCTCATGGGAAGTGAAAAAAGCTCTTACAGGACCAGGGCACAAATAATCAAAAATGTTGCTCTTTATTTAGCCATCTTATATATAAAACCTTATTTGGTCATCGAAAATTGAGAATAACTCACCCCAGGTTAATGAGTAGGGTGTGCTTGAAAGGACGCACATAACACTGCAATGTTAGGTTGTTTTGGAGAGTGTCGTACTTAACTTCAGTCTGTGCCTGTGTTTAGTTTATGCTAGCGAGGGCCGAGAATCACACTCACATAGGTACGTGGTTGCAAAGGGCATCAGTGTCTTAATGTGATTTGTCAAGGCAGAACACTGAGCATCTGATGAAATTCAAGTCACAGAACCACATGTTGCAATTTCGACAAGGCTCACTTGTTCAGATAAAAATCGATAAATGGTCTGGAGGCATGAAAGGGATAACGAATACAGTTGTGTCATCCGTGTCGGGAAAGTACCTGCGTAATTGCACACCCAACTCTGGTGCTTTGCAAGATCACAATTGACATTGTCCGTAAGCTTGAGTTAATTTGCACACCTTGGCAGCCAGAGCCTCTCGGTGGATGCTGCAGTGTACCCAAGTGGCACCGGGAGCAACTGCTTGCACACGCGTTACCACTTATATCTTTCTGTCATGGCTTTTGTACCATCAGTACAGATACCAACATTTGGTTGCATGAAGATCAGTGGAATTCCCACGAGAGTATAACGGTTAATGTGATTGGCTGTTAAATTATTTGACGAGGCTACCTGTATTTGACATGGTGTTATTTTGCTGAACATTAGATGGTTTCATTTTTGGTAGTGAAATGAGGCTACTTAGGCAACAATTGAATTTCTGCATTTATTTTTTAAATCTGAATCACATTTTTGTTTGGCGTACCAGACGGCATTACGTACCCCAGTTTGGGAATACCTGGTTTAAAATATGTTCTTAACCCTGGGAAGCTCACAGCGATATTTGTAACCATCCACAGGACTCAATTATTTTTTTAAAGTATGTTCAACTCAATACTTATATATTAATTGAAAACACAATGTATAGAATATTAGCTTTAGAGTTTCCGTTAGGAAGTTTGACTGGCAGCATTTGAAAGTTTCCAGGACATATGAATTGGGGGCTTAATGCGATTATGGCATCCACCCACAGTACTCAGAATAACAAATCACATTTAGATTACGGTAATGAATCTTAACACACAACCCAACGGTGGGAGTCCTTACCGAATTCCAACACGCACTTTGAAGATTAACTGTACAGGTTCACTTTTCCACAGCCAATAAGAGGAGTAACAAACAGCTATATCACTAGCCTATCTACTATCCCACATAGTAGAAAAGTTAACCTATACTACTGGTAGGCTTGTCGTTCTGTGCAAGAAAGAAAAACCTACTCCAGACTGGGATAGTTGTGGAACGATAGCTCCCAAATTCATACAACCAGTACAGCAAAATAACTTGAAGGTATTGAGGCTGATCAGAACATTTAGCTTAAAAACAGTGATAAACTAGTTTCCGCATAGCTTTGCAGCAATGCTCACACGGCAGTAGACTACGTGCACGTTGTGCCATAATGCAGTTCGATGGAAAAACAGATTTCAAAAGCGCACTGCACATGTGAGATTACAATAAGCGAGCTCTGAAGAGCCAACAACTAGTGGGTCGCTAATATGACAAGGATTGTGCCTTTGGCTACTCGAAAATTAAAGTTAATGTGAAAACAAATAGGACACGCCATTGAAACAAGTAGCTTATTTCTGTCAAGTCTTATAAAATAATTGCCTCCACGTTTATAGAAACTCATCGTCTCGGCTACTTTGAAGCAACACAAGTACATAACTCATAAGAAGTAAAGTGTATGTAACAATTAACTATTTTTCTCAAAATGCATAATGCCCACAGCGCTCTTCACATCATGGTCTGATGAGCTGAAGCCTGCTTACCGTTGCCAGCACTTGAATGGTTAATGGGAAGCTGCGCTCCAACTACCGGTGGAGAATGAATAAATAAACAAAGCAGCCATTTAAAATTGTGGCCATCAAAACCGTCAACATTAAATTGCATTTAGGAAGGTTTCGCAATGATTAGGTCATATAAAAGCATGTTTCACTTGCACAGCAACGGGAACTGTAGCAGCAGCTCTCGCACTGTCTGACAGAGTCCCGCTCAACGTTCTGTATCCATCTGTATGTGGTGTTTAAAGCCACCAAACTATGCAAATTAACTTATAGACCGATAAGCATTTCCATCAATGGCTAAAAAAAGCATTGTTTTGCAATGGGTTCTCTTCTGCCGCCAGTTTTATTTAGTTGCTTTTTTGGGGGCCAAAAGCTGGCACTTAACATCTGGGTTTGGATAAGACCCAGCCCATTAGGCCCTTCAGAATAGAGCCAGAGACACCCTTCACCCCAGGGGAGAAGACAGTTTCCATGCAGCCACTCGTAATGAGAAGATTACAGATGACCCAAATCTAATACCTGCCTCCTAATCTGGAAGAGGAAAAAGGTACGTGCCAAGGTGACAGTGGTAAACAGAACAGGGATCCGGTCGCTACTCACCTGAGTATATAAGCTTCCTGCTTGTCGGTCTTCGTCACACTTATGATCAAACAGTGCACATTCTCCAGAAGTTTGTCCCACTCAAACCTGAAAGACAAAAAAAATAAAATCTTTTACTGAAGTAAAATCAATAAAAACCAACAGAGCCTCGTCTGTAGTTCTATTGCTAGTAGACTACATTAAAACAAAAACATTGAGCTACGCTAGGGCTGGGCAATATGGCCTAAAAATACTATAAAGTATGGGTGACTCACAATACACATCAATAAATGTTCTAAATAAGCATCATTGTACAATTAAAGGTCAAATACACAGCATTTAAAAACAGTCAGCAATAATCAAATTAATTCAGGCCTTCAAGATATAGGCTAAATAAACCTTCCAAAGACCAATACAATTAAATCAAAAATAGTTAGCTGCTTTTTTGTGTGCGATATTCACTGATCTGGCTTGCAAGTCCATCTATGAAATTGCCCTTGTTACAAATTTAACTAGAACCGTGCTTAATGCACTAATAATGCTTAACTTCTTGTAACGGGTATTAGGCTAAAGAAAATTAACAGGTAACAGAAGGCCACGTGCTAGTGATTAGCCAGCTAATCTTTATATTTCAAGTTCAGTGAAATGTATCAGTTTATGAAAATATTTAGCGAACGCCATGAGCATAGCTAAAGCAAGGGGTTATTGCAGCACACAAGTAGACAACAAATGAAAGTAGACTTACAGAACTTGAGGCAATAAAATCTTTTCAGTCTGGTTAAACACCAGGGCTGGACAGTGTACCACTGGAGGTATCAGACCTTTGATGTACTCAATAGCCATTAGCATGTTTTACTCCTATACAAATGGTACCCTCAGGTACTCAGTCTGATTTCCTTACTAAAACAGGACCCAAGTCTTACGAATAAAGATTGCAGATTTAAAAAGCTGGAGGCCTCTAACACTTCAATGTTATGCCAAAATCCTGGAAAAATGCATAGTACAGAATTTAAAAGTCATGTTCATCCTGATTAGTTTTTTTTTTTCTTCACATGGGCGATATACAACATTTACTTAGAACAATTGAACATAATGAAGAGACAACTGGTCTGGTCTTCATTGCAGATTTTGAAAAGGTGTTTAATAAAGTATGACTAGAATTTATATATAAATGCTTGGATTACTTTAAGACAAATCTCTTATACAATGGGTTGAAGTTCTGTACATCAACCCCAGAGGAAACAGTAAATAATTGTTACTTCCCAGAAAGTATTGAGCTTTTACAAGGCTGTCCGTTGTCTCCATATCTATTTATTATGGCCATTGAAATGCGAGAGCCAAAAAGATCATGGGGTTTGAAATCCAGGGGATAGAAACAAAGGGTCAATGAATTGCCGATGACTAGTTATCTTAAGTCCATAAACTGGATCCCTTCAGTCTCATTGACTATCAATTTTCTAGCCTCTGGATTAAAACCTAGTGTGTACCATATTATGTAAATAGTGTTTACCAATAAAATGGGCAGATGGTGAAGTAGACATACTTGGCATTCACATCTCAAATCTAATTAACTTTAAATTACTTTTAATAGAAAGTTAGCTAAACTAAATAAGATTCTGTAACCATGGAGGTCAATACTAGCCCATTTGTCTTATCAGTTTACTTACTAATGACACTGCCTACTCCAGATATATTTTTTTTAATCATACAAATTTCATGATTATGAGTGTTGGTTACAATTTCACTAAATATTAAATCTTTAAACCTAACTAAAAGCTTCACTCAAATTATACTTAACCACAAAATGGTTCTCAAATCAAATCAAAGTTTGTCACGTGCGCCGAATACAACAGACCTTACAGTGAAATGCTTACTTACAGGCTCTAAACAATGGCGCAAGAAAAAAAAGTGTGTAGCTAAGGAAAAAAAATGGTAAAAAGACATTTGGGAAGAAGAAAAAAAAAAAAGAGTAGCAAGGCTATATACAGACACCTGTTAGTCAGGCTTATTGAGGTAGTATGTACATGTAAGTATCGTTAAAGTGACTATGCATATATTATGAACAGAGAGTAGCAGAAGCGTAAAAAGAGGGGTTGGCGGGTGGTGGGACAACGCAGATGGCCCGGTTAGCCAATGTGCGGGAGCACTGGTTGGGCCAATTTAGGAGGTAAGTACATGAATGTATAGTTAAAGTGACTATGCATGAAACAGTAGCAGCAGTGTAAAAGAGGGGTTGTGGGGGGGGCACACAATGCAAATAGTCCAGGTAACCATTTGGTTACCTGTTCAGGAGTCTTATGGCTTGGGGGTAAAAACTGTTGAAGCCTTGCCGTCCTAGACTTGACACTCCGGTACCGCTTGCCATGCGGTAGTAGAGAGAACAATCTATGACTGGGGTGGCTGGGGTCTTTGACAATTTAAGCCCTTCCTCTGACACCGCCTGGTGTAGAGGTCTTGGATGGCAGGCAGCTTTGCCCAAGTGATGTAACTGCCCTCTGTAGGGCCTTGCGGTCGGAGGCTGAGCAATTGCCGTACCAGGCAGTGATGCAACCGGTCAGGATGCTCTCGATGTTGCAGGTGTAGAACCTTTTGAGGATCTCAGGACCCATGCCAAATCTTTTCAGTCTCCTGAGGGGGAATAGGCTTTGTCGTGCCCTCTTCACAACTGTCTTGGTGTGTTTGGACCAATCTAGTTTGTTGATGTGGACCACTAAGGAATTTGAAGCTCTCAACCTGCTCCGCGACAGCCCCGATGATGAGAATGGGGGCTGTGCTTGGTCCTCCTTTTCCTGTAGTCCACAATCTCCTTAGTCTTGGTTATGTTGAGGGATAGGTTGTTATTCTGGCACCACCCGGCCAGGTCTCTGACCTCCTCCCTATAGGCTGTCTCGTCGTTGATCAGATCACTGTTGCGTCATCAGCAAAACTTAATGGTGTTGGAGTCATGCCTGGTCATCATGCCTGGTCATGCAGTCGTGGGTGAACAGGGTGTACAGGAGGGGACTGAGCACGCACCCCTGGGGAGCTCCAGTGTTGAGGATCAGTGTGGCAGATGTGTTGCTACCTACCCTCACCACCTGGGGGTAGCCTGTCAGGAAGTCCAGGATCCAGTTGCAGAGGGAGGTGTTTAGTCCTAGGGTCCTTAGTGCCCTCAAAGCTCATCACTAAGCTATGTTGAATGCTGAGCTGTAGTCAATGAATAGCGTTCTGGACAAAAGGAACACCTATGTGAGGTGGGAAAGGGCAGTGTGGCACGCAATACAGATTGCATCTGTGGATCTGTTTAGGCGGTATGCAAATTGAAGTGGGTCTAGGGTTTCTGGGATGTGATGTTGATGTGAGTCATTACCAGCCTTTCAAAGCACTTCATGGCTATGGACGTGAGTGCTACGGGTTTGTAGTCATTTAGTTCTTGGGCACAAGGACTATGGTGGTCTGCTTGAAGCATATTGGAATTAGACTCAATCAGGTACATGTTGAAAATGTCAGTGAAGACACCTGCCAGTTGGTCAGCACATGCCCAGAGCACACGTCCTGGTAATCTGTCTGGCCCCGCAGCCTTGTGTAAGTTCGACCTGTTCAAAGGTCTTACTCACGTCGGGCGGCAGGGTAGCCCTAGTGGTTAGAGCATTGGACTAGTAACCGAAAGGTTGCAAGTTCATATCCCCGAGCTGACAAGGTACGAAATCTGTCGTTCTGCCCCTGAACAGGCAGTTAACCCACTGTTCCTAGGCCGTCATTGAAATAAGAATGTTCTTAACTGACTTGCCTGGTTAAATAAAGGTAAAATAAAAATAAAATGCAGAGAGCGCGATCACAGTCGTCCAGAACAGCAGATGCTCTCATGCTTGCCTCAAAGCAAGCATAGAAGTGATATAGCTCGTCTGGTAGGCTTGTGTCACTGGGCAGCTCACGGCTGTGCTTCCCTTTGTCTAATAGTTTGCCAGCCCTGACACATTCGACGGGCGTCGGAGCCGGTGTAGTACGATTCTCTTAGCCCCGTATAGACATTCTGCCTGTTTGATGCAGAGCATAGCGGAATTTCTTGTACGCTTCCAGGTTAGAGTCTCGCACCTTGAAAGCGACAGCTCTACCCTTTAGCTCAGCGCGAATGTTGCCTGTAATCCATGGCTTCTGGTTGGGGTATGTACGTACAGTCACTGGGGAGACGACGTCCTCAATGCACTTATTGATAAAGCCAGTGACTGATTGTGTATTCCTCAATGTCATCGGAAGAATCCCGGAACATGTTCCAGTCTGTGATTTAGTCTGTCCTTTAGTTTAGCATCTGATTCATCTGACCATTTTTTTATAGACAGAGTCACTGGTGGTTTCTGCTTTAAATTTTAGCTTGTAAGCAGGAGGATAGAGTTGTGGTCGGATTTACCAAATGGAGGGCAAGGGAGAGCTGGGTACGCGTCTGTGTGTGGAGTACAAGTGATCTAGAATGTTTTCCCCTCTGGTTGCACATTTAA
Source organism: Oncorhynchus masou masou (assembly GCF_036934945.1). Classification (NCBI taxonomy): domain Eukaryota; kingdom Metazoa; phylum Chordata; class Actinopteri; order Salmoniformes; family Salmonidae; genus Oncorhynchus; species Oncorhynchus masou. Next base: position 14,773,972 of record NC_088227.1, read on the forward strand.
CATGTTGATAGATTTGGTAGAACGGATTTGTTTACCTGCATTAAAGTCTCTGGCCACTAGGAACGACGCCTCGGTGAGTGGTTTCCTGTTTTCTTATATCCTTATACAGCTGACTGAGTGTGGTCTTAGTGCCAGCATCTGGCTGTGGTAAATAAAAAGCCATGAAAAGTATAGCTAATAACTCAGCAAGTAAGTAGTAGCCTGCAGTTTATCACAATATACACTTCAGGCAAGCAAAATCTAGAGACTTCCTTAGATTTCGTGCACCAGCTGTTTACAAATATGCACGGACAGCCCAGCCCCCCCCCCCCGTCCCCGTCTTACTGGAGTGTGCTGTTCTATCCTGCCGGTGCAGCGCGTTTCCCACAAGCGGAATATCCATGTCGTCATTCAGCCACGATAGCCATGAAGCATAGGATATTACAGTTTGATGTCCCGTTAGTAGGATATTCGTTATCGTACCTCGTCTAGTTTATTGTCCAATGATTGCACATTGGCGAGTAATATTGACGGTAACAGCAGTTTTCTTAGTAGCCTTCTGCGGGTCCGGACGAGGCATCCGGCTCTTCGTCTTTTCCTTTTGCAAATAATTGGGATGTCTGCCCTGTGGGTTGTTTGGAGAATATCGTGTGAGTCCTGCTGGTTGTTGAAATCTTCATCTAATCCGTGGTGAGTGATCTCTGTCCTGATATCCAAAAGCTCTTTTCTTCCGTAAGGTACGGTTGCAGAAACATTTACTAAATAACTTAATATCACGTAAAAAATAAAAATAAAACAGCACAATTGGTTAGGAGACCGTAAAACGGTGGCCATCTCTTCCGGCACCATTCCTCAACAGGCTCATCCTGTTCAAACATTGCTTGTTTGCCTTCACAAATTAAAACTTTAATTTCTATATATCATTATATTTATTAACGATATGAATACAGGTGTCACATATCCCCATATATTTTCGATAACTGCATATCTGCTCAATAGAAACAAACTACTGATTGCAGCACTACCACAAAAATGGAGGTAAGTGGAAAAGGGAGAATGTAGGGAACTTGTTTAGCTAAAAAGGGAATAAATAGACCAGTTTCATCTGAGGACAAAAATATTGACAGCTGCGCCATACAGGTCGCAAACTAAATGTACCAAATCCATGGAACATGGTTCATGAACTGGTAAAAAGAACTACACTTGATTCAATCTTGTAATTTTAATTTATTAACCTTCTTGCCACCAACAGAATGAGAAACACGGCATACAATCTCAACTTTGTAGATTGTCTCTTCGCACCAATCAACAGAGTATTTATTCTGGTATTGCCCTTGTGGCTCATTTCTGGTCACAGGTTCAGGAATGGTTCATAAGAAAAAAAGTGCACTTAATATTAACCTTACAAATAGCAGTGTTGGACGATTTGGAAAGCCATAGTCAATATATACTCGTAGGAAAGTTACGCTCATCTGTGGATACATTTAGAAAAAGTTTAAAGAAAAAAAGTGTAAAACATCCCAGCACAACTAATATATGGCACATGGAAACCAAATGAGGGTGATCTATGATGATAGGTGGGATGGGCTAGGGTTGGGATTAAAGAGTTTGTATTCTTTGTGACTGTTTTACATAAGTACCATGTATGCATATGTAGCAAAGAAAAAACTAAGATCGGTCTTCCGAAGAGGGGGGCGGATGAAAAATAAGTAGCTCCAGCCTTAGGGAATCTTGCTCCAGACAAGTTGGGCATGCTCCACTCCTCACAAGCAGTGCTTTCAAAAAGTATTCAGACCCATTGTTACGTTAGCCTTATTCTAAAATTACAAACAATCTCAGCAATCTACACACAATACCCCATAATGTCAAAGCAAAAACAGGTTGACATTTTTTTGCTAATGTATTAAAAAATAAATACCTTATTTACATAAGTATTCAGACCCTTTGCTATGAAATTGAGCTCAGGTGCATCCTGTTTACATGGATCCTTCTTGAGTCTTCTAGAGGTCGACCGATTAATCGCAATGGCCGATTTCAAGTTCATAACAATCGGAAATCGCCGCCCGAAAATACAGATTTCAAATTTTTATTTATACCTTTATTTAACTAGGCAAGTCCGTTAAGAACACATTCTTATTTTCAGTGACGGCCTAGGAACTGTGGGTTAACTGCCTTGTTCAGGGGCAGAACGACAGATTTTCACCTTGTCAGATCAGGGGATCCTATCTTGCAACCGTACAGTTAACTAGTCCAACGCTCTAACCATTGCACCCCACTAGTAGCCTGCCTGTTACGCGAATGCAGTAGAAGCCAAGGTCAATTGCTAGCTGGCATTACACTTATTAAAAAAAAAAAAAAAAAAATCACTAGTTATAACTCCTAATCCAATTTAGCAGGCAATTTTAACCAGATGAAAGTGTCATTTCTCTTGTGTTCATTGCACGCAGAGTCAGGGTATATGCAAATGTTTGGGAAGCCTGGCTCATTGCGAACTACTTTGCCAGAATTGTACGTAATTATGACATAACATTGAAGGTTGTGCAATGTAACAAAAATATTTAGCCTTGGGGATGCCACCCGTTAGATAAAATACCGAACGGTTCCATATTTCACTGAAATAAACGTTTTGTTTTCGAAATGAGTTTCCGGACATAACCAAAGGCTCGTATTTGTGTGTTATGTTATATATAAGTCTATGATTTGATAGAACAGTCTGACTGAGCAGTAGCAGGCCAGGATTCATTCAAACAGCACTGTTGTGCGTTTTGCCAGCAGCTCTTCGCAAGCACAGCGCAGTTTATGACTTCAAGCCTATCAGCCTAATGGCTGGTGTAACCAATGTGAAATGGCTAGCTAGTTAGCTGGGTGTGCGCTAATACTGTTTCAAACGTCATTCTCGTTACGATTTGGAATAGTTATTCCCCTTGACCTGCAAGGGCCGCGGCTTTTGTGGAGCGATGGGTAACAATGCTTCGGGTGTGGCTGTTGTCGAAGTGTTCCAGGTTCGAGCCCAGGTAGGGGCGAGGGGGATGGAAGCTATACTGTTACTGGCAATACTATAGTGCCTATAAGAACATCCAATAGTCAAAGGTTAATGAAATACATATGGTAGAGAGAAATAGTCCTATAAATACTATATTAACTACAACCTAAAACCTCTGAATATTGAAGTCTCTTGTTAAAAGGAACCACCAACTTCCATTTGTTCTCATGTTCTGACCAAGGAACTTAAACGTTAGCTTTCTTACATGGCACATATTGCACTTTTACTTTCTCCTCCAACACTTTGTTCTTTGCATTTAAACCAAATTGAACATGTTTCATTATTTATGAGGCTAAATTGATTTTATTGATGTATTATATTAAGTTAAAATAAGTGTTCAGAATTGTTGTAATTGTCATTATTACAAAGAGGAAAAACCAAGCCATGAGGTCGAAGGAATTGTCCGTAGTGTCGAAATAGGATTGTGTCGAAGGCACAGATCTGGGAAGGGTCCCAAAACAATGTCTGCAGCATTGAAGGTCCCCAAGAACAGTGGCAGCCATCACGCTTAAAAATGGAAGTTTGGAACCAAGAGACTTTCTACAGCTGGCCCCCCCAGCCAAACTGAGCAATCGGGGGAGAAGGGCCTTGGTCAGAGAGGCATCCAAGAACCCGATGGTCATTGATGTCTCCACAGAGGAAAATAGATTCTCCGGTTTGATGAAACCAGTAACTTTTTGGCCTGAATGCCAAGCGTCACATCTGGGGGGGGAAACTGGCACCATCCCTACGGTGAAGCATGGTGGCAGCATCATGCTGTAGGTATGTTTTTCAGCAGCAGGGACTGGGAGACTAGTCAGGATTAAAGCAAAGATGAACAGAGCATAGTACAGAGAGATCCTTGATGAAGTACTGAGCATTCTGGAGCAGGTTCTCAGAATGAGGAAAATGGTCACCTTCCAACAGATCGACCCTAAGCACACAGCCAAGACAATGCAGTAGTGGCTTCATGACAAGTCTCCGCATGTCTGAGTATCCCAGCCAATGCACGGACGTGAACCCGACCAAACATTACTGGAGAAACCTGAAATTAGCTGTGCAGCAACATTCCCCATCCAACCTGAGCTTGAGGGACCTGCAGAAAAGAACGGGAGAAACTCCCCAAATACAGGTGTGCCAAGCTTGCAGTGTCATACCCACGACTCAATGATGTAATCGCTGTTTAAGGTGCTTCAAAGTACTGAGTAAAGGGTCTGAATACTTATGTAAATGTGATGTCAGCTTAATTTTAATAAATTAGAAAAAAAAAATCTGTTTTTGCTTCGTCATTATGGGGTAATGTAGATAATTTGGTGAATTTTAGAAAAAGGCTATAACTTTACAAAATGTGGAAAAGTCAAGGGGTCTGAATACTTTCCAAAGGCACTGTACTCTAAGGTGCACAGGCGAGAAAGACAACCAAAAATACACCATGCGGACAAAACACTCAACGATAACCTTGATTCTTACAGGCATTTGGAATGTTGCACAAAAACAAATTCGGATTGGTCGCCCAAACCTAGTCCAATAATTTTACGATTCCATAAATGGCAATTTTGGGTTATCAAATTACCGACAAATTAAACGGACAGTGAAAGTGAGTGAAAACCATCAGAGCTGTTTGACAAGTTCTCGCACTTCAATTTTGACCAAATCAACTTCAAAGAAAACAGACCAAGCTCCAGTATTATACTCATGGATTGAGCCGGGTCCAGAGCCCTGGCATTCCCTTGCAGGTGCTAGAACTTCTCAACTAGCCTACCTGGTTAAATTAAAAAAAAAGGAGTGTTGCGCAACCCTGCGAGACCGGCAGAACCACACATGAATGACTTGACTTCCCCTTTAGTGGTCACACTTCAAAAAGCTTTGGCTTTGTGACCTTTGGACAGGAAAATGTCCTCAGACCAGTATAGAATCCATTTGCAAAGAGCCTCCAGCTGTGTCTAACATGCAGTCCTCACCTCCAGGACACAGATTTCTCAACTAGGGATCTCATGATACGATACATGTGCCAATATGTTATGTATTGAGAATGTCACAATTGTGATTCGTACTGCGATTATATGTTCAAAACATATTGCTCACTAAATGTCTGCTGCGGAGAGAAAATGAGTTGAGCATTCATGGAAACAAGTGCTGAAAAAAACAAGTTTCAATTAAAAGTGTTCCTTAAAAAAGGACAACGCCGCCACTTTACTGAACACTTCACAATAACCAAAAAGTTACATTTTATGATCTGTTTTAGACTTCAGTGCTGAGCAAAATCAGAAATTTCTTCTGACATTCAAGTAGAATCCCTGAGATGACCAACAATAAATTGGACAGCCGTGTTCAGTATTCAAAATAACCATTTGTAGTTCTGATCATATTTGATCTTCCAGCTATATGCACACACGTTTCTCTGGTCGTCTAATAACTTCTGGAAATATTTTAAAATAGACGCTTGAATACCTAATGATAGTTATAGCCAACTTACTCAAATTTCAGGTCAATGCTCAAACTCCCATGATTCCATTCGGCGAAACCACTAACACCATAAAGGACCGAAGTTGACGCCTACAGTCATTACAGGCATTTGCAAAAGGCACATTTTCATGTTTACTTGCAAACGTTGTATTAGTTCCAAAAGACCTCCAGTGTTGAATGATTGCTTGGACAGTCGAGGCTGCATGCCTCTTATTGTTGAAAAGACCGTTAAGAAGCAGGTTTAGATTCTTAGCTAGCATTAGCGCCAAATACACAGGCTGCAACACAAAACATTCTTAAAATGTGTTCTAACAGGCCTACATGTTAGGTCTGTTTAAGACAGTTGTTAAGATGACTTATTGCAAACACTTTTTTTGGGGGGGGGGGGGGGGCATGTAGCAGTCAGGGTAACTAGATAATCAACCTATGCTAACCATAAATCACTGTAACAGTAAATTGGAATTATTTTCTTCGGGGCATGGACTCTTACAAGCTGTCGAAAGCATTCCACAGGGATGCTGACCCATGTTGACTGCAATGCTTCCCACAATGGTGTCGAGTTGGCTGGATGTCCATTGGGTGGTGGACCATTCTTGATACATGGGAAACTTGAGTAGCAGAGTGAGTTCTGGACACTCAAACCTGGGCGCCTGGCACCTACTATAAACAGTTTTTTTTAAATGGCCTTAAATATTTTTGACATGCCAATTCACACCCCATGTCTCAAAGCTTTAACGTTTCACCTGGTCAGTCGAGAGGTTCCTAATGTTTTGTATAATCAATGCATATTCAACATGACATTCATGCAAACATAATATATTTTACAACACAAAAAATACACTCATAACATAAGCAATATATTTAGACTATGCTTCGTCAGGGCTTGATTGACAAAATGCACCCTGGGAATCTTAGTATGCTGTAGACGAGGGCAATACAGAAGCTTCAAAGTGGCAAAAACAAGGAATCATGCAGTGTGCCTAACAAAAACAATAGTGTATCATATCTTACAGTAGTGCATATATACACACACTAACTGGTAATGTGGCAGAATTGTCCTTTAAGTAATAGATGTCAAAAGAAGCTATAATAGTTAATCATCCATCCACCAACATCAATTTCCATGGTTGACATAAATTACCATTCTGCCTGATTGTGCCCAAGGCTTGCACAAATAACCCTAGCAACAAGAACATTGACGGCAATATCCTTTACAGGACCAGAACTAATTTCAGGGGTCATCAAGTTTGGGCCACTCATACTAGAAGCTTCTGGTAACATCCCAGTGCCGATCGAGTGGCTCTCAATGGAGCGCTGTATCAGCTCACATCTCAGTGTGACATGGACACTATAGCTATTCCTGGTGACGATAGACTCCATTCTTGCTTGGGAAACTTGCAGGAAAGAGAAAGCCAGGATAAACACAGCCAAATAAATGGGCACTTCAAACCCAGGGACACATGGCAAGTCTATCTGGGGGAACTATTCAAGTTTGCAACACCCTCATAGGTCAGATGAATAGGTGAACTTTCCCCATTTGAGGCAGCTCTGGTCAACATTCCTCAGGTCAGACAATAGCCCAAGAAATGTTGAACAGCCCACAATCTGACGAGGACAGAATCTAAGTAGTTACTCAGCCCAGAGAAAGTCAGCGGCTTAGGTGCGTGTGAGGTACAGATTCATGAATCAGATGCCCTTGCGGACTTATTTGGACATTGGCAGGCATCCAGCACCCCTGATCCACAGAGTCTGAGCAGTTAATCTTCCCTGGCTGTAGATTAATACCCGCTGTCATTCATTCTGTAAGCCAGACACTTTCCTAACCCAGATCTGATGATTATGTTCTAAAACAGAACTCAGGCTTTCCCCCAGTTTGGCAAGAGTAGCCATGAATCTTGCCACATACGGATGGGGGCTATAATGTGCCAAGTAGACAGTGCACCAATACTCTCAAACCTGGCATGTTCTAATTTGATACTGAATATTTTCTTGATTTGCTACAAGCAAATAATACAAGCTGTGTATTAGTTGTCAATTTCATACTGGCGCATACTCCTTGTCAACTTAGCCTACTTTCAAAAAGCCTAAGAAATTATTTTAATAGAACTAGGCATAAGGGAAGAAGAAACATTTGTTTGTGTCTGACATTCGCTGATGGCTCTGATTGACGGGTCTTTTACATTGGGGGGAGCATTCTCTATAGGCCTATATGTCCAGTCAAAGCAGGGTGTGCAGATTCCATCTAACCTCTCTGCGCATGGAACCAGGTAGCGGGATGAAATTCGACAATACGGTGACCGCTACATAGTCATATTAAACATTCATGAAAATACAAGTGTCTTACATGTTTCGAAAGCCTAGAATCGTGCTAATCCAACTGCGTTGTCAGATTTTAACCTCTTGAAACTCCCCATCCCGGATCCGGGATCGTGAATAAAGCCTCAGGCTCATTAGCATAACGCAACGTTAACGATTTCTGAAAATCGCAAATAAAATGAAAATAATGCGCCTACTCTCAAGCTTATCCTTTTCTTAACACTGTCATCTCAGATTTTCAAAATATGCTTTTGAACCATAGCAATTCACTAATTTGTGTAAGAGTATGCTAAGCTAGCATTTTGAGTAGCATTTAGCACGCAACATTTTCACAAAAAACAGATAAATAAAATACCAAATAAATACAATAATATAACCAAATAAATAAAATAATTTACCTTTGAAGAGCTTTGGATGTTTTCAATGAGGAGACTCAGTTACATAGCAAATGTCCAGTTTTCCTGAAAGCATCTTTGTGTAGGAGAAATCGCTCCGTTTTGTACATCACATTTGGCTACCGAAACGAACCGAAAATTCAGTCACCAACAACGTCAAACTTTTTCCGAATTAACTCCATAATATCGACCGAAACATGGCAAACGTTGTTTGGAATCAATCCTCAAGGTGTTTTTTCACATCTCTTCATTGATATATTGTTCGTGGAAGCATGCTCTCTGAATTCCATGGAAAAATACTTGCAGCTGACTTTTGCGCACCAATTTCGGCGCAGGACACCGGGCGGACACCTGGTAAATGTGGTCTCTTATGGTCAATCTTCCAATGATATGCCTACAAATACGTCACAATGCTGCAGACACCTTGGGGAAACGACAGAAAGGGCAGACTCATTCCTCTCGCATTCACAGCCATATAAGGAGACAATGGAAAACGGAGCCTCAAATCCTGCTCATTTCCTGGATGCCGTCTCATCTTGGTTTTGCCTGTAGCTCACGTTCTAGGGCACGCACAGAGAATATCTTTGCAGTTCTGGACACGTCAGAGTGTTTTCTTTCCAAAGCTACCAATTATATGCATAGTCGAGCATCTTTTTGTGACAAAATATTGCGCTTAAAACGGGCACGTCTTTTTATCCAAAAATGATATAGCGCCCCTAGAGTTTCAAGAGGTTAAAAAGGATTTACTGCGAAAGAATACGATGCAATTATTTGAGGATAGAGCCCCATAAATTTAAAAAAACCATTTCAACCAGCACAGGCATAACAAAATCAAACTGCAATAAAATAAATTGTTTACCTTTGACGATCTTCCTCTGTTTGCAATCCCAATGCTCATCGTTACACAATGAATGCTCTTTTGTTTGATAAAATCAATTTTTATATCCTATTAAGAAACATTTTGTGAACCGCTTGTGTCGTGAATTGTCTCATTCCATTTGACGACACAGTCGAGGTAAATACACACACAAAACGTGACTTTCCCAGTAATGTTTGGTTTCATTGCAATCAACTGGTTTGTTTGTAACAACCAAACCTGATGGGTCATTCCGCGGGACGTATCGACTGAAAGAAACCAATTTGAAGACAAGTAATGACATCATTGTGCACCAATGATTTGCCCGCTGTTTCGTTGATTGACTATTTTAACCCAATGACCACTGATAGTCTTGAAATCTAGCTGGGTCGATAGCCAATGAGCTGAGGTAAAGGGCAATATGTAATGTTTGTGTCTGAAGACCAACCCATGTAGTAAACTCCGGCGTAAAGAGGTTCATTCGCCATTGACGATTCATACCGGAAGGAGCAACGCATGTTGCACACAGCATTGTTTTAGTAAAGAGCAGTCAGCTGTTTATATATCAATTAGTATGACAACTAAGTCAGGGAAAGCTACATTAAGTCTAGATATACAGATGTACACACAATTATACAAGGACGATTTATTTAGAGATTCCCAAATGGAGGAATATTTTCAGAACGGAGAGGACATCGTTTTGGACTGGTAAGTTCTTCTCATGTGAATGCCGTTGTATGAAATTCAGTCTCCAGACTGTCATATGTGCTCAGTGTGAACCTGCTTTCATCTGTGAAGAGCACAGGGCGCCAGTGGCGAATTTGCCAATCTTTGTGTTCTCTGGCCAATGCCAAACGTCCTGCACAGTGTTGGGCTGTAAGCGCAACCCCCACCTGTGGATGTCGGCCCTTATATCACCCTCATGGAGTCTGTTTCTGACCGTTTGAGCAGACACATGCACATTTGTGGCCTGCTGGAGGTCATTTTGCAAGGCTCTGGCAGTGCTCCTCCTTGCACAAAGGCGGAGGTAGCGGGTCCTGCTGCTGGGTTGTTGCCCTCCGACGGCCTCCTCCACGTCTCCTGATTTACTGGCCTGTCTCCTGGTAGCACCTCCATGCTCTGTACACTACGCTGACAGACACAGCAAACCTTCTTGACACAGCTTGCATTGCCCACAAGCCGAGTAGGACTTTCTTGAACAGTAGAACAGACTAGGGTTGTCTAGGTTCCAGATGTTCATATCCTCATTCAGTCCACACGGACTTACGTATTATCATCTAAGTACACAAGGGGGAGCCCAAAAAAACATAATCACATTTTGCATCCATTACCAGAATGCCAACAAAATGCTAATGAGCGCAAAGACCGGCAAATCAGCTAACGAAGTTGTGGACACCCCCTCAACTTACTGGAATTAGCGATTTCAGCCACACCCATTGGCAACTGTATAAAAATGGCTCACAGCCACACAATCTCCATAGACAAACGTTGGGTGTAGAATGGCCTTACTGAAGAGCTCAGTGACTTTCAACATGGCACCGGCATAGGCTGTTACCTTTCCAACAAGTGACTTAAGTTTTTGCTCTGCTAGAGCTGCCCCGTCAACTGTAAATGCTGTTATTGTAAAGTGGAAATGTCTAGGAGCAACAACGGCTCAGCAGCAAAGTGGTAGGCCACAAGCTCACAGAATGGGACTACCGAGTACTGAAGGTAAAATGGTCTGGACTGTTTCTCATGGTTTGGGCAAGGCCCCTTAATTCCAGTGAAGGGACATCTTAATGCTACAACATACAATGACTATCTAGACCATTCTTTGCAGCATCAGTTTGAGGAAGGCCCTTTCCTTTGACAGCATGGCAATGCCACCGTGCACAAAACGAGGCCCATACAAAAGTGGTATGCCGAGAGCGGTGTGGATGAACTTGATTGGATGAATTAGAAAACCGACAGCCAGGCCCAACCTCACTAACGCGCTTGCGCTGGTGGTTGAATGGACAAACGTCCCTGCAGCAATGTTTAAACATCTTGTGGAAAGCCTTCCCAGAAGAGTGGAGGCTGTTCGAGGCGGGGGGCAGCGTCATATTAACGCCTATGATCTTGCAATGAAATGATTGACGAGCACATGTCCACACACTCAATTTTTTTATTTTACAAGCAAATGACGAAAAGGTATGCATGCTTGTCTGGAGGAAGAACTGTACTGTGTACGCTGTCTGGAGTCTTGGAGCTGCAAGTGCAACGGGTCTGCCTGCTTCATGGAGAAGGGGGGAGGCGCAGACAGGCCCAGAACAGAAAAAAATAAGGAAATCAAGCTGCAGTGGCAGCTGTACAGGTAACTCATCCAAAGGGCTTTGACTTCAAGCACAGCAGAAAGCCAACACAATATGCCCCACAACATTAAGCAGGTTAACCTTAAGGGTCAACCTAACATTTGTTTTTCCACACAGGAAAAGCTCAAATGCGTAAGAAATGTAGTGCAGCGTTTCGTAAACACAGCTCTATAATGCTTTCTATTGTAGTTTATGCTCAGCATCAAAAAAAGTTGCTGCATTTCTCATGAACAGGCATGCTATCAGAAGACAGCTGACGGATGTGTTGCGACAGACTATTTCTCAGGGTAAATGCCATTTTAACTTTACGCATTAACGCCACTACTTTAGGAAATGTAGCTGGTTATATTTTTATGATAAAGATATGGCCATGCATTGTTTTTAGCAAAAATAAATAAGGGTTTTCACTGTAAACTCATTTACGTGTGTGGCTGCCAGTTTAGCACTACTGTTGTCATTGACGAGCCACTTTCTGCTTAATGATTTATACTATTTATGACAAAACTATAGTTGCATGTCCCTGATCCCTATTGAGAAAAATAAAACACCTTTACTTTCAATATAAAACGCAAACCTGTGAATACACAGCTGGACTCACCAGCTCCTGCTTTCTCCTGCTGTGCTATTTACAAACACTTGACCGGCTCAACTGTTCTGGGGAACTAACAAGCTTCATAATGTAAAATGAACACCCATCTGCTTAGTCTCCTAAAGTATTGCACAAGTTCACGTCGGGTATTTACTTAAAGGACAAATTTATTGAAAAATTTTCAAAAACATTGTTAGCAGTATTGAAAAACTATCACATGACTATTTCTAAATATCCTGGTACAGCCCAAGCCTAGACCAGGCACTAAAGCAGACTGGGAAATATAGAATTTTACACCGCAGATAATACAAAATTGCCTGTTCTGAACTATCCACTAACTGATGCATTTGTCACTTCAAACCATACTTCCTTTAGATCGAAACTGTCAAAAGTACACTCGGGCTAATTTGTAAATAAATGTCACGCACCAAAACATTTTTTTTTAAATGGCCAATTAAATCACTTTTTTACATGAGTTCTAAAATTCTCCAAATGTGATCACTGAGAGAAAAAAAATACGTTTGTGAATCCCTGCCCTACTGTCTGACAATCATACATAAGCCGCTTGCTGGAACTCCAAGAACCATACTCAAACGTATTTAAAAACTAGAGCATTTCAATCATTTTAGTATGGTTGATAGAAACATATCCTTTAACATATATTAGGGAAATGCAAAAAAATAAGGGCCTAATTTATGAAGTTGGAGAACTACGAGTGAGTCATGAAAATCTTATTTCACTATACCTGCACAAGTAATAGCAGCAAGATGGACTCCAGGTAACGTTAATGAAACTACTGGTCATTCATGCATTAAGTCACAGAAGATTCGTTTCTCAGATAACTGATGGGCAATCAACTCAAACTGATCATTATCCATTCCCTGTTTATTATGTTTATGCTTTTAGTTCATTCTGCATTGCAAATGTAAAGCTTAACAGAAAGACAGACAATATATGTTTAAGTTGACACAAGGCACGGCCCCACAAGGCACTACCACATGCTTAGCATGATGCGAGGGCCCACATGCGTGACGCAGGAGAACAAATGAAAGGGAAAATTACTAACCCTAGTTATACAATGACAACACTTGTTGCGTTGTAGATTTAGTGAGCTACCTAGCTCTTGACATAAGCTACATTACTGCATAGAGATGCACGTGTACGTCGGTCTAACTCCAAATCCATGCGCAGTATGCGAAAAACCCGCGCAGTCAAACTCAACCCAATCGTACCCTTTCTCTTGCCTGGGCAACAACAAAACTGCTCGATTTCAAATACGTAGCCAGCCGTATACCTTACATTGCGTCAAGCCATATGTAGATACATTTCTGAACATGTTAGAGTACAGAGAGTTTTACTGGAAACCATGCTTGACAGTTTGACGAATTGTAGCGAGACTAGCCAACATATAGCAAACCATCCAACAAACAGGTGACATGGTTAACGTTAGCTAACTAACACCGATTGAATGAATGACTCAGCTAGCTACCGCGTTAGCAAGCGCCAAGCTACTACAGCTAGCGGTCGAATATGGGGGATGGTAATTCATTCGGCCACCACATGACATGTCAGTGAAAAATGCTATGGTGGTTTACGAGAACTGGGCTCGTTGTCATTAAATAAACTACCTAGGAAGAGGAAGAAAGCCTGGTTACGATGTTTTTAGCGCTTGTTGAGGGTTGAAGCTACAGCCAGTTCTTCAGATGACGGATTGCTTGAGTCCATACAGTGCCACATGCTAGCAGCTTAGCTAGCAAGCAAAGTCAAACAGACAGGCATGTATTAATCAAATCTTCACTCCACAAACCTTGGGATGGTACGGAGGTCCCCTGTTCCTTTATTCTCATCTTGCCGGGAGAACCACACCTCCAACAGCTTCTCGGTTCCCTCGAAGAAGTGTGCACCGTTCTCTTCCATCGTGACACAGCAGACACCAATAACAGAAATTAAATGTAGGTTACGTTTTCAACTTAATTAGTTTGTCCTTGCTTGATCGTTATAATTTATTAAGTACAGTCCTTTAGCAATCCAGGTGTAATTTCTTGGTTTTACCGTCTTCCCTTTTACAGAGAATACTGTAGAGCGACTGCTAGCTAATATCACCGGCCATACTGTGGAAAGCGCAGAATGAGGACTGCACAGTGATTTTATTCACCTAGCCTATCACGTCACCCTCAAGTTAGTCGAATCACATTGGCGGGTCCTTTCCATTAAGTGGCGATTGGCTGAGGCAACTGTCAGCATGACAGAAGTGTGTACATTGCTAATCTCCAAACATATTACAAAATGATGGTTATGCCGATTTGCTACATGTACCTCTCTCAGCTCAAGGCAATAGATGTCATTTGGGCGATAGTATAGTAGACTATTCCTCTAGTTGAGGCTACTTGAGAAAAAAACTCACTTGATTATTTCTATTTAAAAACGTATTGGAGACCTGCACATGTTGGGTCAAACTACAAAAGGGTGACACATTTGTTAATTTGAGTAGAAAATAACACTTGAAATCCCGAGTGGCGCAGCGGTCTAAGGCACATACATCTCAGTGCTCGAGACGTCACTACAGACCCTGGTTCCATCCTGGGCTGTATCACAACCGGCCGTGGTTGGGAGTCCCATAGGGCGGCGCACAATTGGCCCAGTGTCGTCCGGGTAAGGGGAGTGTTTCGTCGTCATTGTAAAATAAGAATTTGTTCTTAACAGACTTGCCTAGTAAAATAAAGGTTCAATAAAAACTCTCACGCAAAATGCGGAATGTAGTTTCACGAACCTTTTACTTCCATGTTGATAACTCAAGCTGACGTTTTTGTAAACTACCTTCCCCAGAAAGCCTTGCGTGCCAATTAGAAACGTCAACGAGCCAGTGAACATTAAACGGAGTAGACCAAAATCCCAAACAAGGAAATGGTGGGGGAATAAAACGACAAGATTATTTAATTAATGCATGTAATAATTAATATTTTATATTATTGTAATTTAAGAAATATTTATGGGTTAAAATGGATTACGACTTCAAAACAAAGCTCGCGGCCGAACGAGAGAAGGTAGAAGATCTGTTCGAATATGAAGGTTGCAAAGTGGGTCGAGGCACATACGGGCACGTTTATAAAGCTAAGCGCAAAGACGGGTAAGATTCTGAACGTTATTGTTTACTCAATAAACTGATTGCATAATGCCGTATGAAGACTATATCTCTTTGCACGTTGGACAGAGACTACATTTGAACCTCCCTGAGCTCTGCCAGTGTCTGTGTTTTTGTTTTCATGTACGCACTCACTCGCAACGGTCCTCCCCCAAAACACCACAGTGATGATGTTTATTATTTGACACCCTGTTCATGGTAACCCAGACTACTTTCAACATTAGTTATTTATATAAGCCTAGTAGAATCGTGTAAGCTATGATCTTGGTCAACTTTGCTAAGTTTTTGCTGCTTAAAATAATCATCATATGATTGCCAAGATCTCTCAAGAGCACTGACACAGTCGAACTCGAACTTGGTGCTGGAATGCAAATAAAACAAGTGTCACAGCAATGATTAGAATACACATCTTTGGCAAATACTTTATTATTATGTTTTTCTAATATGGATAAAATACTCATATCACACAATTAATCATTTTGTAAGCGTTTGCTGTTGCTGTTCCTTATTGACCATTTACTTTGCAAAGGCGCCAACATTTCTGTGGGATCATTTTAAAATACATTGAAATTGTTTTTTTCCTGCACAAGCAAGTGATTGCTGTCTTTGATTCTCATTTGAGAACCAATCTCAAGATATGCCTGGAGCATAGACTTCTCTCCAGATTGAAGGGAAAGTGGAAATGTAGGCTATGCTATTTCGGTTTTGAGGGAGAGTAGATCACTATATAACACTATCATTAGCCTATACTGGACCATTAGGCCTATTAGCCCAATCAGATATGCAAATAGGACATAGGAACTTATCTGCACTGATCAATCAATACTGGAGGTAATCCAGTATATCACCTCCAGTATTGATTGATCAATGTGATGAGATCCTATATGTCTATCTGATTGGGCCAGTAGGCCTAATAGCCCATTATAGGCTTATGATGACAAAGAAAATAATCCCTCCTTTAGGAAAGTCAGTGTAATATGGAACTTTTGTCCATAGTAGCAGAATATATACTATCTGTAATAAACAATAAATAAGTTGCAAAATGTAAATGCCAGTGCAGAGTTGAGGGTGTAGGATCGATAATTTGGCATAGGGCCTTCTGGCACAAGTCGTAAACTCAGCAAAAAAAGAAATGTCCTCTCACTGTCAACTGCATTTATTTTCAGCAAACTTAACATGTGTAAATATTTGTATGAACATAAGATTCAACAACTGAGACATCAACTGAACAAGTTCCACAGACATGTGACTAACAGAAATGGAGTAATGTGTCCCTGAACAAAGGAGGGGTCAAAAACAAAAGTAACAGTCAGTATCGGATGTGGCCACCAGCTGCATTAAGTACCGCAGTGCATCTCCTCCTCATGGATTGCACCAGATTTGCCAGTTCTTGCTGTGAGATGTCATCCCACTCTTCCACCAAGGCACCTACAAGTTCCCGGACATTTCTGGGGGGGAATGGCCCTAGCCCTCACCCTCCGATCCAACAGGTCCCAGACGTGCTCAATGGGACTGAGATCCCGGGTTCTTTGCTGGCCATGGCAGAACACTGACATTCCTGTCTTACAGGAAATCATGCACAGAACGAGCAGTATGGCTGGTGGCATTGTCATGTCAGGATGAGCCTGCAAAAAGGGTACAACATGAGGATGTCTTCCCTGTAACGCACAGTGTTGAGATTACCTGCAATGACAACAAGCTCAGTCCGATGATGCTGTGACACACTGCCCCAGACCATAACGGACCCTCCATCTCCAAATTGATCCCACTCCAGAGTACAGGCCTCGGTGTATCGCTCATTCCTTTGACGATAAACGTGAATCCAACCATCACACCTGGTGAGACAAAACCGCGATTCGTCAGTAAAGAGCACTTTTTGCCAGTCCTGTCTGGTCCAGCGACGGTGGGTTTGTGTCCATGGGCGGCATTGTTGCCGGTGATGTCTGGTGAGGACCTGCCTTACAACAGGCCTACAAGCCCTCAGTCCAGCCTCTCTCAGCCTTTTGCGGACAGTCTGAGCACTGATGGAGGGATTATGCGTTCCTGGTGTAGCTCGGGCAGTTGTTGTTGTTGCCATCCTGTACCTGTCCCGCAGGTGTGATGTTCGAATGTACCGATCCTGTGCAAGTGTTGTTACACGTGGTCTGCCACTGCAAGGACGATCAGCTGTTCGGCCTATCTCCATGTAGCGCTGTCTTAGGTGTCTCACAGTACGGACATTTCAATGTATTGCCCTGGCGACATCTGCAGTCCTCATGCCTCCTTGCAGCATGCCTAAGACATGTTCACTCAGATGAGCAAGGACCCTGGTCATCTTTATTTTGGTGTTTTTCAGAGTCAGTCGAAAGTTCTCTTTAGTGTCCTAAGTTTTCATAACTGTGACCTTAATTGCCTACCATCTGTAAGCTGTTCGTGTCTTAACAACCGTTCCACAGGTGCATGTTCATTAATTGTTTATGGTTAATTGAACAAGCATGGGAAACAGTGCTTGTTCACAATGAAGATCTGTGAAGTTATTTGGATTTTTACACATTATCTTTGAAAGACAGGGTCCTGAAAAAGGGACGTTTCTTTTTTTGCTTTGTTTATTTTCACGGAATGTGGACGATGCAAGTATGGGTGAGGGAGCGTAAAAAGGGCGGGACCAAAGTTGGGGAAAGCTGAACTTTATGCAAATACTCTGCGATATTGCAACGCTATTGACCAATTGAAGCTCACTACTGGATTGGCTATTGATACTTATTACTACCTAGCCTGCTTGCTAGCACCCACATGAGGGCGAAGTTCGCGTGGCTACCTGAATTATTATGTCATGTGGAAATTCACTGTAACCGAATTCGGTTGCATGCTGGTGCTCCGTTCCTCTCATTTCCCGCGAACCCCCCCCCCCCTCTGCTTTTTCTTTCTTACAGGTAGTGTCATCTGTCATTCAAGTAGCCTGAGAAAAAAGGCTGATGTTTTTTGCACATATTGTGTATTAATTTATGTCATTTGTAGGCTTACTAATATTGATAGATAATGGGACTTTTCTATTTAGTTAATCAATAAACTGAGACAGTGTTGTTGTTGCCGATTTTTCAGTGACTCATGCTTTCAGGGGTGGTGCAGTAGGCCTGGCTGACGCAACTT
Source organism: Oncorhynchus masou masou (assembly GCF_036934945.1). Lineage (NCBI taxonomy): Eukaryota > Metazoa > Chordata > Actinopteri > Salmoniformes > Salmonidae > Oncorhynchus > Oncorhynchus masou. Next base: position 14,792,196 of record NC_088227.1, read on the forward strand.
ACGTGAATCACAGCGATGGAGAGCTGTGACACACTGATGTCAGAAGGATTTCGAGTTAGGTGTTAGCCAGACTTAGGCCGAGCCCAGGGGAGAACGATTTGCCCCTCGCATTGAGGATTTCAAGTTGAAGGCTGACGGTGGTACTGCAGGCATTGTTTCCAGAAAACAGGATCCGCCATTAGAATCAATGTGGAAATGGCAATCTTCGTGGTTAATATTTGTGGATCCATTACTTTAAAAAAAATCACAATCATGGAACCAATAATTTATTTTATTTCACTAGATGTATGTCCTTGAACCGATTACTTTAAAATCTCACACAGACAGTTATAAGGATAATTTAGTTGCTAATGGCAGCCTGCAGTACATCGGTTGGCCTTCAACTTGAGATACTCAATGAGAGGGGGCAGCACTGAGTGAGCCTGCAACGTCACTGAATAATAGATTAATAGAATTAACTTTTATATCCTGAAATACACCTTTAACTCAGGTGGAGGTTTTAATTCTGTATCTAATGATTGACAGATATCCAGCATTATTAATCTTGAGTTTAAACTATGTCTTAGTCTTGGATTATTTGATATTTGGAGATCTAAATATGCTGATAAAAAGTACTTCACTTGGAGTAACAAGGACATGTCCAGACAGTCAAGAATTGACTTCTGGTTGATTTAATTCATTAGATAACACTGTAGTCAAGGTATCCATTGAACCATACATTCTTACTGATCTTAAAGTTATATTCTTATCTTAACATTTTTATGTCTCTGACGTTAATAAACTGAGTCTGAGTTATTGGAAACTCAATAGTAGACTGTTGGAAGATGATCATTTCAAGATGGATGCCAAAAATATTATACAAGAAAATTGGAGGAAAGCCAAACTATTTAAGTCTTATGGGAAATATTGGGAATTAATGAAGTATGAAATAAGACAGTCATGAAGAGAGGTAAAGAAATATCTGAACTTAACAAGTTTCTCTTCCCTCAATTTTTTAAGGAAATACTTTCTCTAATCTCTATAGAGGACCTTGATGAAGAAGGAAATATTTTTTTTCTTTAGAAATTGACCATATGAAGAGAGAGCAAAAGGTGCATTTGTAAAATCAAGAAAGAGATGGTTTGAGGTAGGTGAAAAAAAACCCACAAAATACATACAATTTAGAGAGAAATTCAGAATTTACCTCAATTCATAAGCTTAATATAGATGACAAAGAAAATTAAAACTCCAAAGATATTCCAAAATATGTTTCACAATTCTATGGTAATTTTTATACCAGTAATGTCTGTCCTACTGGTGACATATCTGCCTTTCTAGACTCTGTCAAAAACTATGCAAAATTCATAGATGAAGACTTCCAAAAGTCTTGATTAATTTATTTATATTAATGAAATAAACAAATGTATCAGCAAGTTAAAAGAGAACAAATCTCGAGGGAATTGATGGCTTTATTAGTTCAATCTATAAATATTTTCAGGGGGATATTGTTGAATTTATTTATATTTAATGTTTAAGGAGGCAATTGATTTAGGGGTCCTGCCTGTTTCTATGACACAAGGCCTCATTTCTGTGATGCCTCAACCAAACAAAGTTCCAATGATGTTTGAAAATTGGAGACCAATCACATTAACGAACATTGATGTAAAGCTACTTGCATCCATCTTTGCAGAAAGACTTAAAGGTATTGACCAAATAATTTATGATACCCAGTCTGTTTTTTTGAAGAGCTGACATATATGTAATAATATTCAACTTGTTTTGGAATTGATAGACTACAATGAGCACATTATGGAATATAGCTTTATTTTATTTGTAGACCTGTACAAGTCTTTTGAGACTTCGATTTTTGGATTTTGGTCAATATTTTCAAGGTGTACAATAATTAAGACACTTTACAATAATAGTAACAGCTCTGTTATATTATCCATGGAACTTCAGAGATTCGACATTAGACACAGAATTAAACAAGGATGCCCAATTTCTCCTTTCTTATTTGTATAGGTCACACAAGTTATGGCACTTCATATCAATACAGATTGTTTTAGGAGTACTCAGATACAAGATAAAGAGAGAATGTTCACAATTGGCTGACAACACCACAATTTTTTTTTTAAAGATCATAATGAAGTCAGGAAAGCTATTGAGGGTATTAATACCTTCTCACATGTATCTGGTTTATCTCTGAATATTAGGAAATGTGAATGATTTGTGTTGAAAAAATGTGACTTAAACTCTGTATGTAACGATGTGATCACATATCTTGGTATTAAAGTTAGCAAAGATCAGAAAGAAAGGGACAACTTAAATTGCTCTCCTTTTGTAGAGGACATTGGAAAGAGATATAACTCCTGGTTATTAAGACATCTTTCTTTATCTGGATGTGTACTTTTGTCCAAATCTGAAGGTCTGTCCAGATTAGTTTACACCTCCATTGCTTTGGATGTTCCTCTGTCAGTAACTAAAATGGTTGATACTAAATTATTTAACTTCACACGGAGGAATAAACCTAATTACTTAAGAAAAGCTGTAACAAAGTGAGGGAGGGTGGAATGCTCTGGATTTTAAAACCTCTATTACAGTCTTTAAGATCTAATGGATACAAAACTATTTAAGAAATAAGTATTGCATTTGGAATATAATCCCTAATTTAATATTTCAACATATTTGTGGTCTAGAATTCTTACTCAAATGCAACTTTGATGTGGATAAAGATCCCTATTAAGCTTGCTAACTTTTATAAACAAGTACTTCTAACTTGGAACCTCCATGTACAAACCATTTTCCCCACATAGATATACAATCTGGAATAATAAAGACTTAAAATACAAAAACAAGTATTTTTATTCAGGAACTGGTTTGACAACAGCGTTATCTGGGTTAAACAATTATTGGATAATGATGGACAACTATATGATTATCCAGAATTCATGAGAACACAAATGTTACATTCTCCCCTGAGGAGTTTCAAATAGTTGTTTGAGCTGTCCCTAAAGGTGCTATTCTTCTTTTTAGGAGAATATAACAATACTCCAAGTGCCACTTTTGAGGATTTTGTAGCCTCAATATTGCTAAACTATAAATGTAATAACATGTATATAAGAACTCCGTCAAGATGTTACTATTGCATCTGCTAGAATATACTGGAATGCAGCCCAAGGACAAGTGAACTGGAACAAAGTCTCGTTGTTGTCTGGCAAATACCTCTTTCACCTTATTAGATTTACAGTATCATACAAACACATTCATAGAATCTACCCTGTAAAGACCTTTATCATACACAGATTGGGAGTGTTCTTATGTCAGAAGATTTTATTTTAAAAGAAGCAACTATTAATGTTAATTTGAAAGACTCTATTGTATGAACTCTGATTTAACATTCATTGTTCTTTCTTTATTTTTCATACAGATTCTATATCCATAAAATGAAGTGGGCGGAGAACAAACCCCTCTTCACGTTGATTTAAGATGGAATTGAAATATTATTTTGAAAATTATCAGTAAGTGTAAAAACAAAAAAGCAATACTTACCATAAAAAAAATTTACAAATGGAAAATGTATCTAAAATGTACCCCAGTCTGTTAGGTTGATATACACTTGTTTGTGATTTTCTGTTTTTGTATTTGTTTTGTTCATAATAATAATAAAAAGATAGATAGATAGATATATATATATATATATATATATATATATATATATATATATATATATATATATATATATATATATATATATATATATATATATAAAGCAAGAGTTTGCAAAGCAACAGCATCAACTTCCGGGTAGACAGGCGAAGCGCTAGTATGCTCAACTAAAAGTATACCCTTCGTTTACACCAGTGGTTCCCAAACTTTTTATAGTCCCGTACCCCTTCAAACATTCAACCTCTAGCTGCGTACCCCCTCTAGCACCACAGCAAGCGCACTCTCAAATGTTGTTTTTTTGCCATATTTTTTTTGCCATCATCATCCCTGCCACACACACACACTATACAATAAAAAAATGAAACATTTTACCCCCTTTTCTCCCCAATTTTGTGGTATCCAATTGTTAGTAGTTACTATCTTGTCTCATCGCTACAACTCCCATACGGGCTCGGGAGAGACGAAGGTCGAAAGCCATGCATCCTCCGAAACACAACCCAACCAAGCCGCACTGCTTCTTAACACAGCGTGCATCCAACCCGGAAGCCAGCCGCACCAATGTGTCGGAGGAAACACTGTGCACCTGGCGACCTGGTTAGCATGCACTGCGCCCGGCCCGCCACAGGAGTCGCTAGTGCGCAATGAGACAAGGATATCCCTACCGGCCAAACCCTCCCTAACCCGGACGACGCTAAGCCAATTGTGCGTCGCCCCATGGACGTCCCGGTCGCGGCCGGCTGCGACAGAGCCTGGGCTCGATACAATACTTGTATTAAACATAAGAATGAGTGTGATTTTTTTTTTGTCACAACCTGGCTCGTGGGAAGTGACGAAGAGCTCCTATAGGACCAGTGCACAAATAATAATAATAATAAGAAGAAGAAGAATTTTGCTCTTTATTTAACCATCTTACATATAAAACCTAATTTGTTCATCGAAAATTGTAAATAACTCACCACAGGTTAATGAGAAGGGTGTGCTTGAAAGGATGCACATAACGCTGCAATGTTGGGTTGTATTGGAGAAAGTCTCAATCTTAAATAATTTTCCACACACAATCTGTGCCTGTATTTAGTTTTCATGCTAGTGATGGCTGAGAAAGTTTTTTTAACAGTGTGATTTGCCAAGGCAGCATACTCTGAGCGTAGCCCAATCCAGTAATCTGGCAGTGGCTTCCGATTTTAAATTCAATTTTCACAGAACCGCTTGTTGCAATTTCAATGAGGCCCTCTTGTTCAGTAAGTGGACTGGAGGCAGGGCATGAAAGGGATAACGTATCCAGTTGTTTGTGTCATTCATTTCAGTTAAGTACCTGCGGAATTGCGCACCCAACTCACTCAGGTGCTTCGCTATATCACATTTGACATTGTCCATAAGCTTGAGTTCATTTGCATACAATAATGGAAAGTCCTGTGTATTGTTCTTGTTAATGAGACAGAGAAGAGCTCCAACTTCTTAATCATAGCTTCAATTTTGTCCCTCACATTGAATATAGTTGCGGAGAGTCCCTGTAATCCTAGATTCAGATCATTCAGGTGAGAAAAAACATCACCCAGATAGTCCAGACGTGTGAGAAACTCATCATCATGTAAGCGGTCAGACAAGTGAAAAATGATGGTCTCTCAATTCAAAAACACGTGTCAATACTTTACATGGTCGCTGCCCATATCATTGAATAGTGCCGAAAATGCACGAGAGTTCAGGGACCTTGATTTAACAAAGTTAACCATTTTAACTGTAGTGTCCAAAACGTCTTTCAAGCTGTCAGGCATTCCCTTGGCAGCCAGAGCCTCTCAGTTGATGCTGCGGTGTACCCAAGTGGCGTCGGGAGCAACTGCTTGCACGCGCGTTACCACTCCACTTTGTCTCCCTGTCATGGCTTTTGCGCCATCAATAAAGAAACCAACAAGAGCAGCAGCTACGTTTGGTTACATACAGACCTTTAGTGGAATTCCCCCGAGAGAGTAACGGTTAATGTTATTGGATGTTAATTATTTGACATTGTGTTGTTATTTTTCTGAACACTATAGGTGGTTTAATTTTATTTTTGGCAGTGAAACGAGGCTACTCAGGCTGTTGGACTGTTTGAAAATGTGAAAAAAAATATATGTATATATTTGGCGTATCCCTGACGGCATTGCGCATACCCCAGTTTGGGAATATCTAGTTTATAGTATACTAAAATGAACTAATAGTATATAGTGGGCTCCGGAGTGGCGCAGCATTCTAAGGCACAGTCCCTGGTTCAAATCCAGGCTGCATCACATCCGGCTGTGATTGGGCAGCGCACAATTGGTCCAGCGTGGTCTTGGTTTGGCCGGGTGAGGCCGTCATTTGTAAATAAGAATTTGTTCTTAATTGGAGATCTTAGGTGGCACCATTTTACACCTACAGTAACTAAGATGTTTGGTGCTGTATTTCTCAATGAAAAAATGTGCATGAAAACGAGTCGTCTCTCGTTGAATGACAACAAAGACTTTATTGAAAAAACCCTGCAGTTGGCCAATCACGAACGAAGGGGCGTAGAATTAGTCTCCCGAACGTCGGCTAGCCTCGAGGAAAAACGTGTGTGGCCAACAGTCGAAAAAACCCTCACCGAAGTCGAAAACTAACAAAAACATCACAAAATGTCACCGTAATATATGCACAAAATCTTCTGAACTGTTTCGGGAGGGAAGCATCCTTTATTTACCATTCGTATTATGTGGTGGAAAATAGCAAAAGAAAAAGCCCCCCCCCCCCTACATGTTTTGTATTCTTGTTGTGCATTAGCATTTTCTATGACTAGACAGTCCACTGTGTTGTTCATGATTACAGTGTTGTTTACTGTGCATCAGGGATGTTGGAGATGTCATGTTTGATTAAAAAAACACATCCACTCACTATGGATTTGTAGTACAACATTTGGTCTCCATTATCCAAGGTTTTTCACCTTTTCACCAAAACCATTTTCTGCAATCGAACACGTTTGAAGTAGGCTCAATAATATTTTCTGAAAAGTCAATATTGGGTTAATAAATGTTCCCCTACTACAAAGATATGGCTTATCTCAGATAATCAATTGTCCCCTGTATCGTAGTGTGCTGTATGTGTGCATACCACAATATGTCTCACATTTCTTCATTGGCAGGCACATCTCATCAATGCCTTTTCCCACCACCAGCAAGTTTTTACAAGGGCATAGGAATACCCTCAGAATACAATGTCAAGAAAAAAGCCCTCCGATTTTTCCTGACGCTTCATTTATTAAATCAAATCCTTTTTGTCTTTGATCATTCTGATTCCGCACTGTGTGTGCTGTGAGTTCTGTATGTAGGCTATGGTTGAATCCAGAGCGTGTGTTTGCATTGGGGGTTGAAATGCAGGGTGGTTAGATAATGATGAGAGGCTACACTCAACAACAACAGAGCACGCCCGTGGCGAGGGAATAGCTGTCTTCAGCAAGAGGATGTTGCTAATGGCAGGGATTCTACTGTTCCGCAAGAACACGTTGAGCAGTCCGTCTCCATCATTTCCATATCCCCTGTCCTTTCTGACTCTCGCTCATAAACACACAACCTTCAATACCTGATGCAGTATTTTATTAATCTATCTATGCTCAAGAACAAGGGATTTGTCCCTGTGTTACATTGCCAAAGAAATAAAGCTGGTTTGTGATGTCCTGTTTTTTTGTGGTTATTTGTCTGTTTCTCTGCAGGAAAGATGAGAAGGAGTATGCACTGAAGCAAATTGAAGGAACTGGAATATCCATGTCTGCTTGCAGGGAAATTGCTGTAAGTTAATATATTGCTTAAAGGCACTGTATAGTCCTTTCTCCTACAATGTTGTTGTCCCTTCTCCTGTGTTTTCTCCTACAATAAGATATTAAGTGTAGTCGCTGCAACGTGCCATTTTCTTGACTTTAACCCTTTAGCTGGTGCTATATTAAAGAGTAAAAACCTAAGAACTGTTCTATTTTGTCTGTAGAGTGTATTCCTGTACTGATGTGCTTCTGGGATTGTAATAGCCCCAGAGTTTTGCAGTGTTCCTAATGGCATAAAGAATAGAGACATCACCATGTAAATATATAAGGTTTGCACATTTTATGGCTCCCACACGTCTACTGTATAGTGTTCAGACCTCCAATGTGTTATAAACAATACAATATTTGCCTTTGGTGCAAAGAGTGAAACACACACAAACGAGTGCCCCTTGTGAAGACGCTGGCGTCCACCCAGCTCCTCTTTTCTTACACTCAGCGGTCGCTTACATTTTTCACTTGCTCCGCAGGTTATTCCTAACCCAGTGCAAAGCAGAAGCAGTCCAAGAACACATGCTACACACAGGGGAGCTGTAGCCTCTTACCAACCGTCTTGACTTCCGTGAGCTTGTCGATTTTTAAGGCAGCCCCCCCCGCACCTCTCTGATTCAGAGGGGATTGAGTGAAATGCGGAAGAGATGTTTTTTAGTTGAACGCATTCAGTTGTACAACTGACTAGGTATCTTCCCTTTGCTTTCCCTACATTTTGTTTCACTACACGGATGTGATGTGTCTGGGTAGCGAAGTAGAATGTAAGCTTGTGAGATTGGGATGGTTCGTACCAGGCTAGGGGAGCGGACTGGGATATGTTATGTAAGTTCCACATACCAACCTCTCTAGGTATGTGATACATGATCCACACAATATCAGAACGTTGTATGCTGGTTACACTACATGTTGTGGTGACAAACCTACTGTGTATTCTACCCACAATACAGTCAAGCTTACTCAGTGGGTGATGGTTGGCTGCAAACCGTGAGAGTAAGAAAGGATTTGTGCGTTATTGCTAATCTTAAAGAAAAAACTGTTCTTTGGGTGGGGGTAGGGGGGGTGGTGGGGGCTGGCACAGACGTCAATTCATCATCAGTTCCAGGTTGGTTCAACTTAATTTCAGTGAAATTAAATGGAAACAATGTTGAATCAACCAGTGTGTGCCCAGTGGGTAGTGTAGTGTGTGTATACTAGAGCAGCTGCGTTGACTTGGGGTGTGTTTGAGTGGTTATGGGTTGCTGTGTGTGTGGTTATGGGTTGCATTTGTGATTGTCTGTAAGGGTTGGATGTGTGACGAGTCAGTGTGAATAGTCTCTAAAATGCATATAGTCTCTCGTGTGAAAATAGTCTCAAAGGTACAGGTCTGTGTAGGGAGACCAGCTAGGGTTAGCTGTTCAGCAGTGTGATGGCCTGGCGGTAGAATTGAACAGAGGTACAGGCGTGTTTTGGCTATAAGCCGCTGCCTCAGCTCTGACTGCAGTACTGCAGAAAGGGACTGACTGAATGACTGGATACTCCATCTGGACATGTCTACTCCTGCTCAGCCCAAACTCTCACTATCCAACACTCATCATTCCCATCCCAGGAGTGGGGACACCTATGGTATCCTCTCCAGGTGACCCTTAACACTTTAGCCCCACATAGTGTTCAACCCATAGAGATCCTGTTTAATTACAATAGGGGCTTGATCATAAAACCTCAGCGTTTTAGAATGGGGTGAAAATGGCAGCCATATTTGTCAGGAAAACATCCAAACCAGTCTAATTGGAATGAATGGCAGAAGAGGCACAATCCGGCTTTTACTTATGTAGGAACATAAAAGAATAAGGCATGTGATATGAATGGAATGTTGGCAATTAATTCGAGAAATGAATGTAATCATTATTTAAACTGTCTGCCTAGCTAGCTAGCTAACAAACATACAGTGCAGATAAATTCATTGTGTAAAATAATCTTATCACAGCACTGGCAAACCATAGTTGACCAACTCCCTGACCAAAATGGCTGACCTTTCATCATAAGAAGGTTCATGTCCATTCTAGTATTCTAATTCCTCATTCTATGGTTCACCCACTCTGCTTTCAGAAGTAGCTATACAGGGAAACATTCATAGAATTAGGAATTACAATAGTAATTAAATAGGTAATTGAATAGAATATCTATGATTATTCTGATAATTATAACAGAACATGAAGCTTTCATTCAAAAAAAAGTCTCAGCTCAAATTCTACTATGGCAGCATTGCTTTGTTTTTCGAACCATCAGACGGAAATTCTGGCAAGGAATGTTACTAAAATTGTTCTGAATGAAAGTAAATATTGGTGTGTTTTTTGTTGGTGATCTGACCCAGTATTGGGAATCTAGCTAGCGTGTTTAGCCTGTTCTGTTTGCATAGCACCCCTCTCCCAGTTTCTCTCCACAGTGGATCCTATCATCCTGGCCTATGACCGTGTGTAGCTGCACACTGTCAGTCGGTGTCAGGTTACTGCTCTGACTGTATTACTGCTCTGCTTCTCTCTCTCTTCTGGCGCCATCCTCTAGTTTGTGCTACAGGAGACTGAATTGTCAGATGGCACAGAGTTCTGGCCAGTGTGCAATTTTTCCTTCGTGTGACCTCTGATGCTTATTCATTGTACTATAAACTGATGGATTAGTCAGCCCTGTGTCACCACTGGCTGGCTTGCCCTCATGACTACTATAATGCTGTTGAAACGCAAACACGTCCCTGGAAAATTGCCCATAGTTTGTTCAATTCATGAATTTCAATCTGTTACCTTTTCTTTTTGGTAGTGCTATGGGATTGACCCAGACCCTTTGGACACCCTCAGGAGGAAAGCTGCAGACCTGGGTTCAAATACAAGCCTGTTTGTCATTTAAAAACACATTTTCATTAAATACTTACTTTCTTTGTATTCATGGCCCGAATCAACTGCTTCTATTGGAAGTAGGCCTATTTGAAAGTATTCCAAATATATGATTTCAAATACCAAACAGACCTAGGTTCAAATGCATGGGAGCATTCATTTGTATTTAAAAAAACACTATGTTCAAATTAGCGCAATGAGAGTTAATCAGTTCTAAAATGTTAGTGCACGTTTTTATTGTGATTAATTGCATTGTCTGTAAGTATTCAAAATACACTGAAAACATCTTGTACAAGTGGGAAATAGGACAAATAAAAGCACCCACCAAATTAGTATTATTATTATTAGATGAGCAGTCCAACAGAAGGCTCCCATCATCACATCACATAACACCCGAGGGGCGCCTACTGAAGTTAAGAGCCACCAGAAATGGATTTTGCTCAAAGTCTCTCAGACCAACTTCGCTTCAACAGAACAATGGTCTCTTTGTGTCACCACCACTGCAACCCCCCATTTTGTTGTGCAAACTGTGCTAGAGTTTAATGTTTGGTATGCCACACTCACAACTGACTGAGGGAGGTTTTGCTGCCATGTGTTATTGGTTTTGTGCATTCAAATGGCTTGAGGATCTTTTTTGCTTTTTCCATGTTGGTATGTCCCTTCAGAAGTTGTGGAAAAATCATTATGTGTAATACATTTTCAGAAGCGAATGTACAGTACTTTTTGAAATTGTGCAATCATTGGAATTAATTAATTCATTTATTTATTCAAGCTTTTACATAATGTAATGGGTAATGTTTCCTCATGAAACCAGATGACTGGATGTCCTTTGGGTGGTGGACCATTCTTGATACACATGGGAAACTGTTGAGCATGAAAGACCCAGCAGCGTTGCAGTTCTTGACACTCCCAAACCAGAGCGCCTGGCACCTACTACCATACCCCGTTCAAAGGCACTTAAATCTTTTGTCTTGCCCATTCACCTTCTGAATGGCACACATACACAATCCATGTCTCATTTGTCTGGAGGCTTAAATATCCTTCTTTCGCCTGTCTCCTCCCCTTAATCTACACTGATTTTGAAGTGGATTTAACAGGTGACATCAATAGGGGATCATAGCATTCACCTGGTCAGTCTATGTCATGGAAAGAGCTAATGTTTTGTGCACTCAGTGTATGTTGATGTGTAGGCCTATTAATTGTATTGAATTAAGCAAGGTTTTGTAACTCATCTGCGTCAGAGGATCCACAAGTAACCACTGCACTGCCACTGAGCTGGTTGTTGAAACAGAGCTTAAAGCAGCTGGTTGCATAATGTACTATAGACCAGTCAGTGGGGATTCAAGTTGAACCTCTCTCACCCCTTAAAACCCCTGTTACACAGGAGACTATGTTTAGATGATAGTGGGTAAGTCCTCAGGAAGTGAACTGACCTGTGGAGGCCTGTACTAAATAAAGGCCTCCGTGTGTGTGAGCCTTCCTAGAGAAAGAATCCTGCTCGCTTTCACTCTGGTCAGTCAGTGGGTTTATCCATGTCTGTGGTTGATGGGGTTTCTCAATCACTTTTTCTATTTCTCTTTCCGCGATACAGCGGTAACATTTTATTTAATATATCTTTTAGATGTGTCATTCTCCGTTTTCTCTCAAACTCAGTCGGTGGTCAATATACCTAGGGGTTTGGTGGTAAGCTTACTTCTATTGCCGCTTATGGTGTGGCCTGAGGTCTGCCAGTACTTCTCGCTTGTTGTCCAAAGGCTTTTTTGGTCCGTGACTCATGCAGAAAATCTGAGCAGTGTATTGGCACTGCAACCCCAATTAAAAACCCTGTTATTGTGCAATTCTGGCATCCATTTTCACCCATTCTACTTCAAGAGTCTATTTCTAAACTAACAGGTGTGGGTCTGTTGTTGGTCCAATTTAGATTGACCCACCTCAAGGGTTGAAACATTGTTTGAAATGTGGCGTTTCCCCTGAAGCAAGTCCCATTTTTTTCTCTTTAGTTTTATATCAGAAAACGGCTTTTGTTTTAATACAATAAAAGGGGACCAGGGTAAATGTCCTTCAGACGAAACAATGACAACAGTGATTTGCACAAACATGTACTTTGTTTCACGAAAACAAGAGGGAGGGCCAGAGGGAAATGAGTGAGTTTTTTTTTTTTTTTTTTTTTTGTGTTGTAAAAAAGTTTTTTTAAAGGCACTCTCAGGGGATCTTTCATCAGATAAGCCCACATTGGGAAAGGCGACACATTGGCTATGCTACACATTACGCCTTAACACTACGCCACGCAAAACCACACCACGGGAAACATTGGCAATCAGGTTTACTAGGGGACAGGGATAATGGGTCCCTCGACACAAGACACCTGATACTGAATTTTCCTGTGAATCCTATGATCATGGATTCCCTCTGGGACCTGCTTTGGCTCGATCTCAGAGTAGTTCTGCTATTCACTCCGTCAGCCAGACCCAGTCAGCTATTCTCTCCCACCATTCTAATCACTGTGCAAACATGACCATATTTTGGTTGTGTTTGCATAGGGAGGGGGTTAACAGGCTCCCTCACTTGGTTTCCATGGATGAAATGAGAGTCAGTGACAGTGTGTCCATGCCGAGGAAGGTCTTTTTTTAGTACAGTAGCTCGATAGGGGAAGATGGTTGTATGATTGGAATTTTGTTTCATATGAAGTTAAAAAAGGAAAATAGAGGTAGAAGCTAGCTTAATGATGATATAAAACCAATGGCCATTTTGAAATTGAATTGCTCTGTGCATCTTTTTATGGCACACATTAGCCATGAGATGGGTTCTTCAGGGGAGTTATATTACGTACCTAAGAGAACCTGCGTGTGGGTATCCATTCTGTTCAAGAATATGCCGCTTGTAGCTACGCTAATCTTCCCCAGAGCCACAGACACCATGGTTACTCAATGACACAGCAGAGTCAGCAGGTTCTGGGCGACATGGAATAACAAGAGCAAATGGCTGGCGGCGTCACGAGCAGAGAGAGCGGAATGCTTGCCTTGCCTTCACTTTGTTCAGTCTCAGGGGAAAAGCTTGGTGTAATGGTTCTCTGTCCCAAACACACAGCAGCATGCCTCCTGGATTTATCGACCCAGTGCACTGTAGCCGCGTGAGGGAAGCCAGCGAGTTAGTCAGTCCTCAGATACGTCCCCAAATAGCACCCTATCCCTTGTGTAGTGCACTTCTTTTTATTAGGGCCCATGTGGCTCTGGTTAAAAATGAGAGCACTATATAGGATGTCATTTGAGACTCAACCCAACTCGAAGAAATGCTGTTTTCTTGTGGTTCCTCTCACTCCCTTATCCCCCTTTGTTTTGACTCTTGATCATTGAGTGTAATACAAAACCCACATTGATCTAAACCCTTGTACAGTACCAGTCAAGTTTGGACACACCTACTCATTCCAAATAATGTATTGTGTCATTTCGAAGTCACTTTTGTTGTAAATGAGAATATAGTATTTTTATAAACACTTCTACATTTATGTGGATTAATAATATAATTTCAAGCATTCCACATGAAGCTGGTTGAGAGAATGCCAAGAGTGTGCAAAGCTGTCATCAAGGCAAATGGTGGCTATTTGAAGAATGTGAAATATAAACTATATTTTGATTTGTTTAACACTTTTTGGGGGGGTTACTGCAGTACGTGCTTCCTTGTGTGTTATTTCATAGTGTTGATGTCTTCACTATTATTCTACAATGTAGAAAATAGTAAAAATAATGAAAAAACCTTGAATGAGTAGGTATGTCTACACTTTTGACTAGTACTGTAAATGTGACAATCTATCATGTGCTAATGACTGCCTAAGATTAAATGTCCCTCGAAATAAACTGAATTGTTAGCTATTTAACTGTCCAAATGATATGTGGTGTTATTTACAGTTTATAAGGGTCAGGGGTGGTTAGTGGCATGAAAGCCAAAGACCAGGTCGTATGTGCCCTCTTTTTAAAGGTATATTGGCTGTCCTGGCCACAGAGGCTGTGCTAACGTTTGACCCAAATCTAGCCAGAGCTTTCGCTGTAAAAAAAAAAGAAAGACACATTTTTCCCAGAACAGACCAAGGACTTGTTCTTGCCACACGTTCACTATGAGGGTTCTGGTGAGGCTACATTGTTTTAAATACATTTTTCTTGTACTCAATTTGTATTTTCTTTCCTGTTATTGTTACTGATTTCGACAGACAAACAGGAAAGGTTTGAAGCAGGAAATGTGTACAATATTGGGATTTACAGCACGGTCACAAAAGATTGATGACACAAGACGTGTCTATTTTATGGATTGAGCAGATTGATAGTGCATAAATCGTGACCTTTTCATGTTAATTGCCACGCTATGTGTAGCAGAAAAAAAGAATCAGGGACACAAATCCAAACAAAGATGGCAACAACTCAGACCACGAGACAGCTCGTGCCCTGACTGCCCTATGTACCTGTGCATGTTGAGGTACTACCTTAAAGGGATACTTCTGGATTTGGGCTATGAGGTTCCTTATCTACTTCACCAGAGTTCTGATTAACATGTGGATACCATTTTTATGTCTCTGTGTTCAGTAAGGAAGGAAGTTAGAGTTGTTATGTGGAAGTCTGTGTATCTATTAGCATTGCCCCATGTACCATGGGGTATGAAATTATTGATGAATATGAGCAATAGTTATAGAATAAATAATTCAAATACTGAGCTATATTGTATATTATTTATCCACATAAATAATATCCACATAATTTACTATTCATTTATATTGGGCACAAAATAATCTGAAACACAACCAAAATGATCAGCAAATGCATCCAACAAGTTTGTAAAGGTACAACCTTCATGTAGTCATTGCCTGCTAGGAATTAATTAATTAATTCTAAGAATCTTTAGTGGTGTCAATAATTTGGACCCCCTACCTTTTTGAGAGAAAAAATGTATTACTTGCTGAACAAATATCTTTCTCTGAGCAATTCTATTAGTATAAAATAATACTATTACCTTGTTTTTTTTTTGCATACAATATAACTCGCAATTTTAACTTTTATTTTATACAGTCATTAAATATTGCTCATCTTTATCAAGGGTGTCAATAATTTCAGACACCAATGATGATATGACCTCATCTTGACCCAGTCAGACTTTTTCTATACTCCGCGCAGTAAAATGTCCCCTGGGATAGCTGCCATTTTCTTCCTGTGACCCGAAGAGAGAGAGAGAGAGAGTGGATTACGGGCATCTGATTACGGCAGTGAGGTTTCACTAAGGCGATGCCCCCTGTAAAGGAACATGAACATTGACAGAGGCTGTCCTCCTGGTTACAGTACGTTGTTGTTGCACTATCCTCGCTTTACTCTTGTTCTGTGTTCTCAAATTCACTTCAGATTGGAGTGATTCCACAAAGGTCCAATCCCCTGTGATGGACTCACTGCAATAAGCTTATTGGGTCTGGGTCAAAGGGGATTGAGTATTAACCTGAAATGTTAAGATGAAAAACCAGCACTGTTATCCTACTGTACTATATGCATATTCTGGAATTCCCCGGGATAAATACAATGTGTTGTTATACCAGATACTGTTTGCTCTTTATCATAACAAAATGAACTTTTAGACATTTCGTAGTCATGTGACTGCACAGTATCACTGTTTTCATTAATTTAGATGATTCTAAACAGTGCATACTGTTGAACGCTGTACTATGAGAAACCGTGAAGGCTGCTGAGGAGAGGACGGCTGATAGTAATGGCTGGAATGGAGTCAATGGAATTGTATCAACCACCCAGAAACCATATATTTGATACCATTCCATTGACTCCATTACAGGTATTATTATGAGTCGTCCTCCCCTCAGCAGCCTCCACTGTTGAGAAACCAGATGTGTGACGGTCATGGAATTTTGATTGACGATTATCGGCCAGCCAAATGAAGCGGTCACCATACACTATACAGTTGAAGTCGGAAGCTTACATACACATTTACATTTTACATTTAAGTCATTTGGCAGACGCTCTTATCCAGAGCGACTTACAAATTGGTGAATTCACCTTATGACATCCAGTGGAACAGCCACTTTACAATAGTGCATCTAAATCATTTAAGGGGGGGTGAGAAGGATTACTTTATCCTATCCTAGGTATTCCTTAAAGAGGTGGGGTTTCAGGTGTCTCCGGAAGGTGGTGATTGACTCCGCTGTCTTGGCGTCGTGAGGGAGTTTGTTCCACCATTGGGGGGCCAGAGCAGCGAACAGTTTTGACTGGGCTGAGCGGGAACTGTATTTCCTCAGTGGTAGGGAGGCGAGCAGGCCAGAGGTGGATGAACGCAGTGCCCTTGTTTGGGTGTAGGGCCTGATCAGAGCCTGGAGGTACTGCGGTGCCGTTCCCCTCACAGCTCCGTAGGCAAGCACCATGGTCTTGTAGCGGATGCGAGTTTCAACTGGAAGCCAGTGGAGAGAGCGGAGGAGCGGTGTGACGTGAGAGAACTTGGGAAGGTTGAACACCAGACGGGCTGCGGCGTTCTGGATGAGTTGTAGGGGTTTAATGGCACAGGCAGGGAGCCCAGCCAACAGCGAGTTGCAGTAATCCAGACGGGAGATGACAAGTGCCTGGATTAGGACCTGCGCCGCTTCCTGTGTGAGGCAGGGTCGTACTCTGCGGATGTTGTAGAGCATGAACCTACAGGAACGGGCCACCGCCTTGATGTTAGTTGAGAACGACAGGGTGTTGTCCAGGATCACGCCAAGGTTCTTAGCGCTCTGGGAGGAGGACACAATGGAGTTGTCAACCGTGATGGCGAGATCATGGAACGGGCAGTCCTTCCCCGGGAGGAAGAGCAGCTCCGTCTTGCCGAGGTTCAGCTTGAGGTGGTGATCCGTCATCCACACTGATATGTCTGCCAGACATGCAGAGATGCGATTCGCCACCTGGTCATCAGAAGGGGGAAAGGAGAAGATTAATTGTGTGTTGTCTGCATAGCAATGATAGGAGAGACCATGTGAGGTTATGACAGAGCCAAGTGACTTGGTGTATAGCGAGAATAGGAGAGGGCCTAGAACAGAGCCCTGGGGGACACCAGTGGTGAGAGCGCGTGGTGAGGAGACAGATTCTCACCACGCCACCTGGTAGGAGCGACCTGTCAGGTAGGACGCAATCCAAGCGTGGGCCGCACCGGAGATGCCCAACTCGGAGAGGGTGGAGAGGAGGATCTGATGGTTCACAGTATCGAAGGCAGCCGATAGGTCTAGAAGGATGAGAGCAGTGCTGGTAATCGGTAGACGGTGGACGTTAGCTAGCTGCTGGGCAGATAGCAGTGTAGACTACGTTAGGACGACGAAATACGATAATTACGCAATTATCTTTGATACAAAGACGGCTATGTAGCTAGCTAAGAAGAAATTGCTAAGATTAGACAACACTTAGGTTGGAGTCGTTGAAAAACAAGTTTTAATCACTCCACAAATTTCTTGTTAACAAACTATAGTTTGTCGGTTAGGACATCTACTTTGTCCACGACACAATACATTTTTCCAACAATTGTTTACAGACAGATTATTTCACTTATAATTCACTGTATCACAATTCCAGTGGGTCAGGAGTTTACATACACTTAAGTTGACTGTGCCTTTAAACAGCTTGGAAAATTCCAGAAAATGATGTCATGGCTTTAGAAGCTTCTGCTAGGCTAATTGACATAATTTGAGTCAATTGGGGGTGTACCTGTGGACGTATTTCAAGGCCTACCTTTAAACTCAGTGCCTCTTTGCTTGAAATCATGGGAAAATGTAAATAAATCAGCCAAGACATCAGAAAAACAATTGTAGACCTCCACAAGTTTGGTTCATCCTTGGGAGCAATTTCCAAATGCCTGAAGGTACCACATTCATCTGTACAAGCAATAGTACGCAAGTATAAACACCATGGGACCACGCAGCCGCCATACCACTCAGGAAGGAGACATGTTCTGTCTCCTAGAGATTAATGTACTTTGGTGCGAAAAGTGAGAATCAATCCCAGAACAACAGCAAAGGACCCTGTGAAGATGCTGGAGGAAACGGGTACAAAAGTATCTATATCCACAGTAAAACAAGTCCTATATTGACATAACCTGAAAGGCAGCTCAGCGAGGAAGAAGCCACTGCTCCAAAACTGCCATTAAAAAAAATACAACTGTACATGGAGACAAAGATCGTACTTTTTGGAGAAATGGACTCTGGTCTGATGAAATAAAAATAGAACTGTTTGGCCATAATGACCATCGTTATGTTAGCAGGAAAAGGGAGAGGATTGCAAGCTGAAGAACACCTTCCCAATAGTGTAGCACGAGGGTGGCAGCATCATGTTGTGGGGGTGCTTTGCTGCAGGAGGGACTGGTGCACTTCACAAAATAGATGGCATCAAGGGAAGTTATGTTGATATATTGAAGCAATATCTCAAGACATCGGTCAGGAAGTTAAAGCTTGGTCGCAAATGGATCTTCCAAACCCCAAGCATACTTCCAAAGTTGTGGCAAAATGGCTTAGGGACAACAAAGTCAAGGTATTGGAGTGGCCATCAAAAAGTCCTGACCTCAATCCCATAGAAAATGTGTGGTCAGAACTGAAAAAGCCTGTGCGAGCAAGGAGGGTTTACGAACCTGACTTTGACCCAAGTTAAAGAATTTAAAGGCAATGCTACCAGATACTAATTAAGTGTATGTAAACTTTTGACCCACTGGGAATGTGATGAAAGAAATAAAAGCCGAAGTTAATAAATCTCTCCACTATTATTCTGACATTTCACATTCTTGAAATAAAGTGGTGATCCTAACTGACCTAAGACAGGGAATTTTTACCCGGGTTAAATGTCATGAATTGTTAAACTGAATTTAAATGTATTTGGCTAAGGTGTATGTAAACTTCCGACTTCAACTGTATATTCAAAAGTATGTGGACACGCCTTCAAATGAGTGGATTCGGCTATTTCAGACACACCCATTGTTGATCGGTGCAAGCTCCATAAACAAACATTGGCAGTAGAATGGCCTTACTAAAGTGCTCAGTGACATTCAACGTGGCACTGTCATAGGATGTCACCTTTCCAACAAGTCAGTTCGTCAAATCTCTGCACTGCTAGTGCTGCCCCGGTCAACTGTAAGTGCTGTAATGAAGTGGAAATGTCTAGGAGCAAAAACGGCTCAGCTGCGAAGTGGTAGGCCACACAAGCTCACAGAACGGGACTGCAGAGTGCTGAAGTACATAGTGTAAATATCGTCTGTCTTCGGTTGCAACACTCTACCGAGTTCCAAATTGCTTCTGGAAGCAACGTCAGCTCAAGAACTGTTCATCGGGAGCGTCGTGAAATGGGTTAACATGGCCGAGCAGTCTCACACAAGCCTAACACCTCGATCACACCGACAGCGTTGTTGCGTAAAATGGTACGCTGCATCCTTTGAATGTGTACGCAACGAAAGTTTAACATTCACCTTCTGCAACCATTTCTGTCAAGCTGTCGACGCATACAGTTTGATCCATACGTTCAAGAATAACTTATGCACCACACAGAACACAATGCATTTGCCTCTACATCGCAATGCTGCATGGCAAACACAGCATTTTATTGGAAAGGAATGTACTTCTGGTGTACCAAAATGCAATGACACTGTCGGTGTGAGCGAGGCGTAAGAACAACAAGCGCAATGTGAAGCGTCGGCTGGAGTGGTGTAAAGCTTGCTGCCGTTGGACTCTGGAGCAGTGGAAACGTTTTCTCTGGAGTGAGGAATCACGCTTCACCATTTGGGAGTCCGACAGACAAATCTCGTTTTGGCAGATGCCAGGAGAACGTTACTATGGTGCCAACTGTAAAGATTGGTGGAGGAGGAATAATGGACTGGGGTGGTTTTTCATGGTTCGGGCTAGGCCCCTTAGTTCCAGTGAAGGGAAATCTTAACGCTACAGCATACAATGACATTCTAGACGATTCTGTGCTTCCAACTTTGTGGCAACAGTTTGGCGAAGGCCCTTTCCTGTTTCAGCATGAAATGCTCCCGTGCAAAAAGCGAGGTCCATACAGAAATGGTTTGTCGAGATCGGTGTGGAAGACTGGCACTTGACTGGCCTGCACAAAGCCCTGACCTCAACCCTATCAAACATCTTTGGGATGAATTGGAATGCTGACTGCGAGCCAGGCCCAATTTCCCAACATCAGTGCCCGACCTCACGGCTCTTGTAGCTGAATGGTAGCTAGTCCCCTCAGCAATGTTCCAACATAGAGTGGAAAGCCATCCCAGAAGAGTGAAGGCTGTTATAGCAGAAAAGGGGTGCACCAACTCCATATTAATGCCTATTATTTTGGAATGAGATGTTTGAAGAGCAGGTGTTCACATATTTTTTGGTAATGTGGTGTAATATCCTTCAAAATGCTGCCATAAAAATAGAACGAATAGAATGGTGGTCCCCCAGGAAGTAAAAGCAGGTAGTTTACCCATCAATATGTGCTGTGGTTTGTTGATTCAACCCAACTGACATTACAAAAGAGACATTCTATTGCATGACCCACAGCAGTTAACATCATCTGAATGAACATAAACTCAGCAAAAAAAGAAACGTCCCTTTTTCAGGACCATGTCTTTCAAAGATGATTTGTAAAAATCCATATAACTTCACAGATCTTCATTGTAAAGGGTTTAAACACTGCTTCCCGTGCTTTGTTCAATGAAACATAAAGAATTCATGAACATGCACCTGTGGAACGGGGCGGTGTGTCACAGCATCATCGGACTGAGCTTGTTGTCATTGCAGGCAATCTCAACGCTGTGCGTTACAGGGAAGACATCCTCCTCCCTCGTGTGGTACCCTTCCTGCAGGCTCATCCTGACGATATCCTCCAGCATGACAATGCCACCACGCACAGGACTAGCAGGATGGCTGATTTCCTGCAAGACAGGAATGTCAGTGTTCTGCCATGGCCAGCAAATAGCCTTGATCTCAGTCCCATTGAGCACACCTGGGACCTGTTGGATCGGAGGGTGAGGGCTAGAGCCATTCCCCCCAGAAATGTCCGGGAACTTGCAGGCGCCTTGGTGGAAGAGTGGGCTAACGTATCACAGCAAGAACTGGCAAATCTGGTGCAGTCCATGAGGAGGAGATGTACTGCAGTACTTAGTGCAGCTGGTGGCCACACCAGATACTGACTGTCACTTTTGCCCCATCCCCATTTGTTCAGGGACACATTATTCCATCTCTGTTATTCACATCTGTCGAACTTGTTCAGTTTACGTCTCAGTTGTTGAATCTTATGTTCAAACTATTGCATCCCAATACCAGACAGCCATTGAGATTCTACCCATGAGTTTACCAGTCAAATTTCCAGGGTTAGAGGGTCCACGCACATTCTATTCATTCTATTTCTATGTGTGCCGCTGCTTGTTTCAGCAAGGAGCAACAATGTTTCATCAAGTAATTAAGAGTCCATGTTACCGCAGAAACAGATTCAACGTCACGAATGTCTGCCCCGTCTTGAGTCAGCTGTTCGTTGACAGAAGATGGGTTATTTTATTTTCATTACGGTCTTCATCCATAACCGTTGGTTATGCGGTTATACAATAACTGTGCCAGACCTACAAACCAGCATTAGTCTTGTGTGGGTGGCTAGTCCTTGTGGCTCTTTGAATCCAGTCAGCGTGGCCAGCGTCATAGAGCCGGGGTTCTGCCTGTAGTCTGCCTCTAAACCAGGGGCTCATTAGCACAATGCCATATGATAACCCAGGGATTAGGCTGTGATTTAAACACAAACCTCAATAACCCTCCTCCTCATTTCCCCCATCCAAAAGCCAAATCAAACATGCTGCATACAATCACAGCATTATTCCCCCTGCTCTGTGTTCACTGTTCACCCCCCTCGTCACTTTTTTAAGCTTACTACTGTAGTACTAGCCCGCCTTGCGGGTAGAACCGAGGGGGAGGCTGTGTGTGCTTTGGTGTGTGCATGATCTAGCACAAGGTCAATGCAGAGAGCTACCCCCACCTGGCTGTAACCCTCTCTGTCCGTGTCGGGCGTACACTCTGAAATTTTAGCCGTCTGTGCCCTTGCCCAAACATCACTGTTACCATGGTTACTCCATGGCTATCAGTCTGAATGATGTTGCTGGGGGGAAAGACTCAATAGGTCTCTACAAGCCAGAATGTTGAATAAAATGATGTTTGAGGTGACTTTACCGGTTGTCTGTGCGCTTGGTCATTTTAGCAGCAGCAGGAGGTAGAGAGGGTATCCACGGGAAAGTGTTGTTTTCCTGACCTTTTTGTGGCACTGGTATGGTCTGTCGCTTATATTTTCAATCTCTTGATTCATTGCACGTGATGCACAATATGTAAACAATAGCCAAATGCAACCAAATTTAGTCGACCGAAGCACGTTTCCTCGCAACAAGCTGGAAGTGTACAACCTGAGGCTCAGCCATACTGTGCAAGTGTTTGCGCGTGCGAATTGCATCAGTATGGAAACTAAAAACCAGAGGTACAAACCAATATACACACCAGCGTACTGAAAGTCGGGTTAATAACACTACTCTGTTGATATTTTGTCTTAATCTTCGAGCAGCGGAAGGACAAACCACACAGACAACCGGTAGAGCAAGTTTGTGTATTATTCCATGGGATTTCAGGCCCGGTGACAAGAGTAATCACATTAGCCCTATGGGTGAATAATTAATTCACTGGATAGCTGGATTACGGACCGTTTCAGCTCTTTCTCTCCACACACACACACACACACACACACACACACACACACACACACACCCTCCCACATCGACATCGTAGTCTATCTAAAGGGCTCGATTGATTATGGATTCAGTTGTTTGTCCGAGAGTGCCTCCGCTGACAAAAGAAGCTGGGAGGGATGAATATGAAGAGAAACAGCTGAGATTGTAGGAGTGTAATGTCATTATCTTAGTGCAGTAATACATTGTCCTTAGTGTGCAGGAGTGCACTGTCTTTATGTTAGTGCTGTAAAGTGAAGACAGACCTGGGGTGCTGTGTCTCTGACACAGCTGTGCTGGGGCTGAGTTGCCTGCGACAGTGGCGCTGGAACATTGGCTTTGGACCCATTAGTATGGCACACAGTGTTCAGTGGACAGACTAGAGCAGTTAACACACGCAGGGCCATCCCTTTTATGGAATAAATCCATGGAAACACAGCTCTGGGCTGGGCTGGCTGCATAACCTGATGGTTGAAGTGGGATGGAGAGTTCACAACGACAACACATATGCCCTCATCTGATTAAAGTGGTGTGGAAATCCCTCATGAATTTCAATCAATTTCAGTCTTCCTTTTTGTTCAATTACCATTTCAAATCAAATTTATATATATAGCCCTTCTTACATCAGCTGATATATCAAAGTGCTGTAAAGAAACAATGCAGGTGTAGAAGCACGGCATTTGTCAGTTGAATGAAGTCAAGCCCATGGTTTTTGACCTTTTATAGGTTAGGTGTTCTGGTAAGCCAGGGCATTATATTTTCTATCAGGCATAAACAGTAGGCTACAGCGTGCAGGAAACCTGTTATACTTGATGCACCTAATTAGTGTCATTTTTTAAAGTTCATGACATTTCATTGAAATGATGTGGAAACAACGTTGAATTAACCAATGTGTGCAGTGACAACTAAAAGATATCAAATCTAAATGTATTAGTCACATGCGCCGAATACAACAGGTGTAGACCTTACAGGGAATTGCTTACTTACGAGCCCCTAACCAATGCAAATAGTCTGGGTAATCATTTGAATAGATGTTCAGGAGTCTTATGGCTTGGGGGTAGAAGCTGCTTAGAAGCTTCTTAGACCTAGACTTGGCACTCCGGTACTGCTTGTTGTGCGGTAGCAGGGAAAACAGTCTTTGACTAGGGTAACTGGAGTCTTTGACAGTTGTTAAGACCTTCCTCTGACACCGCCTGGTATAGAGGTCCTGGATGGCAGGAAGCTTGGCACTAGTGATGTACTGGGCCGTTCGCACTACCCTCTGTAGTACCTTGCGGTCGGAGGCCAAGCAGTTGCCATACCAGGCAGTGATGCAACCAGTCAGGATGCTCTTGAGGATCTGAGGACCCATGCCAAATCCTTTCAGTCTCCTGAGGGGGAATAGGTTTTGTCGTTCCCGCTTCACGACTGTCTTGGTATGCTTGGACCATGTTAGTTTGTTGGTGATGTGGACACCAAGGTACTTGAAGCTCTCGACCTGCTCCACTGCATCCCCGTCGATGAGAATAGGGGCATGCTCCGTCCTCTTTGCGGGAGAGATTGTTGTCCTGGCACCACACTGCCAGCTCTCTGAACTCCTCCCTATAGGCTGTCTCATTGTTGTCGGTGATCAGGCATACCACTGTTGTATCATCGGCAAATTGAGTGATGGTGTTATTTCGTGCCTGGCCGTGCAGTCATGAGTGAACAGGGAGTACAGGAGGGGGCTGAGCACGCACCCCTGAGGGACCCCTGTGTTGAGGATCAGTGTGGCGGATGTGTTGTTACCTACCCTTACCACCTGGGGGCGAACCGTCAGGAAGTCCAGGACCCCGTTGTAGAGGGAGGTGTTTAGTCCCAGGGCCCTTAGCTTATTGATGAGCTTTGAGTGCACTATGGTGTTGAATGCTGAGCTGTAGTCAATGAATAGCATTCTCACATAGGTGTTCCTTCTGTCCAGGTGGGAAAGGGAAGTGTGGAGTGCAATAGAGAATGCATCATCTGTGGGTCTGTGGGGGCGGTATGCAAATTGGAGTGGGTCTAGGGTTTCTGGGATGATGGTGTTGATGTGAGCCATGACCAGCCTTTCAAAGCACCTCATGGCTACAGACGTGAGTGCTACGCGTTGGTAGTCATTTAGGCAGGTTACCTTAGTGGTCTTGGTCACAGGTACTATGGTGGTCTGCTTAAAACATGTTGGTGTTCGACTCTGTCAGAAAGAGGTTGAAAAAGTCAGTGAAGACACTTGCTCGTTGGTCAGGGCATGCTCGCAGTACACGTCCTGGTTATCCGTCTTGCCCTGCGGCCTTGTGAATGTTGACATGTCTAAAGGTCTTACTCACATCGGCTGCGGAGAGCGTGATCACACAGTCTTCCGGTACAGCTGGTGCTCTCATGCATGTTTCAGTGATATTTGCCTCGAAGCGAGCATAGAGGTAGTTTAGCTCGCCTGATAGGCTCGTGTCACTGGGCAGCTCTCGGCTGTGCTTCCCTTTGTAGTCTGTGATGGTTGCAAGCACTGCCACATCCGACGGGCTTCCGAGCCGGTGTTGTACAACTCGATCTTAGTCCTGCTTTGCCTGTTTGATGGTTCGTCGGAGGGCATAGCGGGATTTCTTATAAACTTCCGGGTTAGAGTCCCGCTCCTTGAAAACGGCAGCTCTAGCCTTTAGCCCAGTGTGAATGTTGCCTGTAATCCATGGCTTCTGGTTGGGGTATGTACTAGAGGTCGACCGATGTGTGTGTGTGTGTGTGTGTGTGTGTGTGTGTGTGTGTGTGTGTGTGTGTGTGTGTGTGTGTGTGTGTGTGTGTGTGTGTGTATGTATATATGTGTAATAATGACAATTACAACAATACTGAATGAACAATGAACACTTTTTTTATTTTTAACTAAATATAATACATCAATAAAATCAATTTAGTCTCAAATAAAGTGCAATATGTGCCATGTAAAAAAAGCTAACGTTTATGTTCCTTGCTCAGAGCATGAGAATATATGAAAGCTGGTGGTTCCTTTTAACATGAGTAGGTAAGAAGTTTTAGGTTGTAGTTATTATAGGACTATTTCTCTCTATACCATTTGTATTTCATATACCTTTGACTGTTGGCTGTTCTAATAGGTAATTTAGTATTGCCAGCCTAATCTCGGGAGTTGAAGTCATAAACAGCGCAATGCTTGAAGCATTGCGAAGAGCTGCTGGCAAATGCAGGAACGTGCTCTGTGAATGAATGTTTAGGAGCCTGCTACTGCCTACCACTGCTCAGTCAGACTGCTTTATCAAATCATAGACTTAATTATAATATAATAACACACAGAAATACGAGCCTTAGGTAATTAATTAATATTGTCAAATCCGGAAACCATCATTTCGAAAATATAACGTTTATTATTTCAGTGAAATACGGAATCGTTCCTTATTTTATCTAACGGGTGGCATCCCTAAGTCTAAATATTGCTGTTACATTGCACAACCTTCAATGTTATGTCATAATTATGTACAATTCTGGCAAATTAGTTCGCAACAAGCCAGGCGGCCTAAACTGTTGCATATACCCAGACACTGCGTTCAATGAACGCAAGAGAAGTGACACAATTTGCCTAGTTAATATTGCTTGCTAACATGAATTTATTTTAACTAAATATGCAGGTTTAAAAAAAATGTAGTTCTGTGTATTGATTTTAAGAAAGGCATTGATGTTTATGATTAGGTTCATTTGTGCTTTTTTCGCAAATGCGCTTTTGTTAAATCATCCCCTGTTTGGCGAAGTTGGTTGTCTTTGTTAGGAAGAAATGGTCTTCACACAGTTCGCAACGAGCCAGACGGCCCAAACTGCTGCATATACCCTGACTCTGTTGCACAGAACGCAAGGGAAGTTACACAATTTCCCTAGTTAAAAGAAATTCATGGTAGCAGGCAATATTAACTAAATATGCAGGTTTAAAAATATTTACTTGTGTATTGATTTTAAGAAAGGCGTTGATGTTTATGGTTAGGTACACATTGGTGCCATGACAGTGCTTTTTTCTCAAATGCACTTGTTAAATCACCCATTTGTCTTAGTAGGCTGTGATTCAATGATAAATTAACAGGCACCGCATCGATTTATATGCAACGCAGGACAAGCTAGATAAGCTAGTAATATCATCAACCATGTGTAGTTAACTAGTGATTATGTTAAGATTGAGTGTTTTCTATAAGATAAGTTTAATGCTAGCTAGCACCTTACCTTGGCTCCTTGCTGCACTCACATAACAGGTAGTCAGCCTGCCACGCAGTCTCCTCGTGGTGTGCAATGTAATCGGCCATAATCTGTGTCCAAAAATGCAGATTAATGATTGTTATGAAAACTTAAAATCGGCCCTAATTAATCGGCCAATCCGATTAATCGGTCGACCTCTAGTATGTACGTACAGTCACTGTGGGGACGACGTCCTCAATGCACTTATTGATGAAGCCAATGACAGGTGTGGTGTACTCCGAAAATGCAATTGGAGGAATCCCATAACATATTCCAGTCTGTGCTAGTAAAACAGTCCTGTAGCTTAGCATCTGCTTCACTGTTGCTTCCTGCTTCAATTGTTGCTTGTAAGCAGGAATCAGGAGGATGGAATTATGGTCAGTTTTGCCAAATGTAGGGCGAGGGAGAGCTTTGTATGCATCTCTGTGTGTGGAGTATAGGTGGTCCAGAGTTAATTTCCCTCTGGTTGCACATTTAACATGCTGATTAGAAATTTGGTAAAACTGATTTAAGTTTCCCTGCATTAAAGTCTCCGGCTACTAGGAGCGTCGCCTCTGGGTGTAGCGTTTTCTTGTTTGCTTATGGCGGAATACAGCTAATTCAATGGTATCTTGGTACCTCTGACTGACTGAGGTGGTATGTGAACAGCTACGAAGATAACAGATGAGAACTCTCTCGGTAGGCCGTGTGATCTACAGCTTATCATGATATACACAACCTCAGGCGAGAAATAGGTGTCCTACATGCTGTAGGCTACTTTTTATGCCTGTTATGAATCTCTCATGTCCTGTAACTCCTCCTCTGACGAAGAGGTGGAACAAAGATCGGACCAAAATGCAACGTGGTTCGTTCGATACATCTTTAATGATGAAGAACACGAACAATACAAAACAACAAACGTTGAAAACCGAAACAGCCCTGACTGGTGCAACAAACACAGAGACAGGAACAATCACCCACAAACACACAGTGGAACCCAGGCTACCTAAATATGGTTCCCAATCAGAGACAACGATAATCACCTGACTCTGATTGAGAACCGCCTCAGGCATCCATAGCCTAATCTGTACACCCCACACAACCCCAAGACGAAACACACTACAAACAAACCCATGTCACACCCTGGCCTGACCCAATAAATGAAGATAACATAATAAATATAGACCAGGGCGTGACATGTCCTAGCTCACCGGAACACCTAACTGATAAAGAGACAAACCATGGGCTTGACTTCATTCAACTGAGAAAGGGAAAGTAAACAAAAAGGAAGACTGAAATTGAGTGAAATTCATGAGGGATTTCCACACCACTTTAATCAGATGAGGGAACATGTGACTAAACATAGATGGCTCATTCATCACAAAACCCAGATATTGCTAACTACTTTAATGACATTTTCATTGGCAAGATAAACAAACATGCCAGCAACAAACACTGACACTACACATGCAAGTATATCTGACCAAATTATGAAAGACAAAAATTATACTTTTGAATCCCATAAAGTCATTGTGGAAGAGGTGAAAAAGTTATTGTTGTCTATGAACAATGACAAGCCAACGGGGTCTGACAATCTGGATGGAAAATTAATGAGAATAATAGCGGGTGATATTGCCACTCCTATTTGCCACATCTTCAATTTAAGCAGACTAGAAAGTGTGTGCCCCCAGGCCTGGAGGGAAGCGAAAGTTATTCCGCTACCCAAGAATAGTAAAGCCCCCTTTACTGGCTCAAATGGCCGACCAATCAGCCTGTTACCAACCCTTAGTAAACTTCTGGAAAATATTGTGTTTGACCAGATACAATGCTATTTCACAGTAAACAACCGACTTTTAGCACACTTATAGTGAAGGACACTCAACAAGCACAGCACTTACACAAATGACTGATGATTGGCTGAGAGAAATTAATGATAAAATGATTGGGGGGGCTGTTTTGTTAGACTTCAGTGCAGCTTTTGACATTATTGATCATAGTCTGCTGCTGGAAAAATGTATGTATAAGGGCTTTACACTCACTGCTATAACAGAACACGGAGGGTGATCTTTCATGGAAGCCTCTCAAACATAATCCAGGTAGAATCAGGAATTCCCCAGGGTAGCTGTTGTCATGACTGTCCTGACCAGGTCAGGTTACAGGAGACCACAACCCTACAGATTATCTCTCAACCCCAACAGAGGAGGAGAGATCTAGGGGACTTTGAAGACTTCTGAAGATGTGGGGGGGTTTATAAACCCTCACGCCCCTGGTAAATCTCAGGCTACAGACAAATTCCTTTGTCCTGTTACTATGGAGAACCAGCCTCAGAACATTAAACATGAAAAAAGGGACTTTGGAACAATGTTTTCCGTCAGCCACAATGGTGGTCATGACGATATATGGAATATGAAAATGTTTTTTTGTTGTTTTTTTTTTGTCATTTTTTTGTCATTTTTTTGTCATTTTTGTTTTGTTATTAAAGGTTAATAGATTATGTTATTACGAAAACATTGTAATGTGAAGAGTTCCTAGTATATGTTTGATGTTTATACATTGTACGTTATTTGGAAAATATCCAAATCAAAGAGAATGTTTTGGGGAAGATGAAATGTTTTTAGACAACATTTATGTTTTTAGACAAATTTAGACAAGTTAGTTGTCTAAATTTGGATTTGAATCAAATCTAGACCTTGCCTCATTAACTTGGTACGCCCAGAAAATTGTCCTAAAGGCGGTTACGCCCACTTCTGACCCAAGGGTATAACACCTGTGAGTATAGAATTTACAGGAGGACTACGTGACCCAGTTGCAGCAAGGTCTAAAAAGTCAACGAACCCAGAACGCAACGCAAGTTTGAGGACAAAGAAATCCTTTTCTACCCAAGCTACGGATGAGTAGCTGTGTCTAAGCGGGTGAATTCAAGTCGAACCACCTAAGCCTCCATCTCCCATCGAATTGTGGTATCTAAAGGGTTTCATTCCTATGCTGTGAGCTACAGAGCTGACTGTCCTCAGAAGACCCCCTTCCAGAGCAAAGGGTGAGGGAACAGACTCCGAAGCCCAAAAGGACACTGACATCGGTAGGACTCTCAGAGAGGTGCGCCGGAGTAGCGCGTCATCGAACAGCTGAAGGCCTACGCAGAGAATCCTCGGAGATCATCCCCACGTAATTACATCATTATATTCTGACCCATAAGAGCGGCAGTTTGGGGCAAGGCTAGGGTTAGAATAGCATAGCTGACAAATTCATCCAAATGTATATTTCTCTTGTGTACTTTGTTTTCTCTCTCTATTGAATCTTCATTGTGGTTAACACGCGCCATAGTGTGTTGGCCCGTTATACTTAGTTCTAATCAATAGCCTATAATGTATTTTGTCTATGTGTATCTTTTATCATCATTTGAGCTTTTTAGTAAATAAATATTCAACTAAGATTGGTGTGGAACGAATTCATTGGTGAGACCCGGGTCCGTGCAGATTCACGGGCTATACGACGTTCAGAACGAGATTGGTAGAAGCAACTTGTTAATTAGCGGCTGTTGTAAAATCGATATTCTGATATTCTTTGAGTTAATTTGGGAAATAGAAACTCAATAAAAACTAGTTTTCCCATGGTGCCCCAGGTTAATGAGTTAATAATTGCTTGATTCAGTTAATCTAGGATGGGGAGAAGTCTGTCCATGGTAAGGCACTGTTCTGCCTTATAAACAACACTATCAACAAGGCAGGTCCTACAGGCCTTAGTTTTGTCACACCTAGACTGCTGTTCAGTAGTGTGTTCAGGTGCCACAAAGAGGGATTTGGGAAAATTGCAGTTGGCTCATAACAGGAATTACCTTTAAGTACACAGAGAGCTAACATTAATGACATGCATGTCAATCTCTCATGGCTCAAAGTGGAAGTGACTTCATCATTCATTGTTTTTGGAAGAAATGTATGTACAGAGCTGTCTGTTTTAAAATACGAGCACACAGCTTGGACACCCATGCATACCACACAAGACATCCCAACAGAGGTCTCTTCACAGTCCCCAAGTCCAGAACAGACTATGGGAGGTGCACATTACTACATAGAACCATGACTACATTGATCTCTATTCCACATCAGGTAACTGATGCAAGCAGTAGAATCAGATAAAAATACACCTCATGGAACAATTGGGACTGTGGAAGAGACACACACAAAGGTACAGACACATGCATACGCACACATTGTGATATTGTTGCATGGTAGTATTGAACATTTTGTGTTGTGGATGTGGAGTGGTGTAGGGATGTTAAATGATTTACTGTTTTGTCTTTAGCTCATTCGGCACCAACATATTTCTCTGCCTTGGCAGCAACTAATGGGGATCCCTAATAAATACACATTTGATGATGTTGAAATGGTGCTGGAGTAGTGGGGCAGTTCCTGATTTTTTTGTGACTTGCGGTAACTCTGGTTCTAAATCAGTAGTTGTTTAGTAGTCCGAAAATGTCAAACATTAACTTGCTTGACCATGCTGTATTAAGTCATGTAACTGTTTGTTTGTGGGGAGGTGTTGCTCTCTGGTTTTATGATGAAACTAATGTGTGGTTGAATTTATTCTGCCACTTTCTTCTTATTGTGTTTTTTTTCTTCTTCGTCTTCTGATTGGCTTAAACCCAACAGATTATGGGGACATTCTATGAAAAGGGCTAGGCTATATATTTGGGGCGGCAGGTAGCCTAGTGTTGAGAGCGTTGTGCCAGTAACCGAAAGGTTGATAGATCGAATCCCCGAGCTGACAAGGTAAAAATCTGTCGTTCTGCCCTGAACAAGGCAGTTAACCCACTGTTGGGCCGTCATTGTAAATAAGAATTTGTTCTTAACTGACTTGTCTCGTAAAATAAAGGTTAAATAAAAAAAATAAAAAAATGTAAGTATTACATCGTTTTAACACTATATACCACCATATAACATCATAAAACAGAAGCATAACACACGCCAACTTGCTTATGGAAAGCCAATAGTTTGTGTCATGCCAGCCAGAGTGACTTGCTATTAGGGACACCAGCTGTGTCATTATATTGTGAACACAGGATAATTGTGAGTAGTGGACTGTTTCAAAGATATGTTCCTGGTAACAAAACAAACTCATGTATGTGGATGGATGAACGGGTAGTAGAGAGTCTAATCTATTCTAACTCAGGAAACTTGATGTTTCCTGTTATACTTGATGTACCTGATTTACTGTAATTTTTCAAAGTTCATGTTTTAACCCTGAATGACAAAATCAAATCAAATTTATTTATATAGCCCTTCGTACATCAGCTGATATCTCAAAGTGCTGTACAGAAACCCAGCCTAAAACCCCAAACAGCAAGCAATGCAGGTGTAGAAGCACGGTGGCTAGGAAAAACTCCCTAGAAAGGCCAAAACCTAGGAAGAAACCTAGAGAGGAACCAGGCTATGTGGGGTGGCCAGTCCTCTTCTGGCTGTGCCGGGTGGAGATTATAACAGAACATGGCCAAGATGTTCAAATGTTCATAAATGACCAGCATGGTCGAATAATAATAAGGCAGAACAGTTGAAACTGGAGCAGCAGCACGGCCAGGTGAACTGGGGACAGCAAGGAGTCATCATGTCAGGTAGTCCTGGGGCATGGTCCTAGGGCTCAGGTCCTCCGAGAGAGAGAAAGAGAGAGAGAAGGAGAGAATTAGAGAACGCACACTTCGATTCACACAGGACACCGAATAGGACAGGAGAAGTACTCCAGTTATAACAAACTGACCCTAGCCCCCCGACACAAACTACTGCAGCATAAATACTGACCCCTGAGACAGGAGGGGTCAGGACATGAATTACTCTTGTCATTGCAATAATTCGCAATGTGTTCCCACTGGTCATAGACGTCAATTCAACATTGGTTCAATTTCATTTCATTGAAATGATGTGGAAACAACTTTGAATTAACCAGTGTGTGCACAGTGGGTTAATAAATGTGCATTGAAAGGGGTGTTATTTGCTATTGGAGATTCATGTAACCTCTTGCTGTGTGTTCTAGCTGCTACGAGAGCTGAAACACCCCAACGTGATTGCCCTGCAGAAAGTGTTCCTGTCCCACAGTGACAGAAAGGTCTGGCTCCTTTTCGACTATGCCGAGCATGATCTCTGGGTAAAAAAGCTTCTTTTTTTGTCCATTTTAAAATAACATCAAAAACAAGAAGTGACTCTTAGAAAGAACTTTTGAACGGTAGTGTACGTACGTATGTACACTACCGTTCAAAAGTTATTTCTAAGAGTCACTTAGAAATGTTCTTGTTTTTGAAAGAAAAGCTTATTTTTTTGTCCATTTTAAAATAACATCAAATTGACCAGAAATACAGTGTAGACATTGTTAATGTTGTAAATGACTATTGTAGCTGGAAACGTCTGATTTTTAATGGAATATCTAAATAAGGCGTACCGAGGCCCATTATATATCAGCAACCATCACTCCTGTGTTCCAATAGCACGTTGTGTTACCTAATCCAAGTTTATCATTTTAAAAGGCTAATAGATCATTAGAAAACTATTTTGCAATTATGTTAGCACAGCTGAACACTGTTGTCCTGATTAAAGAAACAATAAAACTGGCCTTCTTTAGACTAGTTGAGTATCTGGAGCATCAGCATTTGTGGATTCGATTACAGGCTCAAAATGGCCAGAAACAAAGGCCTTTATTCTGAAACTCGTCAGTCTGTTCTTGTTCTGAGAAATGAAGGCTATTCCATGCGAGAAATTGCCAAGAAACTGAAGATCTCGTACAACGCTGTGTACTACTCCCTTCACAGAACAGCGCAAACTGGCTCTAACCAGAATAGAAAAAGGAGTGGGAGGCCCCGGTGCACAACTGAACAAGAGGACAAGTACATTAGTGTCTAGTTTGAGAAACAGACGCCTCACAGGTCCTCAACTGGCAGATTCATTAAATAGTTCCCTCAAAACACCAGTCTCAATGTCAACAGTGGAGAGGCGACTCCGTAATGCTGGCCTAGGCAAAGTTCCTCTGTCCAGTGTCTGTGTTATTTTGCCCATCTTAGTCTTTTCTTTTTATTGGCCAGTCTGAGATATGGCTTTTTCTTTGCAACTCTGCCTAGAAGGCCAGCATCCCAGAGTCGCCTCTTCACTGACGTTGAGACTGGTGTTTTGTGGGTACTTTTTAATTAATCTGCCAGTTGAGGACTTGAGGCGTCTGTTTCAAACGTCTAGTTAAATAAAGGTAAAAATAAATAAATCAGGACAACAGTTTTCAGCTGTGCTAACATAATTGCAAAAGGGTTTTCTCGTGAATATGTAGCCTTTTAAATGGTAAACTTGGATTAGCTAACACAATGTGCCATTGGAACACGAGTGATAGTTACTGAAAATGGGCCTCTGTACGCCTATGTAGATATTCCATTAAAAACCAGCCGTTTCCAGCTACAATAGTCATTTACAACATTAACAATGTGTACACTATATTTCTGATCAATTTGATGTTATTTTAAAGGACAAAAAATGTGCTTTTCTTTCAAAAACAAGGACATTTCTAAGTGACCCCAAACTTTTAAATGGTAGTGTATATTGTGAAACCTAGGTGTTTTCAGTCGCTTGCTTGCTTGATACATTTCTCTACACCACTCCCTCTGATCTCCTTTCAGCACATCATCAAGTTCCACCGAGCCTCCAAGGCCAATAAGAAGCCCATGCAGCTGCCGAGAGGAATGGTCAAGTCTCTCCTATATCAGATTCTGGACGGGATCCATTACCTTCATGCCAACTGGGTGCTTCACAGGGATCTGGTGAGTAGAGCGTAGTATCAGTGTCCATTTACAGTGTTGCTACACCTGCTCACTGACTCCTCAACCACTGATCAATTCAAATCAAACTTTATTTGCCACATGCACCGAATACAACAAATGTAGACTTTATCACGAAATGCTTTACTTACAAGCCCTTCACCAACAGTGCAGATCAAGAAGTGTTAAGAAAATATTTATATAGTCTGAAATAAAAAGTAATAATAAAAAGTAACACAATAAGAATAATGAGGCTTCCGAGTCAGTGTGCGTGGGTAGAGGTTAGTTGAGGTAATTTGTACATGTAGGTGGGGGTGAAGTGACTATTCATAGATAATAAACAGCGAGTAGCAGCAATGCACAAAAGGGGGTAGAAGCTGTTGAGGAGCCTTTTGGTCCTAGAGCCTTTTGGTCCTAGAGCTTTTTGGTCCTCGCCGTACACGGCAAGCGGTACGGCAGTCTATAACCAAGGTGACTGGAGTCTCTGACAATTTTATGGGCTTTCCTCTGACACTGCCTATTGTATAGGTCCTGGATCGCAGGGACCTCGGCCCCAGGGATGTACTGGGCCGTTTAACTCAACCCTCTGTAGCGCTTTACGGTCAGATGCAGAGCAGTTGCCATAGCAGGCGGTGATGCAACCGGTCAGGATGCTCTCGATAGTGCAGCAGTAGAACCTTTTGAGGATCTGAGGACCCATGCTAAATCTTTTCAGTCTCCTGAGGGGGAAAATGTTTTCTCATGCCCTCTTCACGGCTATTTTTGTATGTTTGGACCATGATAATTAGTTTGTGATGTGGACATCAAGGAACTTGAAACTCTCGACCCGCTCCACTACAGCCCCGTCGATGTTAATGGGGGCCTGTTCGGCCCGCCTTTTCCTGTAGTTCACGATCAGCTCCTTTGTTTTGCTCACATTGAGGGAGATCAGTCTTCACTGATCTGTCCTTTTCCTATTGGTCATTGATCTGAACTGTGATAAAAGCTGCTTTTAACCAATAGGATGCATGCAAATAAGTCACTTGTTTGCTTGCATATCTAAGAGCAGCAATGAGTGGTGTCCACTGCAACAACTATCCTAAAAGCAACCCTCTCACCAACGAACTGAATCCTGTTATGTTCTGGCACAGGTGCTGTTAAATCCTTGTACACTTTATTATTAGAGTTTTAACGCCGTTGGCTGTGGAATAAAGTATCTTGGCTGGTTAATGTTTTTAATTCTACCCACCTACCCTCACCAACCGCCACCACCCAACCTGTACTCTAGCACCCATGTGAGATTTTCTCCCCCACGGTTTTCCCACAGTGTTTTCAGTGGCATGTATTAATGGATTCCAAGGGAAGCCAAGCTTTTCCAACAATGTGACTATGATTATTATTATTTTTTAAATCATCTTTCGTCTCTCTGTCTTTCATAATTTTCCTTCAATTTGCCAGAGGCTGAATGTATCTCACCGGTGAAAGCTTGCGAGCAAGTGAAACAGCACCCCTCTGTCTCAGTATATGTAGGCCATCTATCTGATGCAGTCTGGTCAAAAATAGTATGACATTGTTGCCACCCGTAGCATGGAATGCAAGGGAAGCCAGCAAGCATTTTGCTTCCCTTGATAAAAAGAAATGCTAAAATCATACATGCGAAGCCAGTTTGGATTTGGATTCACACCAATCACAAGCTAAACGTTATTTACAGAATTGTCCTCCGGTGGCTAGCTAGCTTGCTAAAATTGTCCCTTTCCTAAATTAGCCATGGATGGAGATAGGCCTGGCCAATGATTATAATGGCGATTTTGATTTAACCATAAATTCATACATTGTGCCCCTGGTCTGAGAGGATGGAAGTTTAATACGTAGCTAGATGTAGTAGGCTAATGTTAACTAGCTGGACTGGCACATGCTGGACTGGCACATGAAAGGAAGTTAGGCTAGCGAGCAAGCATTTTAGCCAGGTGGCCTTGGACAACAAACACTTTCAGGTTATGACAGAGTCATGAAAGAGAGGAGGATAGCATTGGAGTTTCTGGGTAAGTCCACATGTTTTTTTTCACTTGCACGCACACAAATAAGTACCATGGACAGCCATATCATATTTTGCTTACGTTGATTGGACTAAGTTGTTTTTGGTATATTTTAGTTGTCACTATATTAGACTAAACGGAGGTGATTAGATGATTAAATTTTGAAGTTGAAATGATGCTGGAGTAGTGGGGCAGTTCCTGTTTTTTTGTGTGACTTGCGGTAACTCTGGTTCTAAATCAGTAGTTGTTTAGTAGTCCGAAAATGTCAAACATTAACTTGCTTGACCATGCTGTATTAAGTCATGTAACTGTTTGTTTGTGGGGAGGTGTTGCTCTCTGGTTTTATGATGAAACTCAGGTGTGGTTGAATTTATTCTGCCACCGTGTCTGCTTAATGTTTTGGCCTCGGGCCTATATATCACGGAGGCAAGGGATAAAAACTAACAGGTTATAGATGAAACAGGACAATTATCACAACAGGTTGTAAATGCCTTTTTTTCCCCCTGGCTTGGCTTCCTCAGTGATTTTACCCATGCACCACTGCTGAGTGTTTTCTGGAACTGTTTCTCTTATTTGGCTGTTTAAACCTCTCCTTCTTGCAACACTTATCTCTGCAGTTCCTTATTAGAAGCTTTTTTTTTGTAGATTGAGATTTTTTTTTGCTCTTCTGATTGGCTTAAACCCAACAGATTATGGTCTAACTTGGACTTTCTATGAAAAGGGCTAGGCTATATTACATTATAACACTGTATGACACTGTATACCAACATATAACACCATAAAACAGAAGCATAACACACACACCAACTTGCTTATGGAAAGCCAATAGTTTGTGTCATGCCAGCCAGAGTGACTTGCTATTAGGAGCACCAGCTGTGTCATTACATTTATTAAAAACTCATCATGTATGTGGATGGATGAACAGGTAGTAGAGCATCTAATCTATTATAACTCATTGATGCCAGCTGTTTGACGTTCACTCCCTGCACACTAATTGAGTCAGTCAATTGATGTGACTTCCAATTCATTCTATCGCTGGAGAGGCAGAGGAAATCAGAGAGTGTATCTGCAAATCCCACAGCTACGGGAACCTTATAAGGTCTCCATCAAGTCATCCCCTCTTATGCAATCTCTCTCAGGTCTCCCAGATGGCAGCGTCGTGCGATGAAGACCAATGCTAACTCACGTTATATAAATACACAGGGCTCTATCAATCAGGGCCTCAGTCACTGGGCCTACCACATCAGCCTGAGTCGAGTAATGCAGAGATGCAGTTAACAGAGCATGTATGCATTATAGGCATACTGTTATTAATGGCGTGTAGGCCTACTGTTATGGTGGGGCTCTTTTGGAGTTAAAATCTGATTGATAACATTCAGAGGATAGTGGACCACATTGTTGTTGATGATGGGGATTGCTAAGCAGTTTATGACATGGTAATAGTGGATTGCTATAATTTTGATTTGAGATTCTATAGCATAAGCAGGTATTTAATGCCTGGTCAATATATGCGGTTAATGAATCATCCAGGATACAAAAGAACAGACAATGGACTTGTGTGTTTAATTTCATGTGTCTGACCTCAAACACTAATAGAGGCTTAGGGTAAGTCCTGCTGTAGCTGCCTGCCTGTTGCACAAGAAAGCCTTTATCTAATCAGAGGCCAGGGCTTTCGTCAG
This sequence comes from Oncorhynchus masou masou, assembly GCF_036934945.1. Lineage (NCBI taxonomy): Eukaryota > Metazoa > Chordata > Actinopteri > Salmoniformes > Salmonidae > Oncorhynchus > Oncorhynchus masou. The sequence goes on from NC_088227.1 coordinate 14,830,892, forward strand.
TACTACACTCTTAGAAAAAAAGGTGCTTTCTATAACCTAAAAGGGTTCCTCGCCTGTCTCCATAGGAGAACCCTTTGAATAATCATTTTTGGGTTCCATGTCAAACACAGAGGGTTCTACCTGGAACCCAAAAGGGTGCTCCTATGGGGATAGGTGAATAACCCTTTTGGAACCCTTTTGTACTGTACATGGTCATTTTTCTCATTGGAGGTCCACACTCTCCCTAATTTGAGCATCAACTCTTCTTAATAACTATTTTCTTTGCCACAGGATTAATTTCTCAGTTGTCACTTTCTCTGTATTTTATTCCAAATAAGGTTGATGTATTGCAGTTTAATGTGCTTTCTCAAAGCTAGCACTTCCTGCTATTGTGGATAAAGGCCTGTGCAAATTCCATTCTCAAGCTGGTGGTGTTAGGCATTGGGATATGTGAGTATCAGTTTTGCGCAATTAGTTTGTTACCCTTTTCATTGTGAACTTGTTCTGAAATATGAAAGAGTCAAGTTTGTTTTCTACTTCGCATTTTGCTACTCATTGAAAAATGCCACATTCCAGCGCATCTGGATATGGGGTGGTTTTCTATAAATTTTTACTCCACAGTAATGTTGGGGGAGGTGTGTTAGAGTTAGGCTAGAGGGGGGAGTAGCGCAGGCAGCATTCCTATATCTACAGCCACAGGGGTAGATATGAGTAACTGCATGGCTCCCTCCTCCGCTCACTTTGCCCGTTATGCAACATGTAGCCTTGTGCTGCGCTGCATAGCTGCAGAGAAACCAGTCTACCCTACCCCTCCTCTCCAGTAAGCCAAGCAGCCCCGCCCCCTGCTCCTGCCTAAATGATGTAACACACAATAGCCAGAGAAGTTAGATCCCTCCCCCACCATGCTGACTGTAGCTATACTCCAAACCTGAATACTGCAGTAATTCCTATTTCTGCCAGAAACAAATGTTTGAGGTTGAAACTGCCTTAGACAGTCAATATGTACAGGCTGTAGCCACGTTACACTGAGAGTAAAGTCAGGATTCAGCTGCAGCAAATGGATGTGCTAGGCTTCTCTCTCTCTCTCTCTCACACCTACCTGCCTATGGTGGCTCGTTTTCATGATTAATACAAGACGTGCCCTCTGGTATAATGGAATGTTGTTCATAGCTGGAGTGATCCCTGGCTCCCCGTAGTCACGTGTCACATGTGCCACCAGGAAATGTCAAGGAACAACAGCAACCACACACGAACTGAGAACTGTCCTTTTGTCTGAATATGGACTGTGTGTGTGCCCTCCCTAGGTCTATATCCCGTGTAGAGTGGGCTGTGGCAGCCCTGCGCTGTTACAACTCATGGCGCAGTGTGTAATGGTGTTCTGATAGTACAATAGAGTGGTTAATGCTTGTGTGTCGAGAAAATAAACAGGCCATTACTTAATCATAAGACATGTAGGAAGAGGAGGAAAAAAATACTACAGCGAACGCAAGGACAAAGACACTGAATTAATAATGGCACTGCTGTATGGTTCCCAGTGCATGTAAAGATAGTGTGCCTCTGGCACTTGCTGGTTCTAAAACAGGGCTATTTTTGACTACATGTTTTGTTTTTTTGTGAAAGACGGGCACATCCTTAGGGATTGAATTTTCATACCCACGGAGGGCTTCGGGATATTTCTTTTCCAGTCTTGACCCACTCTCATGAAACCTCCTTACATTTCTGGGAAGCTAAGCACATGTTAGAGTCCAAAACAATCCAAACTTTTGTGGAAAAACTAATCAGACAGCAATATTACCACCTCAATTCAGTGCTCAGTTGACTTTTTCATTGCCCAGTCACCCAATCTCTGTTTTTATGTGAACGTTTTGGTAATTATTACTCACCTGTATGGAAATATGATCTAGGGTCAGTGAAATGAATTTCTTTAGTCTGACTGTATTAGCCCACTTATTTAGAATTTGAAAGAGGAGCCGGGGGCAGTCATTTGGGAGTGAAAAGAGACCCTCCTCGAGGGAGTCGTCATTGTGTTTGCAGATAGCGGTGTTTTGTTGTGTGTTTGAATAATAGAGCTCATTATTAGTGGGGTTGCTATAGCAACAGCCCGTATTTGTTGAGCAGACTGAATCCGATGAGTTTGAGATTCACACACACAGACTCAGGGGACTGACAGAAAATGGAAGGATACACGAAGGATTCAAGATGAAAAAAAAAACAGTGGGCAGGTAGCCTACTGTTTTAAGTATAGTTATTGGAACAGAATGATGCACTCAATTGACGATTCGTTTTGGATGTGCTGTGTACCTTTTTACACTCAGACGACATGAATGTGCTGTATGGATAATGTATATTGAACAAAAATGACAATGATTTTACTGAGTTACAGTTCATATAAGGAACTCAGTAATTTGAAATTAAATCAATTAGGCCCTTGTATATGGATGTCACATGACTGGGTAGGAGCGCAGCCTAGGGTGGGCCTGGGAGGGCATAGGCCCACCCACTTGGGAGACTGGCCCACCTACTGGGGAGCAAGGCCCAGCCAATCAGAATGAGGTTTTCACCACAAAAGGGCTTTATTACAGACAGAAATGCTCCTCAGTTTCATCAGCTGTCCGGGTGGCTGGTCTCAGACGATCCCGCAGGTGGAGAAGATCCTGGGCTGGCGTGGTTACATGTGGGCTGTGGCCTGACGTGCTGACAAATTCTCCAAAACAACGTTGGAGGCGGCTTATGGTAGAGCAATGGACATTCCATTCTCTGGCAACAGCTCTGGTGGACATTCCTGCAGTTAGCACACTCCCTCAACTTGAGACATTTGTGGCATTGTGTCGTGTGACATCTGCACATTTTTAGAATTACCTTTTGTTGTCCCGAGCACAAGATGCACCTGTGTAATGATCATGCTGTTAATCAGCTTCTTGATATGCCACACCTGTCAGGTGGATGGATTATCTTGGCAACGGAGAAATGCTCACTAACAGGGATGTAAACAAATTTGTGCACATAATTTTTGAGAAATTATCTTTTTGTGCGTATGGAAAACGTTTGATATTTTATTTCAGCTCATGAAACATGGGACCAACACTTTACATGTTGCTTTTATATTTTTGTTGAGAATATATTGACGGGTAAAGTATTAGATGAAGCAATACTATAACACGGAGGCCATTTTTCTTTGGGCATAAAGCTTTGTAGATGGTGAAAATGAGAACATCACGGTAAACTGTTATTTGATGTATGTATGTATCCTGCAATTTGAATTGTTGGTACACAGACTGTCTGGCCTTGATTGGGTTTAAATTGGCTAGGTAGTTCTGGTATCATGCAGTCAATCACATTGCTATACAGGGCACCAGAATATCATGCCTCCCAAAAGCCCCAAAACACAGACTCAGACAGAGAGCATTATTATGTCGTTGGAAGCAATGTCCCAAAGGCACAGGCATGCTTCACCGCCATGGTAGACCTTGATATCAACAATCAGTAGAATCATTGATGGAGCAATCTTTCACCATAATAGTTTGACCTCTTTTTTGTGTCTTTGGCAGTATGGAGGTCAAGAGCGTAACTTACATTCCATGTGGCATGCTCTGCCTCTGTTATTTGTGTGTTACACTGGTATTGCCCAAACCTCCTTTCTAAAAGTCATTGGAAATGCATGGCATTTTTGTCTATTATGTGATAAACCTGTAAAGTGAATGTAACCTTATTTCTATGTTGTGTTTTCTTAGTTGGACTTGGAGCCTCTGAGGCTTCCCTGAAGGCTAAAGCACACGCAGAAGATAGTTGACTGTTTGTCTCTCTCTTCTCTAGAAACCAGCCAACATTCTGGTAATGGGGGAGGGCCCAGAACGAGGACGGGTGAAAATTGGTAAGATGGGCTAAATGTACACACTGAAGTCAGTACTCTGTAGATGATTGATGGCGCGGGCTGCTGATTCAGTGATTTTTAAAGGCTTAAACTTGTCAGTAAGTATGTTTTGTTGTCAGTAGATTGACAGAGATAATGTATGTGTACTTATATGATTTGTATTCACATTTGAATGGGAAATTAAATGTGATCAAAACAGCTGAATGATGTGACCATAGATCAATGAGTTTGTTGACTTGACTGAGAGTACAATGGCTGTAGCGTTTCACCTTCAGCCAGCCTCTGAGAGGGTCTCTGAACACAGGGACACGGGGGGCAGGCAGAGGGGCTTTAAAATAGCCACATGACACTGATGACACTATTGCATAACCTACTCCCCAGCGTGACACTATTCTGGGATGATGTCACAGGTCTGCCGTGCCGGATGGACTATATTTATACCCTAACCCTGAGAGTCTAGTGTTAGTGCTAAGTTGTTATTATTAGAGTCACAGGACCCCCTTGGTGACCGCAGCTCAGGGATGCTTGGGTGTCGATGACCGAGTGACATCCACCAGACCACCAAACTTCACTTCGGGTTCTGCACAGACACAGAAGACTTACACCGAAGACCATAATAGGGAATTACCTTTCCTTAAGACTACAGCAACAAGAACTTCCCATGTGACTACAGATATAAGAGCTTCCCATAAGACTACAGACCATGGCAGACTCCAGGTTCTGTGCAGACCTGGTCCATAAGATGACTTATTGACATAAACACCAGCCACACAGTATATTTTGATTGGATTTCAATCCAAATATATATAGATTTGATTTGATTAGCCTGCTCTTGTGAGAGAGAAGAAATTCAAGAGTGGTGGCTTTGACAAGTTATACATTGCCAATGATATGACTTGCTCAACAGAGCCAGGGATCATCCCTGATACCAAACACTACCCCCTTTGTGGAAATACCAGGTCAAAGGCTGCTTGAAATACTTGTGCTGCTAGTCACTATCAAGTCTCTTCTCAAGTCTCTTCTGATGGGGCTCTCCTGGCTTAAGACATGGAGAATAGAGTAGCCTTGAGTTGAGCTCGCCCTGTTTTTCATCGTCATTCATTCACGTTGATACTATGTTGTCTTTCCTCCACTGTATCTTATTCACCTTTTAGCTGACATGGGCTTCGCCAGACTCTTCAACTCTCCTCTCAAACCACTGGCGGATCTTGACCCCGTCGTGGTGACGTTCTGGTATAGGGCCCCTGAGCTGCTGCTAGGGGCCCGACATTACACCAAAGCAATCGGTGAGTAATTCTCCTTCGCGTGAGAGGTACATGGAATCTGTTTCTGAACTCTATATTAATGTGGATGCTACCACGATTACGGATCAACATGAATGATGAGTGCGTAATGATGAGTGAGCAAGTTACAGATGCACAAAGATCATGCCCCCAAATATGATATACAGTTGAAGTTGGAAGTTTACATACGATTAGGTTGGAGTCATTAAAACTAATTTTTCAGCAACTCCACAAATTTCACTCCACAAATGTCTTGTTAACAAACTATAGTTTTGGCAAGTCGGTTAGGACATCTACTTTGTGCATGACATAAGTATTTTTTCCACTAATTGTTTACAGACCGATTATTTCACTTATAATTCACTGTATCACAATTCAAGTGGATCAGAAGTTAACTTACACTAAGTTGACTGTGCCTTTAAACAGCTTGGAAAATTCCAGTAAATGATGTCATGGCTTTAGAAGCTTCTGATAGGCTAATTGACATCATTTGAGTCAATTGGAGGTGTACCTGTGGATGTATTTCAAGGCCTCCCTTCAAACTCAGTGCCTCTTTGCTTGACATCATGGGGAAATCAAAATAAATCAGCCAAGACCTCAGAAAAAAATGTAGACCTCCACAAGTCTGGTTCATTCTTTGGAGCAAGGTACCACGTTCATCTGTACAAGCAATAGTACGCAAGTATAAACACCATGGGACCACGCAGCCGCCATACCACTCAGGAAGGAGACATGTTCTGTCTTCTAGAGATGAATGTACTTTGGTGTGAAAAGTGCAAATCAATCGCAGAACAACAGCAAAGGACCTTGTGAAGATGCTGGAGGAAACAAGTACAAAAGTATCTATATCCACTGTAAAACGAGTCCTATATCGACATAACCGAAAAGGCCGCTCAGCAAGGAAGAAGCCACTGCTCCTAAACCTCCATAAAAAAGCCAGACTATAGTTTGCAGCTGCACGTGGGGACAAAGATTGTACTTTTTGGAGAAATGTCCTCTGGTCTGATGAAACAAAAATAGAACTGTCTGGCCATAATGACCACCGTTATGTTTGGAGGAAAAAGGGGGAGGATTGCAAGCCAAAGAACACCATCCCAACCGTGAAGCACGGGGGTGGTAGCATGTTGTGTGGGTACTTTGCTGCAGGAGGGACTGGTGCACTTCACAAAAGAGATGGCATCATGAGGTGGGAAAATTATGTGGATATATTGAAGCAACATCTCAGGACGACAAGAAGTTAAAGCTTGGTCGCAAATGGATCTTCAAAATGGACAATGACCCCAAACATACTTCCAAAGTTGTTTCAAAATGGCTTAAAGACAACAAAGTCAAGGTATTGAAGTGGCCATCAAAAAGCCCTGACCTCAATTCCATAGAAAATTTGTGGGCAGAACTGAAAAAGTGTGTGCGAGTAAGGAGGCTTACAAACCTAACTCAGTTCCACCAGCTCTGTCAGGAGGAATGGGCCAAAATTCACCCAACGTATTGTGGGAAGCTTGTGGAAGGCTACCCAAAATGTTTGACCCAAGTTAAAACAATTTAAAGGCAATGCTACCAGATACACTCAATTAGTATGTAAACATCTGACCCACTGGGAATGTGATGAAAGAAATAAAAGCTGTGATGTGTGATGAAAGAAAGTAAATCATTCTCTCTGCTATTCTATCATTTCACATTCTTGAAATAAAGTGGTAATCCTAACTGACCTAAGATTAAATGTCAGGAATTGTGAAAAAATGAGTTTAAATGTATTTGGCTAAGGTGTATGTACATTTCCGACTTCAACTGTTGGTATGATATTTATGCCCCTGTGCTGCGTTTGTTGCCTTCCTTTTAGACAGTATAAAACAAATAAAACAGGGTTGGGCAAATAACTTTGAAACATGTAATCCATAAACCTACTAATACATGAAGGAATCAATTCAAAACATGCACATATAAAGAAAAGGGTACTTCAACCTTGTAATAATTCCTTTTTGCTCTATTTGCTCTGTATAATCTAATTATCAATATAATCAAACTAGACCTATGATATTTCCCTAAATAGGCCTAGCTACTCAAACATCATAATTGACTTTAGCAAAGGCTGTCCAGGTTCATTCATTTTCAGCACACGCGTTTTTTAAAAAGGAGTTTTTTTTCACCGCTGTTTTGTCGGCAGTCTTTCCATCGATTGGAGGAGTATTAGGCTATAGTGATCGGCAACAAAAGCCTCTGTAAAGTCTGTATCAATAGGCTACTAGTTGCATTTTTTTGAATATGAAAAGGAACTATGACTGACCTGCACTGCACACAGGAAAGTGTCCAGACAACTGTGAGCTGATTGACCCCAGTAGGCTAGGTATGAATGTTCTGAAAGCATAATCATTGGAATAGAAAACCCATTGATCCCTTTTGGGCTATCAGCGGAACAAAAGTATTGTTGAGTCTATGAGATGGTGCACTATTAACGGCAGTACCGCTTTATCAAATGTACATATAGGCTGCGGCTGCGCCTGTGAAAATATTTTCTTTGGCAAACAAATCCAAAATTGAGTGAGAGTCACCTAACTTGCGTGGTTTTTCAGTAGGCTATGCATAGGCTATTGACTTAGTTGTTGGATGCGCATTTGGTATCCAGCTGTTTCGTTTGGCCTAGTGATATTGTCGACCACCCAGGAAATATTTTTCTGAATGACAGTCAAGTGACAAACTGCAGTTGTGATAGGCGTATAGCACATGATGCAAAAACAGCCCGTGTGGAAAACGGTGTTCGGGAAGAATGTCCAGAATATATTTGTCTCGTTCGTTGTCAGTGACGACAGTTGTGATCCAATACCATTATATTTGTGTTGATTATCTGCTGTTGTCTGCTTGATTTGCAACAGGGTCTAGAAGACATAACAGGGAAAGCATCAAGGTAATGAGTTCATGTTTTCATATGTTTCCGTGCGTCGGATTGGACAGTGAGTCTAAGCTATTGCGCGAACACCCAAGGAATTTTCCTTTCTGTCATTCAGGACATGTATTGACAACAGATGAGTAGCCTAGTGGGCTTATAAACAAATGATTTGGTGAATTTGGATGTTGTAATTAATGATGATGGTGATAACCCAGTAACAGATGGACTCCGATCCCTTTAATCATAGAGGGTATTATTACTTTGTGTCTCTAAAATCACAACGTTTCCATTTCTATTGTCACGTGACACAGAATATTTGTTGTTGTTGAAATGATCAAATGTCTGCTTTTTACCAGATCCAAATATTTTAGCATGAGCTCATAAATTCAGTAGCCTATGCCACAAAATATAATATTCTGCCCATATGAACTAATTGATTTTAGGCCATAGCCTAAAGAAGAGCTAGCTATGTGATTGAATGAAAAGCCGCAAATAGACAGAACATTGTTTTCCATTCTTTAATAAAAGGGTCATAAACTGAAGCAGGCAACCGAAACGACAGCTCGCTTCAGTTTCCTTGCCAAATAGGCTTAAGAAGCAAACTCTGTATCTCGACAACGTTATTTACCATTCATTTTTATTGGACACAGCATAATCTGAAACACAAACTAAACAAACTGCAAATGCGTCCACAAGCTTGATGTAATCATTGCGTGTTAGGAATATGGGATTAAATACAAAACTCATTTCTAAACAGCAAAACAGATATGTATGAAAACACCCTCAAATAAAAGCCGACATTCTATACTGTCGCCTCCTATATGTATGTGTACGCCTAGTATATATATACACACTGCTCAAAAAAATACAGGGAACACTAAAATAACACATCCTAGATCTGAATGAATGAAATATTCTAATGAAATAATTTTTTATTTACATAGTTGAATGTGCTGACAACAAAATCACACAAAAATTATCAATGGAAATCAAATTTATCCAACCCATCGAGGTCTGGATTTGGAGTCACACTCAAAATTAAAGTGGAAAACCATACTACAGGCTGATCCAACTGATGTAATGTCCTTAAAACAAGTCAAAATGAGGCTCAGTAGTGTGTGTGTGTGGCCTCCACGTGCCTGTATGACCTCCCTACAAAGCCTGGGCATGCTCCTGATGAGGTGGCGGTTGGTCTCCTGAGGGATCTCCTCCCACACCTGGATCTCCTCCCAGACCTGGACTAAAGCATCCGCCAACTCCTGGGCAGTCTGTGGTGCAACGTGGCGTTGGTGGATGGAGTGAGACATGATGTCCCAGATGTGCTCAATTGGATTCAGGTCTGGGGAACGGGCGGGCCAGTCCATAGCATCAATGCCTTCCTCTTGCAGGAACTGCTGACAACTTGCATTAGGAGGAACCCAGGGCCAACTGCATCAGCATATGGTCTCACAAGGGGTCTGAGGATCTCATCTCGGTACCTAATGGCAGTCAGGCTAACTCTGGCGAGCACATGGAGGGCTGTGCGGCCCCCCAAAGAAATGCCACACCACACCATGACTGACCCACCGCTAAACTGGTCACGCTGGAGGATGTTGCAGGCAGCAGAACGTTCTCCACGGCGTCTCCAGACTCTATTACGTCTGTCACGTGAAGAGCACAGGGCGCCAGTGGCGAATTTGCCAATCTTGGTGTTCTCTGGCAAATGCCAAACGTCCTGCAGTGTTGGGCTGTAAGCACAACCCCCACCCCCGTCCTGCTGCTGGGTTGTTGCCCTCCTACGGCCTCCTCCACGTCTCCTGATGTACTGGCCTGTCTCCTGGTAGCGCCTCCATGCTCTGGACACTACACTGACAGACACAGCAAACCTTCTTGCCACAGCTCGCATTGATGTGCCATCCTGGATGAGCTGCACTACCTGAGCCACTTGTTAGTGTTGTAGACTCCGTCTCATGCTACCACTAGAGTGAAAGCACCGCCAGCATTCAAGTGACCAAAACATCAGCCAGGAAGCATAGGAACTGAGAAGTGGTCTGTGGTCACCACCTGCAGAACCACTCCTTTATTCAGGGTGTCTTGCTAATTGCCTATAATTTCCACCTGTTGTCTATTCCATTTGCACAACAGCATGTGAAATTTATTGTCAAATCAGTTTTGCTTCCTAAGTGGACAGTTTGATTTCACAGAAGTGTGATTGAATTGGAGTTACATTGTGTTGTTTAAGTGTTCCCTTTATTTTTTTGAGCAGTATATATATATACACACAGTGGGGCAAAAAAGTATTTAGTCAGCCACCAATTGTGCAAGTTCTCCCACTTAAAAAGATGAGGCCTGTAATTTTCATCATAGTTACACTTCAACTATGACAGAGAAAATGATATTTTTTTTCTCCAGAAAATCACACTGTAGGATTTTTTTATGAGTTTATATGCAAATTATGGTGGAAAATAAGTATTTGTTTACCTACAAACAAGCAAGATTTCTGGCTCTCACAGACCTGTAACTTCTTCTTTAAGATGCTCCTCTGTCCTCCACTCGTTGCCTGTATTAATGGCACCTGTTTGAACTTGTCATCAGTTTAAAAGACACCTGTCCACAACCTAAAACAGTCACACTCCAAACTCCACTATGGCCAAGACCAAAGAGCTGTCAAAGGACACCAGAAACAAAATTGTAGACCTGCACCAGGCTGGGAAGACTGAATCTGCAATAGGTAAGTAGCTTGGTTTGAAGAAATCAACAGCAATTATTAGCAATTATTAGGAAATGGAAGATATACAAGACCACTGATAATCTCCCTCGATCTGGGGCTCCACGCAAGATCTCACCCCGTGGGGTCAAGATGATTACAAGAGCGGTGAGCAAAAATCCCAGAACCACACGGGGGGGACCTAGTGAATGGCCTGCAGAGAGCTGGGACCAAAGTAACAAAGCCTACCATCAGCAACACACTATGCCGCCAGGGACTCAGATCCTGCAGTGCCAGACGTGTCCCCCTGCTTAAGCCAGTACATGTCCAGGCCCGTCTGAAGTTTGCTAGAGAGCATTTGGATGATCCAGAAGAAGATTGGGAGAATGTCATATGGTCAGATGAAACCAAAATATAACTTTTTGGTAAAAACTCAACTCGTCGTGTTGGGAGGACAAAGAATGCTGAGTTGCATCCAAAGAACTCCATGCCTACTGTGAAGCATGAGGGTGGAAACATCATGCTTTGGGGCTGTTTTTCTGCAAAGGGACCAGGACGACTGATCCGTGTAAAGGAAAGAATGAATGGGGCAATGTATCGTGAGATTTTGAGTGAAAACCTCCTTCCATCAGCAAGGGCATTGAAGATGAAATGTGGCTGGGTCTTTCAGCATTTAAATGTTTTTTTTTTAACCTTTATTTTACTAGGCAAGTCAGTTAAGAACAAATTCTTATTTTCAATGACGGCCTAGGAACAGTGGGTTAACTGCCTGTTCAGGGGCAGAATGACAGATATATCTTGTCAGCTCGGGGATTCAAACTTGCAACCCTTCAATTACGAGTCCAACACTCTAACCACTAGGCTACCCTGCCGCCCCATGACAACAATCCCAAACACATCGCCCGGGCAACGAAGGAGTGGCTTCGTAAGAAGCATTTCAAGGTCCTGGAGTGGCCTCGCCAGTCTCCAGATCTCAACTCCATAGAAAATCTTTGGAGGGAGTTGAAAGTCCGTGTTGCCCAGCAACAGCCCCAAAACATCACTGCTCTCGATGAATCTGCATGGAGGAATGGGCCAAAATACCAGCAACAGTGTGTGTCTTCACCTCTGTCATTGCCAACAAAGGGTATATAACAAAGTATTGAGATAAACTTTTGTTATTGTCCAAATACTTATTTTCCACCATAATTTGCAAATTAATTAATTAAGAATCCTACAAATGTGATTTTCCTGATTTTTTTTCTTTTTTTTTTTTTTTTTTTTTCTCTCATTTTGTCTGTCATAGTTGAAGTGTACCTATGATGAAAATTACAGGCCTCATCTTTTTAAGTGGGAGAACTTGCACAATTGGTGGCTGACTAAATACTTTTTTGCCCCATTGTGTGTGTGTATGTGTATATATGTGTGTGTGTGTGTGTGTGCGTGCGCGCGCGTGCGTGTGTGTGTGTGTGTGTGTGTGTGTATGTATGTATATGTATGTGTAACATTTTGATCTCAAATCCAAAATGCTGGAGTATAGAGCCAAATGAAATCTTTTAGCTTCACTGTCCAAATAAATACACAGGAGAGTGTACATCAAAAGACATTCCAGAGAAGTTATTGTTTAACTTCATTATATTCATACCTGACACATGCTTCCTATTTTGCAACCAAAGCACAGAGATGAGATTGAAATTAATTGAAAATCGACCAGCACAGACACACCAGTAGGACTTTGCTCTTTTGATTTTTTTACTCCGACCGTATTTGCACTTACAGTAATGAGAGTATGTCTAGCCTTTTGGGGGCCCTAAGCGATATTTGGTCTGGTCCGCCCCACCTCGCGGGCAAAACATTTTAGTGCCCCCCGTCTTGCCAGGGGATATAGGTGATAAGTTGATTTTGATTGGCCCAACCAGCGGAAACGCCTCCAAAATGGTACCACCTCACAACGCCAAATATGAAGATATAACCAAGAGTGGCGCAGTCTAAACTGGCAACGGTCACCGCAAATTAACATTCTTATTTAATCAACACTCTCAAGTACAAATCTAGTAATGTTATATTGTAGTGAACAATCTAATGATTCCATGTCATTTGTAATGACAGTTTACTTTTGCAATAAGTTTTGACATTCATTTGGTAGCACCCCTTGAATTGCCGTTTTTTTCTACATGTACAGCAGTGAATGAACGGCCTACTGTATAGGAATGGCATATGTTCTTCAATAGAGCCCCCCCTGGCCGAAGCCAACAGGCCCTCCAGGGTGTCTGCAATCACAGATGCATGTAGCAGGCCAACACACTGAAAGATTATATGAGTTTATGCACAGGGTTGCAGATGTAATTGCAGGGTACTGCCAAATTCCTAAGATGAATTCTTAAGAGGAAACTCCTGTGACTGTCCAGTCTCCATTAGTGTGAGAGATATTCGGATACACCTTGGCAAGTTTAGACGAGTGTCTTTTGTGTCCGCTCCTGCTAAGGTGTAGGCCCGGACCACTCTGTTTAATTGCTAACTGCTTGTCTATCTGATGCAGACATTTGGGCGATTGGCTGCATCTTTGCGGAGCTGCTGACGTCCGAGCCCATCTTCCACTGTCGCCAGGAGGACATTAAGACCAGTAACCCCTTCCACCATGACCAGCTGGACAGGATATTCAGTGTCATGGGCTTCCCAGCAGGTCTGACCAGCACACACACACACACCTGATGAGACCATGTAGAACATTCATTAAGAACTCAGTTAGATTCTCACGGTCATGAAAGTCGTGACGTATAGTATTTTGGTCCTCAACATCAACCTTGTCCTTCTCTTGTACTTGTTGTTGTACAATATGTACAGTAGATTACATTATCCTCCGAAGGCAGCAAGTATAAGAATTGGGTTAAAGTGACCTGAAGTTTTGTCTGTTTTTTTTTATTTGGTCAGATAAAGATTGGGAGGACATCAGGAAGATGCCCGAGTACCCCACCCTTCAGAAAGACTTCAGGAGAACGACGTGAGTGGAGAAGGCTTGACATTCTGACCCTACCTGGGCTCGCTCGGCTCTCAAAAGATACCTGAACCCTTCGCACACATCGAACATTGCATCTGAACCTTTCTCTCAGGCTGACAGCCTTCTGAGACTATTCACTTGCTATAAGATGTCTGTTTTACATGTGCTGTGCTTCACCCATTCACAGGTATGCAAATAGCAGCCTCATCAAATACATGGAGAAGCATAAAGTCAAACCTGACAGCAAGGTTTTCCTGTTGGTAAGCACACTGTCTAGTAACCAGTATATTCTTGAACTTTAATTGGCAGTTTATGGAGGGCATGCTACTGCTACCTTGATTTTCACTGGAGAGTATAAGATAAGGACCTATCTAGATATAAGAGCTGTAAAACCAATACGCCTGGCTGGCTGATTGGGTTTGCTTGGCACCACTAACTTAGTGTTCATCCACCACTCTTCAGCTCCAGAAACTCCTCACAATGGACCCCACCAAAAGGATTACTTCTGAACAGGCACTGCAGGACCCCTATTTCCTAGAGGAGCCCTTACCAACCTCAGAGTGAGACCTCCTAAACTTTATTTTCCAAACTCGGTCATGATCATAGCTACCCTCTCCACACATGAACCCATTCACATCTTCATCACGAGAAGTCTGTTTGATAAACTAACAATGGAGGCCGTTGCTTCAGTGAACTTATTAAAACGGAGCACTTCCAAATCGTTCCTTGAATTGTGATTTCATAGTCGGGTATGTTTTGAATTTCTAGATTCCTGTTTTTATCTTGGTCAGCCTGGTTGGGATTTGGTTTCTTGACATAGTTTTTTGTTATTTGTACACACCACACCCAGCTACTCAGTTATTTCACAAACAACTGATTGTGTGTATCCCTCGTTTTATTTTCTCCTGTAGTGTATTTGCTGGATGTCAGATACCTTACCCGAAACGAGAGTTTCTGAACGAAGATGAGCCGGAAGAGAAAACAGAGAAGGTAAATAGAGTTTTGGTGGAAAAGTTTGGGCTATAGACTAAAAGTGAAATACTAGGATATGCATCGAGAACCCCTCACAATTGACAATCCTTAGCCATTGGCTGTTATTAACAACTGCCATCATGCTGTCTAAAAATACCCAGAACACCTTAACCCCTTACACTCGTGGGAATTGGCCTATGGTGCATCCGGAAAGTATTCAGACCCCTTGACTTTTTCCACATTTTGTTACAGCCTTATTCTAAAATTGATTGAATTGTTTCCCCCCCTCATCAATATACACACAATACCCCATAATGACAAAGCAAAAACAGTTTAAAGATTTTTTTGCTAATACATTTTTATATATATATATATACACACACATTTACATAACTAGTCAGACCTTTTACTTAGTACTTTGTTGAAGCTCCTTTTGCAGCGATTACAGCCTCGAGACTTCTTGGATATGACCTACAAGCTTAGCACACATATATTCGAGGAGTTTCTCCCATTCTTCTCTGCAGATCCTCTCAAGCATCAGGTTGGATGGGGAGCGTTGCTACACAGCTATTTTCAGATCTCTCCAGAGATGTTCGATTGGGCTCTGGCTGGGACACTCAAGGACATTGAGACTTGTCCTGAAGACACTCCTGCATTGTCTTGGCTGTGTGCTTAGGGTCATTGTCCTGTTGGAAGGTGAACCTTCACCCCAGTCTGAGGTCCTGAGCGCTCCGGAGAAGGTTTTCATTATGGATCTCTGTGTACTTTGCACCGTTCATCTTTGCCTCGATCCTGACTAGTCTCCCAGTCCCTGCCTACCTGACCAAGGCCCTTCTCCCATGATTGCTCAGTTTGGCAGGGCGGCCAGCTGTAAGAAGAGTCTTGGTGGTTCCAAACTTATTCCATTTAAGAATGGTTGAGGCCACTGTGTTCTTGGGGACATTCAATGCTGCAAAAGAATTTGGTACCCTTCCCAATATCTGTCCCTCGACACAATCCTGTCTCAGAGCTCTACGGACAATTCCTTCAACCTCATGGCTTGCTTTTTGCTCTGACATTGTGTGCATTTGCACCGTCAACTGTGTGACCTTATATAGACAGGCGTGTGCCTTTCCAAATCATGTCCAATCAATTGAGTTTACCACAGGTGGACTCCAGTCAAGTTGTAGAAACATACTTTCCGAATGCACTGTATATAGATAGGGATAAATTGAAATGTGTCTTACAGAAGGAATATGGAAAGCATATGCATAACCATGGTGGCAATGAAAAGGGAACAGTTTGGAGATTATTGTAAAGTTATTAGACTAAACAGTTAATCTGCCACAAGACTGAATCCAAACATTACGCTGTTGATTTTATGTGCATTTTTTACATTTACTATACTTTGACGCATTTGAAATATACTCTGTATACATTCAGTAACATAAGAATATTAATGGAAATGTGTGTAGGTGCAACATATGACAAGAGGGAGAGTTCTAACTGGTGTCTCCAAGTGGCCACACACCTCTCTCGAGTGTGCACAGGTCCTACATAATGCATATTATGACTCAAAGAAGAGTCTCTCATAGCTATGCCGTTGAGGAACTAGAGCCAGCAGACTTGGTTTTCTTTGGAACACAGCCCTGCATCCCCGACCTTCACACAATTCCTGTTTACACGTTCCAAAAAACGGTCCATTTATAAATCACAATCTGGTCATGTCGGCATCATTTCAAATTACATTGCCAACATGTCTAGCTAAGTTACGCCTCTATATGTAAGTCCCTCTTGTTTTATTATTATTATTTTTTTAAAGGAACTCAGTCAGGCTTTCAGCTTACTCTTCAAAGTTGTAATAATTTTGAAATTGCAACTAAGTAGTGCATCAGCAGTTTCTCTTGTCATTGCAGACCTTAGCTATCTCTGTTTTTTAGGCCATAGATGTTCTATTTTTTTTGGTGTAAATGTATATATATATATTTTTTATCCCTTTTTCTCCCCAATTTCGTGGTATCCAATTGGTAGTTAGTCTTGTCTCATCGATGCAACTCCCATGCAGACTTGGGAGAGGCGACGGTCGAGAGTTGTGCATCCTCCGAAACACTACTCAACCTAGCCGCACTGCTTCTTGACACAATGCCTGCTTAACCCGGAAGCCAGCCACACCAATGTGTCGGAGGAAACACCGTACACCTGGCGACCGTGTCAGCGTGCATGCGCCCTGCCCGCCACTGGAGTTGCTAGAGCGCAATGGGACAAGGACATCCCTGCCGGCAAAACCCTCCCCTAACCCGGACGATGCTGGGCCAATTGTACTCCGCCCCCTGGGTCTCCCGTTCACAGCCAGCTGCATCAGAGCCTGGACTCGATGCCAGGATCTCTAGTGGCACAGCAAGCACTGCGATGCAGTGCCTTAGACCACTGCACCACCCAGAAGGCTAGGCCATTGATTTTGTTGTGATGTTTGAGTCACTCAGATATCACGTGAACACACACAAGACATGACAAAATGAGGGAAGGGGTTTGGGAACCACTTGCTTAAGACACTGCCTCCGGATCACATATACTGCTGCAGCATTGGCATCCGGGTCACATATCCCGCTGCAGCATGAGTTCACATCTGATCCAATTTCATCTCTACTTGTGTCCTATGCACTAAAGGAGTCAGTGTTTTAGGAGAGGGAATGGCATGCCATGGGATAATAAGGACAAGCTGCACAAACAGCAGCAGCTGCACCCAGCATTCCATAAGAGGTCCACTGACCTCTGGAAGTAAAGGCACTCCAGTTAGCCTGCCCCCTGATAGCACACAGTCTAAATAATGATAGGAAAATAAAATAAATTAAGTAAAACTGAATTCGTCAGGTGGTGGTCTATAGTTCATAGGCCACCGGTGGATGAGTGAGATAAGAATCAAGAGGAAATCCCAGGCCTTCTCTGTCATACACTCTCGATGCATACCTCCAGGGCCGCAACTTTAACTGGGGACATGTGCCCCCCCCACCCACACACTCTGTAATTGCATTTTTGCCCCGCCAGTTTTATCATTGGAATGTGATGCAAAACGAGGCAACTGTGTGCTTTAGGATAATGTGGAAGCCTCTGAGTGGTCGGGTAGGCTGTTTGGAGTGTTTATCCGGCTGGATAAAAATATATATATAAAAAATGTCACCCACCACTTCTATAACCAAAGTGGCACCCCTGCATATCTCACTAAGCTCTCTATGCATATCTCACTTAAGGTAAATCTCACTAATGTTGAGCCTTTCCCCTGATAAAAGATAGGCTACAGGAGGCTTTATTTGGACAATAGTGTTTCTGATCATGTAGGCTGGCTGGTTCCGCAGCATGAGTATCAAACACCATGCTATGAATATGCCAGACCATACAGAAAGTATGACACCGAGCCAAATCAGTGTATACGAGGTGAAAGGGAGTGCATGTGCGTACTACAGCCAGAAAGATACTAGTCCCCTCCTCACAGAGCGGTTTCTGCCATTCCACAGCCCTACATCACATTAGCAGCTGTTTTCAAGTAGGCAACACCTGATACAAGTGTTGCCTCAGAGCAGCCATCATGAAGGCTGCAGGGCCTCTGCCAACCTGGGCCAAGAGGGTATGAGAGGGACTCATTGTTTTCCAGTTGTGTAAAAAGTACCCAACTGTCATACTTGATTAAAAGTAAAGATACTTTAATAGAAAATGACTCAAGTAAAAGTCACCCAGTAAAATTCTACTTCAGTAAAATTCTAAAAGTATTTGGTTTAAAATATACTTAAGTAAAATTAGAAATAATTTCAAATTCCTTATATTTGGAAATCCATGGGCACATTCAGACATAATTTACAAACGAAGCATGTGTGTTTAGTGAGTCCGCCAGATCAGAGGCAATAGGATGACCAGGGATGTTTGGTTGATAAGTGTGTGAAATTGACTATTTTCCTGTCCTGCTAAGCATTCAAAATGTAACTGAGTACTTTTGGGTGTCAAGGAAAATGTATGGAGTAAAAAGTACAATATTTTGTAGTGAAGTAAAAGTAGTCGAAAATAGAAGTAAAGTAGTAAAGTGCAGATACCACAAAAAACGACTTAAGTAGTACTTTAAAGTATTTTTACTTAAGTACTTTACACCACTCTTGTTTTCCTGACCCCAAAGTTCACATGTCTCAGCCTTGTGGTTGTGGATAGATTGAGAACACAGGAGGCTGCTGAGGGGAGGACTGCTCATAATGGTGGGAACGGAGCGAATGGAATGACATCAAACACATGGAAACCATGTACTTGATACCTTTCCACTCATTCCACTCCAGCCAGGTGCCACCCACCTCCTGTGGTTAAGAAGTGGTAAGCTGGGCTGAGGACTCTGAGCAAACAAACCCCTGACAACAATACTGGGTACATACTATACTAACCAGCTCACAACTATTGGGGAGGGTGACAATGATGGATCAGTGAAACATTGTTCATTTGGCTATTGTTGCACAGCAATGTTGCCTTGATGCCATTTTCTGAGTGAGCATTTTCCATAGTGACCTTATGTACATTGTGTATGAATGTCTGACGACATTGTTACTCAAAGGAATCTGTGAGTGTGTTGGTGCACAATGGCAGATTACAACATTATAACAGTTATACTCTAAGGAACCTGTCAGGGTGTCCTTCTCTAACTGAACACTTGTGTGTGTTTGTCCTCCATCAGAACCAGGCCCAACAGCACCAGCAGACGACAGCCCAGGCCCAGGCCCAGCAGCAGAGCGGCACCCAGCAAGCCTCCACCCAACAGAACTCTGCCCAGACCAACGGTAACACAGGTGCTACGGGAGCCAACAAAGTTGGAGGCCTCCAGCACAGCCAGGACCAGGGGCCCCCAAACAAGAAACCTCGGATCGGGCCCTCTGGGGCCTCCTCCGGCACTGGGGTCCACCAGTCCGAGTACCAGGTTAGAGTTTTTACAGCTTTACACTTATCCATAGTGTTACTGTCCATTTTGATTGAAAGGAGATGAAAGGCATAGACATCGCTTCAGTCACCAATGGTTGATCGCTTGTGGTTGTCTTTTGAGGAGCATGCCTACATTTATTATCGGGAGTTGAGATTTAAATGTGTTTAATCCAAATGTCAGCAAATGTAATTGATTCAAAATGTCAACATATGTCAATATAGGCCCTTGGGAGACCCGAAGTACCCAGTGGTTCTTTATTGATGATTTGACTAGAGAGCAAAGATACGTACAGAAGGGGATGTCAGGGACGTGCAACACTTGTGAAAAGACACAACAGCCTCAACTCAGACCAGAGCGGAGCATTGTGCTATCTAGTGGGAATACAGGTCATGTGATATCAGGATGATAGTGTCCTTCCTCTAGTTCGCACTAGCCTGCTGATGATGAAGTTGTAAGCAAAACATTGTGCTGCCCTATCACTGTTTTGACGCCTGCTCTAACTTTTGGCGGGGGGGGGGGGACTCTACAAGGTGTCAAAAGCTTTCCACAAGGTTGAAGGGATTATAGCTTTCACCTGGTCAGTCTATGTCATGGAAAGAACAGATGTCCTTAATGTTTTGTGCACTCAGTGTGTAAAGTGGGTAGTGGAATCAATAGTATGTATTAGAACAGCAGAGTTGACTGTGTGTGTGTGTGTGTGTGTGTGTAAGGGTTGGATGTGTGGGTAGTCCATGCAAATCATCTCTAATGTGCAGATAGTCTCTAAGGTGCAGGTCTGTGCAGGGAGATAGCTAGGTTTAACCTTTCAGCAGTCTGATGGCCTGGTGGAAGAAGCTACTCCGATACCGCCTGCCAGATGGTAACAGAGTGAACAGTCCGTGGCTCGGGTGACTGGAGTAGTGACTGATAAAGGGGACAGAGTGGAGAATGTGGTAGAGAGGAAGAGAGAGTCTTATTACGTATGAGGAAGGTGAGATAAAGGTGACCTCCCTGACCTTGTCCGGACCACAAGTGTAGTCTGTTCAGAGGTGTCTCCTGGCTTGGCCCGTGCCGTGTGGGGTGCTGCTTGACTGACTGACTGACTGACTGGGCTATATTTAGCAGGGGGCTGAGGTTGCATGTGGACAGCTGCTGGGCTCTTCAAATTCAAGACCCACCAGAACAGATGTATAAATATCCCCTTGCTTTCTGGATGGGCAGACCAAGTGGAACAGAGAGCTAGCTTGCTGTGGCGTCACATTCCGCGCCCTAATTTTCTCCTCATTGATCACTCTCCCCGAGGCTATGGTATCCCAATGTGCACCACTCGCTCCCCCCCTCTCTCTGTGAGTGCGGATAGATAGACTGCTAGACAGGTGGCGATGTGTGGGTTGTAGTCAGAGATGTATGGGAGTATTTTTTATTTTTTACGGGGTCTCCATACTTCAGGAGTTTCAGCCACGTTCTGCTCCCATCCCTCCACCCTCCACCCAAGCCCCCTGGGCCCCAGTCCAGCAGCAGGTCCTCAGGGCCACTCTGGTGGCTCAGAAGAAGGGTTTCTCATCTGAAGGCCAGTGACTTCTGCCTTTTTTTGTTGTTGCCTTTTTAGGACATTTGGCCTTAGGCCAGGTCTGAGCTGGTTCGAGTGAGTCACGGTCCGTAATCAGTCATCTGATTCAGAGCCGGCTTCCTTTATAGCTGTATTATAAGGTGGGTGGTTAGCCCTTCTATTGATGTGGTGGCTCAGTCCCCCAGATTATTTATTTATTCAGACGAACAAAAGCAAATCATAGGAATCATTGAGCAAAGTACAGAGCACAAAGAAACGTTCCTGTTTTTACGTCATGAACAAAACAAGCAGCAGGTTTTTGGCATCAGCCACTTCTGCACATTTTACTATGTCATGTGATATACAGTATACCGTTTAGGATATAGAATTGTCATGGCACTGTAAATTGCTCCGAATTAGGTTGGTAGTCTCTTGCTAATTCTGTTCTAACTCGGTGAGAATTAGACCATATCTTTGGATGCCAAGTAAACCAACAGTGGAAAGTCACAGAGGTATGTTGATCAACACTTCAGATCTGTGGCAATGCGTCATGCTTTTCTATAGGACTCATTCTTGATCTGTAAATTATTCAGCAAGCTGTACAATTGAAAACATTGCCAACAAAAGTCACTCCCCTCCTGCAAGGTCTCCCAAGGTACAGTTATTGAATTATTTATTCTCAAACCCCATGCGAGGTTGAAATAGACAATGGTATTTTCCAGTGGTGCCGACTTGATAAATAATTAATGAAAGGGGTCTCTAGCCGTCAACGGTTTACTGTTTCCTCTCCATTCTTTTCTCTTCTCCAGCACTCCAACTCCCGCCTTGGATACCAAAGCAACGTCCAAGGTTCCACTCAGTCCCAGGGATACTCGTTGTCATCCCAGCAAAGCTCACAGTACTCCCACCAATCACACCGCTACTGAGGCTCCGAGAACTGCTCTCCAAATCAACAGCAGGGGCCTCTCCCAAACTTAACCCTCGACCTCAAACAAACCTTAGCATAACCTCTTATCTCCCTCATCCTGATCAGACCTCATCATGTGTCAGATCATTTCAACAATGCAACAGTCATTTCTCTCCTCCTTCATGCCAGCCTTACTACACAGAGTGACCCTGGCCTCACTTCCACCCAATGCCCTCACACTTACCGGAGGGCACTGCAATATGAAGGCAAATCAACATAGGAACCAAAAACAAACCCTGCCACCTAAGGGCATCGGACAATATTTTCTATTATTATTAAGTGACAAAATCTGTTGATACTAGATTATAAAGAAGGAAAACACATCAGGTGCAACTTTGACTACAAATGCCTACTACACAAAGACTACGAATCACAGCACTTACAAAAAAACATGTTCTTCAAGAGGAAGAATTGCAGCTCTGTTCATATATATATAAATACTATATAGCACCTTTTTCTATTCATTTAACAAGACACTTTTTTTTTTTGCTTGTTTGCGAAGTGGAGTTTAAGTTTACTTTGATCGTTGACGTTTTTGTAAATGTTGTTGGATATTGACAAAGGAAAATAGCCCTTTACTATCATCACTTTCCTTCGCGGTACATTTATTTACCCTGGATATCTATGATATACAGATAACAATCAAAGCAAAAGAAAGAAAATGAGCCAACACTTTCCTGTTGAGAAAACAAGACAGAATCTCCTATTCTCCGGTTGGCTTGGAATCACATTTGTATAAGAGAACGTCTTAAAACTATGAAATACACCATTTATTTCAATCTTGTTATATTAATATTTAGGGTTTTCTACTTTTAGGCATTTTGTTTGTCTAGATTTGTAGTCTAAAAGTCTGCATTGGAAAGAAATGTTTCTGCAGCAAGTTATGTAATCTTTAATTGTCTCCAACAACTCTAGGTACCGCCTGTCGTCAAACCGGTTAAAACTACTAAGCTACTCTTTACCATGGGTCGTGTCCACCAAGGAAACATTTGTTGGTGAATCTGAACGATCTCATTTCAAGCCGGAAGTGTTTAAGTGTGTGAGGTGCCTCTTTGTGGACACCTTTGTTTGACGGATCTTACCACGGACACGGACGTCACCAAAGGTCACCGAAGGTCACTGAAGGTGTGCGTCGTCATCATACTGGGAAGCCAAAAGTGTGTATGTTCCAGATACTGTTACTGCCTGATAGTTTTTGTTGTTGTTGTTAATGTAATGTTCTACATTTTTCTTCTCTCATTTATTGCCCTTTACAGTTTCCGTTTGTATTTTCTCTTATTCAGTCAAAGGATTGCACTGCTGAACGGATCTGCAAAGAGCTGGAACAAATTTGGGGTGAATTATTATGCCCCTTCCTCTTCAACTCCACACCGCTGGTTGCGCACTGAGTATAAACCAAGGCAGAGAAGTGGTTTCTTATAGTATTTATCCTTTGAAAACAGGTTGACTGGAACTATACTGTTTGTGTGTGCCCAAACACCCCGAGATAGATGGACGTGGAATAAGGCAGCCACTTTAGCTTGTTCTGTGACTGGTGAAGGGGTGTAGAAACACTGACATGTACTGGCCATTGAGAGAACTGGACCTCTTTTGCAGCAATGGTGAAAATGTGTGATTTTTTATTTTTTTTTAGCGATTATTATAAACGGCCTTTTGGGATGTTCGAAAATCATCAGCCATGTTCAACTGGTATATATTGATGATGATCAACACTGTCCTTTTGTTGCCAAAGGAGAGAGAGACGTATTCTGTTTTCTATCGTACAAATATTCACAGCCACAGTACAAGGTACTACCATGTATTTCCTAACCGATAGACTGCTCTCTGTGAAGCTGTTTGCTTCTGACAGTGATACTGCACAGATCGTCAGTGATGCATTGGTCTATTATCTACGGCTCAGTCAAACAGGTTTCGAGAGCCCGTCGTATTAATAGTTCTGCTGTTGACCGCCGTCTGGATGTCTCTCTCCTTCTCTCTCTCTCTCTCTCCTCACACATGTCCGATGTGTTTCTCAGCACTCCCAGCTCACCGGACTACAGTTCCAGTATATCTTATGTGTGTTGAGGTGAACGCCAGAAGACCAGATGAGCGAAAAGGACTGCTCCTTGTTCAACATGAGTTCATAACAGTCGCCCAGAATGTTTCTGCATGTCGGATTGACTGTTTCTTTGGTGTTGATACAATGTCAACGTATTGGTTCAGTTTTGAGTTTCTCTTTTCTATTTTCCCGATGGTCTGGTAGGCACACAGGCCCGGTGGATTAACAACCCGCCTTGCCAGAACAGTGGGGTTTTCCTCGGGAACAAAACCAGCAGCTATTCTAAAAGGTTTTTCTCTCTTTTTTCTCTCTCCCTATGGCATGTATTTGAAGTATAGTTGAAGACCATTAAGAATAAATGAGACTGTTTCTCAATTTTCATCTCCACACAAACGAGGTATCAAAAGTATTATTCAACTGGTGATAGTGGGGTAAATATCTCTCAAAACAGTTCCTATGCACCATGCTTCAGTTTTACTATGAAAGCATGCAGTTCAGTTATCTTGTGGTTTTGAAAATGATTGGGATATCCATTCCTTATTGTAAATCTAATGTTGAATATTGTAATTGAAGAAGGCATTCACTTGTTTCTTACAGCACTGTAAATTGTACTCTAAATTAAATATTGTTAAGAAAGAAAAAAATGCATATATATATATAGTATACATTATACAATCATATGTATTGTTTCCATATATAGTGCCTTCAGAAAGTATTCATACCCCTTGACTTATTCCACATTTTGTTGTTACAACCTGAATTCAAAATGGCTGAAATAATTTTTTTCTTCTCGCTCATCTACACACAATAACACATGTATTTATTTGATTTTTATTTCATTTTTTTTTAACTAGACAAGTCAGTTAAGAACAAATTATTATTTACAATGACTGCTAAGCCCTAACCCGGACGACGCGGGCTAACTGTGCACTGCCCTATGGGGCTCCCAATCACGGCCGGTTGTGATACAGCCTGGAATCGAACCATTGTCTGTAGTGATGCCTCTAGCACTGAGATGCAATGTTTTTAGAAATGTTAGCAAATGTATTGAAAATGAAATACAAAAATATATAATTTACACAAGTTCACATCCCTGAGTCAATACTTTGTAGAAGCACCTTTGGCAGCGATCACAGCTGTGAGTCTATCTGGGTATGTCTCTAAGAGCTTTACACATCTGGATTGTACAATATTTACCCATTATTATTTTCTAAATTCTTCAAGCTATGCCAAATTGGTTATTGATCATTGCTAGACAACCATTTTCAGGTCATTCCATATATTTTTTTAAAGTAGATTTAAGTCAAAACTAACTCGGCCACTCAGGAACATTCACTGTCTTCTTGGTAAGGAACGCCAGTGTAGATTAGGCCTTGTGTTTTAGGTTATTGTCCTGCTGAAAGATGAATTCATCTCCCAGTGTCTGGTGGAAAGCAGACTGAACCAGGTGTTTTTGTCTATGTTTATCTCCATTCCGTTTATTTTTTTACATCCTGAAAAACTCCCCAGTCCTTAAAGATTACAATCATACCCATAACATGATACAGCCACCACTATGCTCATGAGAGTGGTATTCAGTAATGTGTTGTATTGGATTTGCACCAAACATAACACTTTGTGTTCAGGACAAGAAGTTAATTGGTTTGCATTTTTTTGTTGCAGTTTTATTACTTTAGTGCCTTGTTGCAAACAGGATGCATATTTTGGGATAGGTTTTATTCTGTTCAGGCTTCCTTCTTTTCACTCTGTTAATTAGGTTATTATTGTGGAGTAACTACGATGTTGTTGGTCAATCCTCAGTTTTCTCCTATCACGTCCATTAAACTCTAATTGTTTTAAAGTCACCTCTGGCTTCATGGGGAAATCCCTGAGCGGTTTCCTTGAGTTAGGAAGGACACCTTTATCTTTGTAGTGACTGGGCGTATTGATACACCATCCAAAGTGTAAATTATAACTTCACCATGTTCAAAGGGATAATCAGTGTCTTTTTTTTGTTTTGTTTTTTTCATATACCAATAGGTGCCCTTCTTTGCGGGGCATTGGAAAAGCTTTCTGGTCTTTGTGGTTGAATCTGTGTTTGAAATTCACTGCTTGACTGAGGGACCTTACAATTATCTGTATGTGTGGGGTACAGAGATGAGGTAGTCATTCAAAACTCATGTTGAACACTATTATTGCACACAGAGTGAGTCCATGCAACTTATTATGTGACATGTTTAGCAATATTTTACTCAAATGATTTGGGGTTTACCATAACAAATGGGTTGAATACTTATTGACTCAAGACATTTTAGCTTTTTATTTGTAATTCATTTGTAAATATTTCAAAAAACACAATTCCACTTTGGCATTATGGGGTAATGTGTCTAGGCCAGTGACAACAAAATCTAAATGGAAACCATTTAAATGCAGGCTGTAACACAACAACATGTGGAAAAAGTCCAGGTGTGTGAATACTTTGAAGGCACTGTGTATATACAGTATATATGAATAATACCCATGTTTTAGAGCTTTCCTCTTCTTGCCTTAATGACGCATACAGTAAGCTAGATATAGACGGGCACCTCTGTCCAACAGAGGCTGAATCACTCCAATGGCCAATCTACCATAAACCTGCTTGTCAACTTGATAGCTCCTAGTTTTTTTCAAAGGAAATGATTCTCTATAAAAACATATGAAATAATGAATCTAGTTGGATACTGTGTGATGCAACATTCAGTCTATAGAGTCCAGGGACTTTCTCTCACATCAGCACGAACTCCTCAGTTTGACAGGGTTGAAACAAGGCATTTTTTAACGTGTGGACAGTGCCTTTTTAGTGTTTATGTTTAAAGTTGCCAACACATGATGGGATGTTCAGGATTGTGTTTATTTCTCCTTGTCCTATGCTTTCTGATCTGTTAATACCTTTGAGTTACATTTGAGTTTGTTTCTGTATTTGTTGTGTTGTTGTGTTGTTGTCATCTAAAAATGTAAGTCGTAAGTAAAAATTTGTAAGTCGCTCTGGATAAGAGCGTCTGCTAAATGACTTAAATGTAAATGTAAATGTAGGATCTGTTATTTTCAAAATGACCTCAAGCGGTTAAATATCAAATTTGAGTTCAACATGTCCCATCTCTAATTTAATGACTGCAAAAAGTACAACGTAGGATGATTTAGCATTTTCTATTCTAAATAATATTGTCCTAAAATGCTGTACATAAACACATGTTAATAATTTCTCATTGAAACATTGATATGATCATTGTCTTTGAATGCACTGTTATTAGCTGAAGTATTTAGTGGTAAATGAGAAGTATTTCATGTTTTGTTTAGACACTAAAGATATGGAGGTTGTATAAAAGTTCTATGCCAGACAAAGCTTTTTTAGGACTTCTTGCCTTTTGTGTGGACATCCTAAAGATACACACTAGTAATGAATACACATATGAATGATAGTGCACCTCTAGGTCTGTACCTCTTCACGTTCCTCCTTTACTAGTGTTGCATGTACCTCCCTTTTCCAATCCAGAATTTAAGCACTTATCCCCCCCCTCTCAACAGTCTGTACAGAAAGACAGACACTCCCATTTGCAAAGTGCTCCTGTGATACTTCAAAATGCCTTCTGAGAAGCTGTTCATAGGTCTCTTGTGCATGTGGCGTGGTGCTCTCTGTCCTCCAATATGAAACCAATTTACCCATTTAACCAGAGCATGCGATTTCAAGTCTCACAGAAAGACAAAAAGCAACATAATTGTTTGTGCATGTTTACGTCAAGGAGCCCTCCTCATCTCTAAGGGGTACATCCCAAATGGCACCTTATTTACTATATAGTGCACCACTTTGGGATGCAGTGCACTACATTGGGACGCAACCTAAGTTGTATTAAGACATGAAGTGCTCCACCATGTTGTGGTCCACATTCTCTTTTGGCTCCATGGCATGAGACAACCATGCTTTGCAGGTCTGGGTGTCTGTCAATTCTAAAACATTTTTGTGTGTGTAAATGTGTGTGTGGCCACACAGACAACGTTCAAAATACACACATGGCCTAAATGTATTTTGTTTCCATAGCTTTCATAAGTAAGGCAATAGCACAGTGCAGGAAATAAAAATAACACATTTATTCAGCTGGTTTTAGCTACGTTGCCCTAATTTCACTGTACAAATGACTGTTAAATGAGAAAAGTCACGTATATTTATTTTAAACCGAGTGTACAAAACATGAAGGACACCTGCTCTTTCCATGACGTCGACTGACCAGGTGAATCCAGGTGAAAGCTATGATCCCTTATTGATGTGACTTGTTAAATCCACTGCAATCACTTTAAAAAGCTGCTGCGTTTTTCACGGTCAACAGTTTCCCATGTGTATCAAGAATGGTCCACCACCCAAAGGACATCCAGCCAACTTGACACAACTGTGGGAAGCATTGGAGTCAACATGGGTCAGCATCCCTGTGGAACGCTTTTGAAACCTTGTAGAGTCCATGCCCTGAAGAATTGAGGCTGTTCTGAGACAAAGGGGGGAAGCAACTCAATATTATGAAGGTGTTCTTAATGTTTTACACTCATTGAATATCCTCTATTATAATAAAATCTATTTTGCTTCAGATAGCATGTCTGGTTCATTCCAATGTCCTGAGTTTGAGTGTAAACAGCCGTGTGTCAGTTTCTAGTGTGAGAGATGTGCCAGTGCCACACTGTCTGATATCTTTGTGTCATTGGATCTTATCCACAGGGCTTGTGGCATAGCAATTTATATCTATCCTAGTCTTGTTTTGAGCTGTTCTGAGCCAAATAATGTTAACTTGTATGCTTGGATCAATTGGAATGCAAGGCTCAAATGGGAGGAACCAGGGTTTAAATTTTACAGGATTTTTATTATCTTGATTTCTGGATATTGAAATACTCAACTATGGTCACAGTAACACTGATAGTGTACACTTTGCAACACGGATGAAGAATGAAGGTGGTGTTCTCTTGCTTGGCCACAGAGTGTCATAAGTGAGCTGCATGATTTTCCAGCTGCAATCCAGTCAGGTGGCATGATGGGGTCTATTTAATGGTCTGACTGGACTGTGTTTTGAGACACCTTATTTTAAGCCATGCTTGAACAAACTATTATCTAAGCAAGTGAAAATGTAACAATATACAGTGTTTTTCCCGACATTTCACCAGCTTTCATTTCTCTACCTGTAACCAGCTCCCAGTACCTTTTCAAGCACCTAGAGAGAGAAAGAGCAAGATATGACTGGTTTCAAATACATTTTGTTCATGAAGACTTTCTATAGTTCAATATTTAAAAATGTATATTTAAAATCAAGCCCTGTCACATTCACTGTCTACACTGTGTTATGTATTTGCACAGGATTCCATGAGATGTGTCAAATGGGTGCCACATTCAAGGTCATTTTATTGTCTGGAAGCCACTGGAAACTGTACAGTGAGACCAGTGCAGGCAGGGCAAGCAATCATCAATCATGCAGCCATGAGGAACGGACCAAAGTGTGTCCCAAATTGCACCCTATTCACTTTATAGTGCACTACTTTATAGTGCATTAAATAGGGAAAATACCCGTGTGAACTCCCAGGACCCTGACGTATTACTCGTCCTATCACTTAGAGAAGTGTATGAGCCGGAGGGCTCTCCGCAGAATGTATTAACACAGATGTGATCCCATTTGTTTCAAGGTGCCCCTCCCAAGCTGAGTTATTGTGCCACACCTTCCCATCACCCACACACAGCCCTGCTTGCCTGGCGTCTTCCTACAGATTCTTTGTCCAGTGAGACTGAAAATGTCTGAGTTGCACAGCAGTGACCAACTCCCCATACAGCAGCCAAACACTGACTCCCTGGACACATGGGTCAAATTCCTCATATTTGCTGTCTCATGACCTTGTTATAGAGGCTCAGTGGCCCATATTAGGCAGACAGACAGTAAAACACCTGTGTTTTCAGCCCCAGTGGAGAGGCTACAGCGTCAGTGAAAGCTCTAAGGGAGTCACATGGGCATCAGTTATGGAAGTGGAGTCCACTGCTTGAACTCAGACTAAGGAATCATCTAAAGGGAAAGGTCACCTAGTGAGACTAATTTTCCATCCTCATTTGGGGGAAGTTCTTGCTAGCCCTATGGGGCCTAGCTAGGAGACTCAGGGAACATCCCAGGGGAGAGATGATGTTGGTTTCTGATTGTGTGTCCTCTCCAGAAGAAGCCAGTGGTGGTTGTGAGTGTGTTCCCTCAGACCCTTAAAGGTTGGGAGAGAGGAATGCTGGGCTGATCTACAGAGGGTCAGGCTGACTGTGATGGGGGAGAGCAGCATATCTAGGTCCGGATCTCAGCCCTTAAACCACTCAACTCTACTGTTTAAAGAAGCACAGCACTGCTTGGTGGGTAGGGCTACGTTTGACAACAGAAACGTTAAAACACCCAATTAAGCTGCAAAGTCTTACAATTCATTTATTGGTTAAAACTGACATGAACAAATATTTTAGAAACCAGTTCACAACTGTTGAATTAAAACCCAAATTCATAAAATTGGATTTGCCTAGATATTTGGTAATATGTATGGGATAATCAACGAGGGTCTATGCGTTCTATGGAAAATAATGGAGGACTTGGAAGGTGTGTTCCACGACTCGCTACCGGAGTGAACTGACCTTCCACGGAGTTGCATTACTTTACGGAGAGCGCATATAGCCCCGAGTTGATTATCACTTTTATGCCAAATGTAACACATTTGCCGCTAGAATTGTGTTCAACATCCACTGAAGTAGCTAGCAGGTTAACTGCATAGCTACAGTACAATAGTTGCCGTGGTAAACAAACATACTTGGTTGTTTAGCTAACCAAACCATCAGTCCTAGCTTGCCATTATGAAAACCGAATTCAACAATGACAACAACTTTTTCAATTCGACCTTTGCTCTCAAAAGCAGCTCAAACAAGAATGAACTATAGCGATTGAATACTGTGCATTATAGGGAATTATACAATGGGTGGGTCTAATCCTGGATGCTGATTGGTTTAAACCCCATTCCATTCGGTGTCAATTTCACAAGTTACCACCAGCTAAAGCTATGATGTTGAAATGCCTATTTACTCTGTTCCATCTGACTGCGCAATCCACTGACTTTTTTATTGTGGAAGGATGAAATAGTATGAATCAATTAATCAAAATATTTTTTTAAATAAACATATTATTTGAATATGTTGGTAACCCGTTAAAGTTATAATGCCCTCAAAGCCGTGTTTATAGGATATACTGGCACTGTATTATCACTTAGATAATGTACGCTCCAGAATGTCCTTCAAGACAATCAGAAACAAGTATTCAACGATGCTATGGTATAACTTGTTATATTATTATAACAACACTTATTAGTAAGCATATAATTGCTTGTTTAGAAAATGAAAAAAAAACAATATGGAGCGCAAATTCTCCCTGTACCTATAATTACTGTCAGTGCTCTGTAAAACTCATAAAGGAGAATAACAGTTTCTCTGTGCTTAGAATGTCCCGTCCAACATCCCCTCATGCTGCTGATCCCTGAAGAGGACAGGGTAACATTCCTGTCCTCGCCTCCCCCTAAGACACACACACACACACACACACACACAACCCCTCCTGCCGCCTAAGTACGCTCCTCCACAAGCCTTGTTTCACACTTGTTAGTAGGAGAGAAACTATACCTGCTGCAAGGTCAGTGGACACTGGATAGGCACATTGGGCGTCTAAAGTTTGCTCGGAGCAGAACAATGAGTGGAGACCCGCAGCCGCTGCAAACTAAATCACCACTGTTGACCCAAGACAGGCAGGCTGTCCTCAGACCGTGAGAAAAGCGCCTCTTTCCATGCCAGGAATGTGGGTGGCCGGCCTTGTTTCCCAGGAAGCCTATCTGAGGAGCGCGCTGCACATGCAGTGGCGTGGCTTTGTTTTGGTCTGCAAACAGTCTTATTTTTTTGGCATGAGCTGCACTTTTCCTTCCCCTCTTTCCCCCTATCAAGTTGTCACTATGATAATCTATGTGCTCGAAGATCAGTACAGCATGTGTATGAGAAGGAAGGGATTTGGTAACAGTGTAAAGCTCCTTATGACATTCTGTGAAATATTCTTCACTTTGACCCAAGGCAAGGTGACGGCCAGGGAGTATGACCAGGGCCACCCCTTTCCCTCTTGATGTTTGACTGGGAGGTGCCAATGCACCCTGTCCAGTGTCTACCTCTATCCCACACATGGCACTTGGAGAATGAAACAAAGCCACTTCATAAAATTCCTATCCAAAATAGTGTTATGTTATTGGACGTTTTTGGGAAGTTTAAAAAATACATATCTTTTGATGACTCATTGACTGCCCCTCCCCTTTGACATACACACTGAGTATCTCTGATTCCTCACCCCCCATGTGTATATCACGCAGATCACATTCTGTGCAGATAGCTTGGGCCACAGTCTGTGTTTGTGTGTGTGTGTATGTGGCTCCTGGAGGGAGCAGTGGTCTAAGGCACTGCATCTCAGTGCTAGAGGCGTCACTACAGACCCTGGTTCAATCCCAGGCTATATCACAACCGGCTGTGATCGGGAGTCCCTTAGGGCGGCACACCATAGGGCGGCGCAGCATAGGGGAGGGTTTGGCCGGGGTAGGCAGTCATTGTAAAATAAGAATTTGTTCTTAACTGACTTGCCTAGTTAAACAAAGGTTAAAAAATAAATGTCTATGTGTAAGACTGAGTGAGTGTGTGAGTCACTGCATTACGCAGACACACGAGATGCCATATGTTTCCACATAGTCCACTGAAGAACAAATGTGCCGTCCTTTTTCACAAGGAAACGTCTGTTTTTTCACTTACCCCACGTGTGGGTTAATGCAACCCAGTAAGAGACTCGGTCCACATCAATAAAACAACTTAAATGGGACACCTGTTTATGGTGTCTTGACAGACATATTCAACCATCCAATTTAACAGTGAGGGCTGACTAAATGACAAAGAACAGCACATACAGAGCACCCAGAAAGTGGAAACAGTAGTTTCACCCAGGAGGACCTGTCCTGTGTGTTTACAATCTCCTGGTAATGGAGGTTGGTGAACCCAGTGACACAGTGTATGATGATGTATTAAGTGTAACTCCCAGTCCTGTCATAGCTGGCCATCCATGATCCCCAATGGAGTGAGGGCCGTGTTGTAGAGCATGACATCTGTGATGCATGGTGAGTAAATTGTGACTGACTACTAATAATGAGTAATTATTTATGACGCATAGTGATTTGTAAATCAATCAGTTGGCAGTTGAAGTCGAACAAGCCCAATGTGTGAGTGATGCCGTAGAAACACTGCCCTACAAAGACTGGTTGATTGCCCAGAGTGACCCCTAATGAATGAGTCACACAACCCTATCCACTTCCTCCTCACTCCCACATGTCTTAATTAACCATGACAAGTACCAGGAATGTTAAATCCTCACTTCCACTTCCCAGTTCAATTGGGGGAGAGTTGGCATGTCATTAAAATTGTTGTTAACACTGAATAGTTTTGTTCCATCTCTGTAGCGGGAATGCTCTCACTCCATAATATAATGTGATGGTGGTAAGCCTAATGAGGAATGGGATGGTATAAGTATAGAAATTCACACAAATACCTACAGAAATAACAGACTT
Organism: Oncorhynchus masou masou; assembly: GCF_036934945.1. Lineage (NCBI taxonomy): Eukaryota > Metazoa > Chordata > Actinopteri > Salmoniformes > Salmonidae > Oncorhynchus > Oncorhynchus masou. The sequence continues at coordinate 14,864,637 of NC_088227.1, forward strand.
ACTTACAGTATAGTAAGTTATTTTTTTACTATATGAATAACCTCTTAAATCCTACACCGAACACAGGGACGCTAGAACCTACAGTCGTTTTTTTCTTGCTCTACTGTAGGTCTCGCTCCCCCAGAACTCCTTTCTTCATGGCAAACACACACAGTGACCACCCACATGTCCACACTGACCTCCCACTGGCTCCCAGCTCTAGCATGGCAGACCACCAGCTGTTATCATGGACATGCTGTTTAAAAAAAAATCCAATCTGTTCTGTCTGTTGGATACCTTTTTTTGTTCATATTATGAGTGTATTATTATGAAGGTTGAGATATTGTTGTGGTTGTGTACTTACCAATTGACAGTATTGCAGCGAACAGCGTAGCAGGGAAGGGAACAACAGGTCGCTGACGTGAAAGGCAAACGCCCTATGCATTACGCCAATAGAACTAACACACTTGGTAGGAATTGTAATATGGCTCATATAGCGAGGATCGCTACACTTACCACTCCGAACGGGAAGGCACGTCCAAGTGCTTCGACTGCTCAGCCCACTCACACATGTCCCGGCCATGCTTTCCAATGGCCTCACGGACGCCATCCCACTTCTGACACCAGTGTATCGAACAGCGGGGCACGGAAGCAAACTCAGGTAGCTGGCATGAAAGGCAAACTCTCTTTGTAGGGTTGTTCATATAGGGGGGGGGGGTTCTAAACTGACGTATGGAATTATTTTAAGATGGTCATACTATGGATTATTTAGCTATTTAATTTAGAATTTTAAGGTAGGCTCTCTCCCTCAGTTACCTATGCACATCAACAACAAGATCAACAATTAAAGTTAGCCAGGGCTAGATGAGCTAAAAGCTAACGAGGGAACCGTTGATAACGAGGGAAACCCTCTCAAACTTTTTCAGTCTTCAAAATTGCACTGATAAACGATAGTAGCTTCTTCTCCCTTCTACATCTTGCCTGCCAATGCATGCCTGTCCAACACACGTTTTGACAACTGAATGGGAACTTGCCTTCCAGCCCATTTCATCGATGCCAAATCCATTTGATTGACAACTAAAATATATGATAACTCTGGTTAACAGACGTACAAGTTGAGCATAGCTAGCTAGTAAAGTGATTCACATTTCTTGTTATAGCTAACCAAAGGACGCCTGCATCTCTAGCTGTAGCCTCAGAAAAACGATATGGGGGGGAAAGTCGGCCACTCACCCACTCCTCCAATGACATATCACAGGAGGTTGGTGGCATCTTAATTGGGGAGGATGGCTCGTGGTAATGGCTGGAGCAGAATTTGTGGAATGGTGTCAAATACATAAAGCACATGGTTTCCATGTGTTTGATGCCATCCCATTTGCGCTATTCCAGCCATTATTATGAGCCGTCCTCCTCTCAACCGCCTCTATTGCATAAAAACCTCCTAGCAGCTTGCTAGCTACCTAAGGTTCTGTGTTTTTAGCATGCTAAATAAATAGCCACATAAATAAATAGGCTAGCATATTAGCCATGTTATGACTGACTTGTGATCATTGCTCTGACTAATTTGAGTGTATTGACATTCCCAGCCTTAGTTAGCTACATTCGTCCATTTTTGTCCAAAATATTGAGTCGTTGAAACTGCAACAGTGCACACTGAATGGCTAGAGAAAGCAAACAATGTACCAGGCCAGCTGTGATTTACAACCTGATAGCAATATTTGTTGGATCACAAATACATTTATTGAACTGCATCCATCTATTCTGCCAACAATGCCTTACTCTATGTCATGAAATGTTTTGTCAAATAGAACCTATTTTTAAAATCTTATAAAGTAGATTTTGTAGCATAAACTGGGTATTGTATATTTTTGACTGGTATTATGGTTGTCTGTTTGTTTCATATCTGCAAAGTAGTTAAAACACTGTCAGTTCCACTTGAACTCAGAATCAACACTAGACATGTTACAACGAAAAAGTCAATACTCTGTAAAACTGGCCAATTTGCTGTAAATGACACAATATACTGCTGGTTCACTAATTTCCTTCTAATCTCCTACTCTCTGCTCAATAAAATCACAGAAAATACTAATTTGAAAGTCAGAAATAATGGCAAATAAATCAACTATGTCAGTACTGTATATGTAAAATGATTAAGGGAATACCAGATACATGCACAAATATTCTCATAAAATTGGTCGTTTTAAACATTCTCACATCTTTTTAAATGTATCAGATTACTCAAACACCTGATATTAAAGTTTAAACACTGAGGTAAACCCTAATGCTGAGGCACTATTTAAAATAAAGAAAATAAATTACAATAAAAAAGCTTACTCAGATTATGAAGGGTTCTATGTAACCCTTCTTGCCTTCCAAATAATTATTCTTGTCTTCCAAAGAATCCTTCTTGCCTTACGGAGAATGATTCAAGAACCCTTTCTTCCAAAACGTTTCTTAGAACCCATTGCCTTACAAAGAACCCTTGTTTTCCAAAAAAAAGGTTCTTCAGATGAAAACAGTTATTGGTAGAACCCTATCCCTCCACAAATAACCATTTTGGAACCCTTTTTTCTAAGAGTGTAGTCACCTTCAAAATAATTGACACCCTTGATAAAGATGAGCAAAAAAAGAGTATAAAATAAATAGTTACAATACTGAGCTATATTGCATGCACCAAAAAATGTAGAAAATTATATTATTTTATACTAATACAATTCCTCAGAGAAAGAGATTTTGCTTAACAACTAATACTTTTTCTCCCAAAAGTATTGGCACCCCTGTTTTCAATACTTTATGCACCCTTCCCTTGCAAGAATAACAACATTGTGCATTTTTCTATAATGTTTAATGAGATTGGAGAGCACATTGGGATTGCTCTTAGACCATTCCTCCATACAGAACCTTTCCAGATCCTCCAGTCTGTGCTTATGGACTGCCCTCTTCATTTCAAACCACAGGTTTTCAATGTGGCTCGAGTCCGGAGATTGAGATGGCCATTGCAAAATGTTGATTTTGTGCTTGGTCTCATTGTCTTGTTGGAAGATGCATTTGTGGCCAAGTTTCATCCTCCTAGCGGAGGCAACTAGGTTTTTGGCTAAAAAGTCTTGGTACTTGATAGAGTTCATGATGCCGTTGACCTTAACAAGGGCCCTAGGATCAGTGGAAGCAAAACAGCCCCATAATGTTAAATATCCACCACCATATGTTACCGTAGGTGGGTCATTCCACAAGTCCCTTTTGTGTCCCTTTGAAATTTTATGTAGAAATTGTGCACCCATATTGAATTTTAAAAGCATGTTAAATTAATTGAAGTGCCCTTTAATATAGAACACATGGACAATTCAATACATCTGATTTTTAATATGAATTAAGACTTGCTAAAGTGCCAAAATTCTGCATTTTTACATGTTCCTCTGTGCAGTCTCTGTGATTTCTCTGAAGATTTTAACCCACTTAACCCTAACATTTCTCTAAGTTTTGTATAGCCCTAGTTATTTGTGTTGCTTTGACCAAAATATAGAATGTTAATGCAAATTGGTTTGGTGGCCATGAGGCCTTTTGCTGTTTTCTTTTATTTATAAGAATATTTAGGGGGGCTGCTACAAAAACGATTAACCAGCCTGCTAATATTCTTATATTGAGATGCATGGGGCTGCCAAACTATTCCATAACAGTGCCAATAACTTATTAATTGTGAAAAAAAATCTATTACTATGAGCAATTCTAGTAATATAATATATACTTTTTTAAATATATTTTTTTCTTATCTTTATCAAGGGTGCAGTCACCTACAATAATTGTCAATCATTTTGTAGGTGACTGGAACTATTGTAACCTAACTTTCTCAGTAGTTGAGATTACTATACATAGACCTAACAAGCACCCTCTACCACCCCACCTGTATTTCTTCCACACGCCTGTTGACAGTTTCCCTTCAAATAATATTACCGGTTACCACAAACGTTTCATTCTCTGTCTGCGTCTGCTTCTACAAAGCATTTAGCAATCATACTTCCTCTCCCCTAAAAAAACTTTCCCCTAGGAGAAAAAAATAGTCTCGCGATAGGCGCTCGCATATGCAGCCGCCATATTCTGTGACAGTATTTTGATTGGTGTCTGTTGGACGTAAGAAAAGAAAAGAGAAAATAAAGTGGGAGTAGAGGGGGTAAAGAAGAAGAGCTGTCAAAATAATTCCCGTGTCTCTGAAACAGCGGGGGGCTGTAGTAACCCCCCACTCGAGTCAAAACAGAGAAGTCCAGAGTGCCGTAGAAACTCCGTTCACGAAGTCCCCCCCCTCCCTCCGCTCTTCTTTCAGCACCACGGCCCTGTGGAGATTCGGTGGCTGTGTCTCGGGTGTTGAAGGTGGCCCGGGGAGCGGCGGCGGAGACGGTAAGCGAATGCCTCAGAATAGGCCCAGAAGTGGTTTGAAGTTATAGTTTAGTTACTGTAGATGAAAATTCGGTCTAACCTTCCCGACTAACATGCTCGAAATACGTGTGCGACTCCACATCCCTCTGGTAAAAAGAAAACGCAGAAAAAACGTTCTGGCTGTCGGCTTTTCAAGTGTGAAAAAGTGTTTGACTGCAACTGGTGTAGGCAATCTCGCGAGCTATTTAGTCTATGTGCGATTTGTTGTGTCCAGCATGAATGTGTTATTACATTTGTAATAATATTTAGCTGTGTACATTTCATTTATAGTTCCACCGTACATTTTAAAGCTGACGTGCATGTTTTGTAGCTTATAGGCTACACTGTAGCTACATTTTTCCATTGAGTTTTCTTGAAAAACCTCGTCATCCATGGTGTTCTGAGAGCACAACTAAGTTACTACGCCAATATGATTATATCAAGTGTTGTAACTTCAAAGAACCTTGAAATAGTTTTACGCTTGTCATAAAGTTAGTTAGCTTGGTAACTAACAAAGCAGCTCGCAAGTCGCGATAGTTTTGATGGTAATTTACGGTGACGTTCGATGCTTCGAAAAAGTAACACTTTGTGTTACAATTTGGTCCCAGCATCTAACGTTAAACGTGTTACACACAAAACACTGCTGTGCGATTATGATGGACTGTCTTTCCGTTCGTTGCATTGATGGGCCTTCTCCAAATATTGCCTAGAGACGTATTAACTAGGAGTACCGAATGGCATAGCACAGGCCCAACCTATAATAAGTAGGTTAATCGAAAGTCTCCTGTAGACTAGCCTACATTATATGAATTGTATTGATGCACGAATCGAATTACCTTGATGAGTCAAACTTAATTCAACTAAAAGTAGCCTGTCCTGTACTCTCACATTCCCTTCTATAGAATGGAAATGAAATAAAACATTTTGCACATTCTCTCTCAATTCGGCTATATGTTAATGTGTATGTTATTCTATTGAATTTATATTTGTTTGTTTGATACAGATCATTTTGGTGAATGTTAGTTAGTTTGATCATCTGAGCAGACTTGACCAAGCTCTTCATTTAAATGTCCCTTCAGGAGAATTTCAGATGAAAGGTTTGACAGCTTTCATATGTATAGGTGCAGGGGAGCATGTGTAGGGGTGGACTTGACACATGACTAACCTTGTTCGTAAATGTTGATACAATTATAGGGTGATTCCATGCCAGGACAGCCTGCAAATATTTAGGGTATCTCAGGTTGTTCTGGCAATTCTCACATAGAATCTCAATTGGTATAAAGGATGTTTGACATGATTTTTACTTTTCTATCACAAACCATTTTTTTTTTTAAATCATGATCAAAGTGGCCATTTTAGGCCCTTTTTAGATCTATACATACCACATGTAAGACCCTATGTTCTGTGAACAGTACATGATACAGACAACATCGTGGTGTCTATACTCCTTACAGTGTTCTCTCAAATTTGGAGTATGTCTAGATTCTGAAATACAATTAATTTATTCAACCTCCAAAATATTAATATGAATATCTCAAAAGTATCCTATTTTACTTATTATTTTTTAATTTTTTTATACATATTGTTGAAAACAATATACTCTTCAAACTAGGACTGCCAAAGTGTTACATTTTATTGCAGTAAAATGTTGTTTGACACAGTTAATCACATCTTCTTTTCTTTCTTCACCACAGCCAGAAAGTCAAAATTGGCTATATCGTAAAAATTCATAAAACAACTATTTGCTTTTTGGTCTTAGTTTAACGGTTAGGCATAAGATTAGCAGTGCGTTTAAGGTTAGGGTTAGGTTTCAAATCAGATTGTAAGAAGAGAAATGGTAGAAGTAGGTGGTTTTTTTGACCTTGTGACTGTGGTAACTAGTGATGACCCGGTCTGTTTCAAAACTCCCATGTGCGTGCAGCTTTAAGCAACAAGGAAGGAAAATGAAGGAAGGAAAATGTACGGAAAGTTTAACTATAAATACATTGCCAGGCTTTTCTTTAAATAAGGGAGGCAGGTAGCCTACTGGTTAGAGCATTTGGCCAGTAACCGAAAGGTTGCTGGATCGAATCCCCAAGCCGACAAGGTAAAAATCTGTCATTCTGCCCCTGAACAAGGCAGTTAACCCACTGTTCCCCGGTAGGCCGCCATTGTAAATACTAATTTGTTCTTAACTGACTTACCTAGTTAAATGTAAAAAATAAATAACAGCAAAAACATATTTTTGTACTGAAGTAGCTAGTTATGCTAATGTTAGTGAGCTAGCTAAGCAAAATAATGTTTACAAATCCATGGCTGAGTGCCTCTTGATATAACTCAAACTTCCCTCAAATCAGAACATTTTATTCCATTTAGCTACTGTTTTTGTTCTAGTTCTCAGGTCAAAAGATTTTTATCCCAATTCTTGTTGTAACAGCTTGTGACTAGTTCATGTTGAAGTAGCCTAGCTAGGCTAGATTTAACAGCCTACATGAACTCAGACCTGGCTGACCTATTGTTATTGTCTTCTGTGAAATTCATAACATTGTTGGATAGGTTTAAAGTGGAAATGACAGCATTTCACCAACCTGAAATTGTATTAAAATCTGTTCATATAGACCCCCAGGAAGAATATGACACTTTCTTTAAAAATGTCTGACAAGCAATCACTTAGATAATTTTCACGTTTTCATAAATTCGTAGAATGTTTGGGAATTACGTATAATAAGGCATTTGTGAAAATTCTATATCAATATGGAGTGGGAACACAGCCGTGCATTTGGACAAGTAATAGACACTGCAGTAAATAAAACGTAATAAAAACATATGTCTTGTCCAGGACCGGAGGCTACGCAGACTGGTGCACGATAGCCAACCAGAGCTACAGTAGGCCTTTATGCAAACAAGCCATTGCCACACAGGCTTGCCATTATTCACTTTCAAATCAAATGTATTGGTCAAAAACACATATTTAGCAGATGTTATTGCAGGTGTAGCGAAATGCTTGAGTTCCTAGCTCCAACAGCGCAGTAGTATCTAACAATTCACAACAATACACAGAAATCTAAAAGTAAAATAATATTAGGACAAGCAATGTCTGAGTGGCAATGTCTAAAATACAGTAGAATAGAATACAGTATATACATGTACATATGAAATGAGTAAAGCAGTATGTAAACATTATTAAAGTGACTAGTGTTCCATTATTAAAGTGACCAGTGATTCCATGTCGATGCATATAGGGCAGCAGCCTCTAAGGTGCAGGGTTGAGTAACCGGGTGGTAGCTGGCTAGTGAGGGCTATTTAACTGTCTGATGGCCTTGAGATAGAAGCTGTTTTTCAGTCTCTTGGTCCCAGCTTTGATGCACCTGTACTGACATCGCCTTCTGCATGGTAGCGGGGTGAACAGGCCAGGCTTAGGTGGTTGATGTCTTTGATGATCTTTTGGGCCTTCCTGGGACATCGGGTGCTGTAGGTCTCTTGAAAGGCAGGCAGTGTGCCCCCGGTGATCCGTTGAGCAGACTGCACCACCATCTGAAGAGCCCTGCGGTTGCGGGCGGTGCAGTTGCTGTACCAGGCGGTGATACAGCCCAACAAAATGCTCTCAATTGTGCATCTGTAAAAGTTTGTGAGGATCTTAGGGGCCAAGCCAAATTTCTTTAGCCTTCTGTGTGTTTACAGGAAGTTGCAACAGCGCGTCTTTAGATCATTCGAACGCATTCGCCAAAAGCCACAAATACACCTGAATGGATTTTTGCAAATGTGTACATACCACGGGAGTCCTCTTACATTTAGGAACTATTGATCAAACAACCATGAAAAGGTAGGCTCTGTCTCCCTCAGTTATGCACTTCAACAACAACAAGAACAATTAATGCTAGCCAGCACAAGATGAGCTAAAATATACTGAAGGAACACTAGATAAACCCTCTCAAACTTTTTCAGCTTGTAGTTGGCTGTCAAAATTGCACTGATAAACGATGGGAAATTGTAGCTTGCTAGCTAGCTGCTTCCAGACACAAATGAGAGAACACCTCACTGACCATTTTACTCATCCTAGCAGAGCCAGTTAGCTAGGCTGTTAACATATTATCTAGAGTATCCGTGACTAACTATTGTTTTGCCTGCGTTTACTGTCTTGCATACATTCATCAGTTATTCTGCGCTTTGGCACACTCAGATGAGAGTGCTCTGAAATCGGAGTAGATAGCCTGAGGGATTATGCAAATGCTAGAGATATGCTAACTGAATAACAGTCGTTCAAGTTCTTGCTAGCAAACCAAATAACATCTCCATCTCTAGCTGTGTATAGCTACCGAAAAACAATATGAGGGGAAAAAGTCAGTCACTCAACCACTCCTCCAATGGCATGACTTGACTATCTCCTAGCGGCTAGTTAGCTATCTAGCTAACGTTAGGCCCCGTGTTTTTTTTTCTGGCTGTGCCACTCAAGGACATTCAAAAACTTGTCACGGAGCCACTCCTGCGTTGTCTTGCTGTATGCTTAGGGTCGTTGTCCTGTTGAAAGGTAAACCTTCGCCCCAGTCTGACGACCTGAGCACTCTGGAGCAAGGATCTATCAAGTATCTCTCAGTACTTTGCTCCGTTCATCTTTCCCTCGATCCTGACTAGTCTCCCTGTCACTGAAAAACATCCCCACAGCATGATGCTGCCACCACCATGCTTCACTGTAGGTAATGGTGCCAGGTTTCCTCCAGACGTGACTCTTGGCAGTCAGGACAAAGCATTCAATCTTGGTTTCATCAGACCAGAGAATGTTTGTTTCTCATGATTTGTCATCAGTCTTCAGGTGCCTTTTTGCAATATAATTAGGCTGTCATGTGCCTTTTACTGAGGAGTGGCTTCCGTCTGGCCACTCTCCCATAAAGGCCTGATTGGTAGAGTGTTGCAGAGATGGTTGTCCTTCTGGGAGGTTTTCTCATCTCCACAGAGGAACTCTGGAGCTCTGTCAGTGTGACCATCGGGTTCTTGGTCACCTCCCTGACCAAGGGCCTTCTCCCCGATTGCTCAGTTTGGCCGGAGGGGCCAGCTCTAGGAAGAGTCTAGGTGGTTCCAAATTTCTTCCATTTAAGAATAATGGAGGCCACTGTGTTCTTGGGGACCTTCAATGCTACATAAATGTTTTGGTACCCTTCCCCAGATATGTGCCATCGGAGCTCTACAGACATTCCTTCGACCCCTTGCCTTGATGTTTGCTCTGACATGCACTGTCAACTGTGGGACCTTATATATAGGTCAATTGAGTTTATCACAGGTGGGCTCCAATAAAGTTTTAGAAAAATGGAAAGAGGATGAACTTGAGCTCAATTTCGAGTCTCATAGCAAAGGGTCTGAATACTTATGTAAATAAGGTATTTCTGTTTTTTATTTTTAATACATTCGCTTTGTCATTATGGGGTATTGTGTGTAGATTGATGAGGAAAATGTTTTATTTCATCAATTTTAGAATAAGGCTGTAACGTAACAAAATGTGGAATATTGTCAAGGGGTCTGAATTCTTTCCGAATGCACTGTTGATGCGCTAGACTATTAACCACATTATGACATACTTGTGATCATTGCCCTTGCTAGTTTGATTGTGTTGACATTCCCAGCCTTAGTTACATTCATCCGTTATTGTCCAACATATTGAGTCATTGAAACTGAAACAGTGCATCCCAAATGGAGGCAGCAAACAGTGTACCTGGCCAGCTCTGATTTACAACCTGATAGCAATATTTTTTGGACTATCAAGAAATGTATGGGTGAATAATATTAATCATGCATTGAACTGTATCCATCTATTCTGCCAACAATGCCTTAGTGTACCTCATTAGAATGTTGAGGCAAATAAAACCTATTTTTAAAACCTCTTATAAAGTTGGTTTTGTAGCATAAACTGGGAATTTGATCTTTGTGACTGATATTATGATTGTCTGTTTCGTATCTGAAAAGTAGTTAAAACACTGTCAGTTCCACTTTAAGTGATCTTTGTTCTTTGTATCCATAGAGACGGTTCTTTTTTCCTTTACTCAACCCAGAAATTGTGAGAACACTAATTTAGAATGCCTGGCTGAATTAAGCTATAACAGTGTGTGTGTGTGTGTGTGTGTGTGTGTGTGTGTGTGTGTGTGTGTGTGTGTGTGTGTGTGTGTGTGTGTGTGTGTGCGCGCCTGCGAGCAAGTGAATAACTTCAAGAACATTGATAAGAGAGGGTTGGTCTGCCTAAACATTTGGTTCATTTTGTTTCTGATACAGATTATTTTGTGTTTCCGTGCCTTACAATCAAAGCATAGTATGCCTGTAACTCAATGCTCCATGTTTCTTTTATTATATATATTTTTTCTCACATTTTTCTCCCCAATTGGTAGTTATAGTCTTGTCGCTGCAACTCCTGTATGAACTCGGGAGAGGCAAAGGTCGAGAGCCGTGTGTCCTCCGAAAAACACGACCCCGCCAAGCCATACTGCTTCCTGACACAATGCTTGCTTAACCCGGAAGCCAGCCGCACCAATATGTCGGAGGAAACACCATACACCTGGCGACCGTGTCAGCGTGCATGCGCCCGGCGCGAACCAGGATCCCTAGTGACGCAGCCACATGTTGCATAGACCGCTGCGCCACTCGGGAGGCCCAATGCAATGCTTTTTAAATGAAAAATCTTTCTTTAGGGCCAGATTTGAGCGAATTCAAAAATGTATTTAATCATGATTAACTACAGAAATTCTTGCGATTAAGCGCAATTAGTTATTTTAATCATTTGACAGCCCTACTTCAAACACACCACATTTCCAGAGTAGTCTCTCTGGTACTTTTAATGATATGACCCATATTATGCATACAAATTGACATTATAGGGGAAAAGAACGACCCAGCTAGGGGGGAATAAGGAGATGTACTTGGGGATGGTTGTGTAATAGACATGAAAGGAATAATGAATATATACATGGAATGGAATGAATAAAGCGAAATGTATTTATGCATAGCAAATGGCCTACAACAGGGAATAGAAATGGAACAGAACTGCAATAGCACATTAGTTAAGGACTGTATCTAATAACTAGGTATTAGAGTAAGCGTTCCTATTATGCTCAAGTACCAACTAGGCCCACTTCCATCTTTGGATTTAGAAAAATTACATTTTCTGCTGTTTAATGTACAACTAATTGATCTTGTTGTTATATCCATAACTTATTTATTTCTAACCCAATCAGATGTTTTATTATTAAGTTATAGGCCATTATGTGTAAGTTCCAACTAGTGGTCAATTTCAAAGCTGGAACATTTTTTGGGTGTTGAGGTGACCCTCAGTACCTTCTCAGATAAGTGATCATACTCCTATCTAAAAGTAATAGATTCATGTGCTGATTTATGCACATGATAGCATATTTCATGAGTATTCACGACTATTTCTTGCCAATTGAAAATATTTATTTTTCATGCTAGCAGTTGTTCCTGCATGTCAGTCTTACAGTAGCAACATAACTTGGTGAACTACAATAAGATAATATATTTTATATTATATTACTTTTAAATTAAACTTGCATTGTTAAACATGGATGCCATTTTTGAAAATTGTACATTTATCTCAGGTGGGCATAAAGCGTACAGTAGCACAAAAAGCACTCCCTCTATACAGTATGTAAATGACAATAAAGCAATATTGTTCAATATGATCTATACTAGTTAGCGGGGTGCGCGCTAATAGCGTTTCAATCGGTGACGTCATTCGCTCTGAGACCTTGAAGGAGTTGTTCCCCTTGCTCTGCAAGTGCTGTGGCTTTTGTGGAGCGATGGGTAACGATGCTTTGAAGGTGGCTGTTGTCTATTTGTGCAGAGGTTCCCTGGTCTCTCTTCACATGAGAGATTAATCTTTCATTTCATGACCTCTTTTCTTACAAAAATTAAGGGCAGTATATGTTAGAAATGTCTAAACTTTTTTTGGTTGGCTTAATAGGTACACTATCCCTACATAGTAATACAGGCGTAACAACTATCATGATTGCTACCAATAATAATAACAGCAGAGTATAAACATGTTACCTAATACCATACAATTAGGCTATACAAATGGTCAACATAAATAACAAGTACACTATAGATACAAAGTATGTGGACACCCCTCCAAATTAGTGGTTTTCCCTTAAATGTTTTTCTATTTTACACTATTTCTCCGCCCAATTTCAATCTAGTCTCATCGCTGCAATTCCCCAACAGGCTCGGGAGAGGCGACGGTCGAGTCATGCGTCTTCCGAAACAAGACCCGCCAAAGTGTGCTTCTTAACACCCGCCCGCTTAAACCGGAAGCCAGCCACACCAATGTGTCGGATGAAAAAACTTTCAACTGACGATCAGAGTCAGCCTGCAGGCGCCCGGCCTGCCACAAGGAGTTGCTAGAACGCGATGAGCCAACTAAAGCCCCTCCGGCCAAACCTTCCCCTAACCCGGACGACGCTGGGCCAATTTTGCGCCGCCCTATGAGACTCCCGGTCATGGCCGGTTGTGACACAACCTGGGATCGAACCAGGGTCTGTAGTGACGCCTCAAGCACTGCGATGCAGTGCCTTAGACCACTGCGCCACTTTGGAGGCTGGATTTTGCTATTTTAGCCACAACCATTGCTGACAGGTGTATAAAAATCGAGCACACAGCCATACAATCTCCATAGACAAACATTGGCAGTTGAATGGCCTTACTGAAGAGCTCAGTGACATTCAACGTGGCACCCTCATAGAATGTCACCTTTCCAACAAGTCAGTTTGTCATATTTCTGCCTGGCTAGAGCTGCCCCGGTCAACTGTAAGTGCAGTTATTGTGAAGTGGAAATGTCTAGGATCAACAAGGGCTCAACCGCAAAGTGGTAGGCCACACAAGCTCATGGAACGGGACTGCGTAGCGCGTAAAAATCGACTGTCCTCGGTTGCAACACTCACTACTGAGTTCCAAACTGCCTTGGAAGCAACGTCAGCACAGGGACTGTTCGTCGGGAGCTTCATGAAATGGGTTTCCATGGCCGAACAGCCACACACAAGCCTAAGATCACCATTCGCAATGCTAAGCACCGGCTGGAGTGGTGTAAAGCTCGCCACTATTTGACTCTGGAGCAGTGGAAACGCGTTCTCTGGAGTGATGTATCTCGCTTCCTCATCTGGCAGTCCGACGGACTAATCAGGGTTTGGCAGATGCCAGGAGAACACTGCCTGCCCCAATGCTTTGTGCCAACTGTACTGTTTGATGGAGGTGGAGTAATGGTCTGGGGCTGTTTTTCATGCTTTTGGCTAAGCCCCTTATTTCCAGTTAAGGGAAATCTTAATGCTACAGCATACAATGACATTCTAGACGATTCTGTGCTTCCAACTTTGTGGCAACAGTTCGGGGAAGGCCCTTTCCTGTTTCAGCATGACAAGGCCCCTGTGCACAAAGCAAGGTCCATACAGAAATGGTTTGTTGAGATCGGTGTGGAAGAACTTGACTGACCTGCACAGAGCCCTGATCTCAACCCCATCAAACACCTTTGAGATGAATTGGAACGCCGAGCCAGGCCTAATCACCCAACGTCAGTGCCCAACCTCACTAATGCTCTTGTGGCTGAATGGATGCAAATCCCCGCAGCAATGTTCCAACTAGAAGTCAACAGATTATGATTTACCGATTGGATGACCAAAAAAGCCGATACCGATTAATCGGACGATTTTATTTATTTATTTGTAATAATGACAATTACAACAGTACTGAATGAACACGTATTTTAACTTAATATAATACATCAATAAAATCAATTTAGCCTCAAGTAAATAATGAAACATGTTCTATTTGGTTTAAATAATGCAAAAACAAAGTGTTGGAGAAGAAAGTAAAAGTGCAATATGTGCTATGTAAGAAAGCTAACGTTTGAGTTCCTTGCTCAGAACATGAGAACATATGAACCCATGCAGAGCAAGGGGATCAACTACTAGAAGACTAGTAGCGAGTGACGTTTGGAACGCTATTAGCGCGCTAACTAGCTAGCCATTTCACTTCAGTTACACCAGCCTCATCTCGGGAGTTGATGGGCTTGAAGTCATAAACAGCGCAATGCTTGACTCACAACGAAGAGCTGCTGGAAAAACGCACGAAAGTGCTGTTTGAATGAATGTTTACGCGCCTGCCTACCACCACTCAGTCAGATACTAAGATACTTGTATGCTTATATGCTCAGTCAGATTATATGCAACGCAGGACATGCTAGATAATATCTAGTAATATAATCAACCATGTGTAGTTAACTAGTGATTATGATTGATTGTTTTTTATAAGATAAGTTTAATGCTAGCTAGCAACTTACCTTGGCTTACTGCATTCGCGTAACAGGCAGTCAGTCTCCTTGTGGAGTGCAACGAGAAAGAGGCAGGTCGTTATTGTGTTGGACAAGTTAACTGTAAGGTTGCAAGATTGGATCCCCCGAGCTGACAAGGTGAAAATCTGTCGTTCTGCCCCTGAACGAGGCAGTTAACCCACCGTTCCTAGGCCGTCATTGAAAATAATAATGTGTTCTTAACTGACTTGCCTAGTTAAATAAAGGTATAAAATGTAAAAAATAAAATAAAAATAAAAATTGGCACCCAAAAATACTGATTTCCGATTGTTATGAAAACTTGAAATCGGCCCTAATTGATCGGCCATTCCGATCAATCCGTCAACCTCTAGTTCCAACATCTAGTGGAAAACCTTCCCAGAAGAGTGGAGGCTTTTAAAGCAGCAAAGGGGGAACCAACTACATACCAATGCCCATGATTTTGGATTGAGATGTTACACATAGAAATTACGCTAGAGATAATAACAGCCAATACTAATAACAACTTCAGCAAATAACATAGCAATAGCTACATAGAGATATTCAAAGGTAAGCTAATCAACAACAAGTTACTTTGTAGTCTGGCTTCCCATGCACATATGTCCACCCACGCTCATGGAATGGAATTAAACTGTTCAGGCCCAGGCAATACTTATATGCTTGAGAGAGCATGCAACGGACCTGACTGGCCAGTGCTGAGCTAGCTAAGGGCATCTGATCAATGACAGGATACGTGATCAGTGGGCAGAGTGTGGGGTGCATGGGGACAGTCTGATTGGCTGAATCCACAAGCTAAAGGTGATAGCGATCTCTCACGTGAAGGGGAGATATTAACAAATAACACAAACAATGGAAAATAGTCCTACAGCGCCATCTAAACCACTGTGAAATATATTTTCAATTACTCACAGATATTGTATTTTCAGCTGTTTGAAGCTGGTGTACAAAACCAAAAGTAAAAGACGCAAAAACGAAACTTAAGAATGGGGAAGTATAGAAATAGTGCACATAGAACAGATCTTCCGCTTCTTAGACCGTGTCTTGACTTGACAGTTCTTGCAGATTTTGTATTATGAAAATGGCGTTCTGATCATGGAATTCCGAACAAGTCACACGTCTACATTTACATTTAAATGTGTCCACCATGTCCACATTGAGTCTGTTCCCGCGCTATATTCAAATGCCAGTATGCATTCTACAAACTGGAATAGGCTAAATATGATAATAACACTACAACAACTAAGTTGGCAGTAGCTAAGTATCCAACTATCCTCTGTAGCTAGCCAGCAAGCAAAGCTAAAGGGGGCATAAATCTAGCCAAACAAAAAATTATTGCTCTAAATATTAGCTGGTCGGCTAGCACTTATGAGGCCAGCAAACACCACAAACTAGGAGCATATTTCATCCAATGTTAGAATGAAAGGTCCCTCTCGGTCCCACAACACGTTTTCTGAAGACTTGTGGGAGGAGTGCTGATGACGTCGCCCACTGTATGCGATTTCGGTAGCCTGAATGCGTCCAGACTGGGGAGAAATCTGCACACAATGCATACCTGACCACCTGAAGTGGTCAACCAGATCTGAACACAATAAGACCACAAAGTGACTTCTGTGCATCTATACCATCTTTTCATTGCGAGCTTCGTATTCTGATATCAGAAGTCGCATGTAAGTGTTAAGTGTAGACACAACCGTAGATTCGCTTTCAATTTGAATGACAGAACTATAACTAAGATTTGCATGTGATTTTGTTCAGGTCGCCCACAAAGTTACATATTGAGGCTTTAAATCTATTCCAAATAATTTGGCGATATTCCAGATATTCCATGTATTAAAACTCAATGTGTGAATGTTCGTTTGTGGTATTCCTGTTACTACAATGTTCAAATATTGAACTTTCAACAACCGTGATTTGTCAATAGCCTGATTGTGAAGGGCCAAGTGCAGTCCATTTACAGGACTACTAGACTTTCTAAAATCACTTCTCTATTGGTCTTCAATGATTGTGTTGGTGTTGCTGATGGTAGAGTGATGGTAGAGTATCATGGGGGTAGAGTATCATTCGTTAACAGCTTGTGCCTGTCTTGACTTGAAGTAAACATTGAACTTCCTGACCAATAAGCTGCCATGGCCAACTGTTTATAGGTGTAGACTCCTAACTGAAACCATGTGTGTCTTTAGCTGGGCAAATATGTTGCTTGCTGGGAAAGGCCTGCTGATTAGCCATTCTTTGGAGAGTGGGGTGAGGGTTTTTCTTCAATGACTCTGTCACAGGAGGTTGGTGGCACCTTAATTGGGGCGGACGGGCTCGTGGGAATGGCTGGCGCTCCATGTGTTCGACCCCTCCTCCCCTCAGCACCCTCCACTGCTCTGTGATTTGTGTGTGTGAATGAAGGAAGAGTAAACATTTAGGCTATCGAGTGTTGAGTTAGTGAATTAGAATGAAGTGACTTGTTTTGATATTGTTTGCAAGCTTGCAGTCAAAGTATTGTCTCCCTGCATAGTTGTGGTTTACAAATGTGCTGTTTGCAAACACACACATTGGACAAGGTAAATAATCTTGCAACAAAAGGAAATGTGAACTATTGTGTCGATTATAATGAATGGACATTTATGATGCATACAAATCAAGTCTGACATTTTCTCTGTGGAAATTACAAATGTTAGAAGCCCTTTTAAACCGCAAATACACTACACGTTTGCATTTCCTGCTATGCTGCACATTTCCTGCAACATCAGGGTGATCAAATTAAGATCCTACATCTGGAGGTAGATGTTATGGAACCAAAGCTGAATAACAAAGAATATGCATTAGTTTTTATTTCATGCACGAATAGTCAGTTCCGATTATTGCCAAGACATGAATGCTGTCTCCTGAAAAACCTGTTTTGAGGTTAATCATTTGCACAGCAACCTCTTGCTAGTCAGTGAGAGACAATGTTTTTTACTAGGTAGGGGGAAGGATAACTGTATGAGTGTGTTGGCAGGTTTAGCAGGTTTAGTATCACAATACTCGATACCATCCAGATTAGAGGTTGACCGATTATGATTTTTCAACGACGATACCGATTATTGGAGGACCAAAAAATGCTGATACCGATTAATCGGACAATTTTTATTTTTGTTTTTTTTGTAATAATGACAATTACAACAATACTGAATGAACTCTTTTAACTTAATATAATACATCAATAACATCAATTTAGCCTCAAATAAATAATGAAACATGTTCAATTTGGTTTACATAATGCGAAAACAAAGTGTTGGAGAAGAAAGTAAAAGTGCAATATGTGCCATGTAAGAAAGCTAACATTTAAGTTCCTTGCTCAGAGCATGAGAACATTTGAAAGCTTGTGGTTACTTTTAACATGAGTCTTCAATATTCCCAGGTAAGAAGTTTTAGGTTGTAGTTATTATAGGAATGATACGACTATTTCTCTCTATACGATTTGTATTTCATATACCTTTGACTATTGGGTGTTCTTATGGGCACTTTAGTATTGCCAGTGTAACAGTATAGCTTCCATCCCTCTCCTCGCCTCTACCTGGGCTTGAACCAGGAACACATCGACAACAGCCACCCTCGAAGCAGCGTTACCCATGCAGAGCAAGGGGAACAACTACTCCAAGTCTCAGAGCGAGTGACGTTTGAAACACTATTAGCGCACACCCCGCTAACTAACTAGCTATTTCACATCGGTTACACCAACCTAATATCGAGAGTTGATAGGCTTGAAGTCATAAACAGCTCAATGCTTGAAGCATTGCGAAGAGCTGTTTGAATGAATGCTTACGAGCATGCTGCTACCTACCATTGTCAGACTGATCTATCAAATATCAAATCATAGACTTAATTATAACATAATAACACACAGAAATACAAGCCTTAGGTTATTAAAATGGTTGAATCTGGAAACTATCATTTCGAAAACAAAACGTTTATTCTTTCAGTGAAATATGGAACCGTTACGTATTTTATCTAACGGGTGGCATCCCTAAGTCTAAATATTGCTGTTACATTGTACAACCTTCAATGTTATGTCATAATTATGTAAAATTCTGGCAATTTAATTACGGTCTTTGTTAGGAATAAATGGACTTCACACAGTTCGCAACGAGCCAGGCGGCCCAAACTGCTGCATATACCCTGACTGCTTGCACGGAACGCAAGAGAAGTGACACAATTTCCCTAATTATAAGAAATTCATGTTAGCAGGTAATATTAACTAAATATGCAGGTTTAAAAATATTTACTTGTGTATTGATTTTAAAGAAAGGCATTAATGTTTATGTTTAGGTTTGGTGCAACGACAGTGCTAAATTATCACCCGTTTGGCGAAGTAGGCTGTGATTCGATGAGAAGTTAACAGGCACTGCATTGATTATTTGCATCGCAGGACACGCTAGATAAAGTAGTAATATCATCAACCATGTGTAGTTAATCACTAGTTATGTGAAGATTGATTGTTTTTATAAGTTTAATTCTTGCTAGCAACTTACCTTGGCTTCTTGCTGCCCTCGCATAACAGGTAGTCAGCCTGCCACGCAGTCTCCTCGTGGAGTGCAATGTAAGGCAGGAGGTTAGAGTGTTCGACTAGTAACCGGAAGGTTGCAAAATTAATTCCCGAGCTGACAAGGTAAAAAACTGTCGGTCTGCCCCTGAACGAGGCAGTTAACCCACCGTTCCTAGGCCGTCATTGAAAATAAGAATGTGTTCTAAACTGCCTAGTTAAATAAAGGTGTAAAAAAAATGGCCAAATCGGTGTCCAAAAATACTGATTTCCGATTATTATGGTAACTTGAAATCGGCCCTAATTAATCGGCCATTCCGATTAATCGGCCGAACTCTAATCAAGATACTCAATACCAAAATGATACTGCAGCAAAAAAAGAAGGTGTTTTAGCCAAAGACGCAGAATGGCACTTGATCCAGACAGATCTTTTGAGTTCATTACCTTTTGGGACGTATTTTATTTTACTGATCAACAACATTGGATGATTGGAGAGGCAACATCCTTGATGGAAATCTCAAAGTTGAGCCTAAAAACAATCAACCTGAAGCTGTTGATGTAAAGTACCTAGCAAGCTCGCATAGCTAGCACTCCTGTCAGGTAGCTAGCTACAGTTACCCATAGTTGGCTAGCTAGTTTTATAGTTTGGTCATTTATTCCAATAATATTTCAGAATTGCCAAAAATATGTTTATGACGCTAGCTAGCGAGCTACGTTTTGTAGGTTCCTCATTATGAGTCTGCCATTTTGAGCGTTTTATTCCCATTTGCCACAGCTAAATCAATGTCATCTATGTATAATTTTGTCTCAAATGCCCCAAAATACTGCGAGTTGATTAAATTTAACATTTGACTACAGTTTGCATTGAATTAGGGGAATATCAACCCTGCAAGTTATCAAAGTTGTCCACTCGCTCCTTTAAGCTAAATCATGGGCCGAGGGGGCAACTTTTGTTAATTGAACTGCCACTTAAGATCGCAATCTCACTGCATCCGATTTCAACAGGGATTCCCCCGAGGGAAGGTGCCTAGCGCGAGGGCTGAGGAGGTAAAAAATAAACACGATTGGACCGCAGCCCTTGACTGGGAGAGACATGAGGCGGGGGACACAAAGTGAATGCGTTTTTGGTGACAATCAGCTTTGAAATCAGCAGTATTTTACATTATGGTTTGCATATTATCATAAACAAGGTACTAGGTTAATCAATTGATGTGAGCTTTAGCTGTAAGCTAGCAAGGTAAGTTAGCCCACAAAGCTGGAAGCTACCGGTATCTCTTGCATTGTAAAGTGTTCTAGCCTGTAATGGACATTGTTTTGCGAACAGCAATTAACAGTTTCAACATTTCTCTACATGCTGTGTCGCATTATTCAAGTGTGTTAAAGGGACACTTCAGGATTTTGGCAATGAAGCCCTGTATCTTCTTCCCCGGAGTCAGATGAACTCACCCATACCTTTTTTATGTCTCTGTGCGCAATTTGAAAGAAGTTGCTAACTAGCTTTAGTGCAATTGTTAACTAGCGTTAGCACAATGACTGTATTGTAACTGCTAGCATTCTGGTAGATACCATTAACTTCCAGATACTACCTCTTAACTTCCTTCATACTGAATGCAGAGACATAAAAATGGTATAGACTGGATTAAGGGCTTCGTTGACAAAATCCTGAAGTATCCCTTTAACTTCTGTGCAGCATGAGTGGTGATTCAGCCCAGACTCCGAGTGAGTGCAGTGGTTCCTCAGGAAAGGCTAGAGCTAGCAATGAGTAAGTGGAGTAGTCACGGAGCAGGCACTCTTGTGCTATAAGGGAACATTGGCTGCGTTGATAGAAAGATTTGGTTCCTCTCTCAATCAGTAGACGAGGTGAGACATTATTGACAGAAGTGCCGATAGTAACAAAAATTGTAGTACCAAACAGTTTTTCATGCTCTAGTATCAAAAAGGTACCGATGTTTCAGGATACCGTGCAACACTAGGCTTGAGTACAAGTGCTTGTTGTTTGGGTCAACAGTACAGAGGCAATTTAACCGAGGAAGTCATGTTGGCTTACCTTCCTTTCTGTCAGTCACCGCATTTTGTTAATTTTAGCACCAGAGCATGTTCATAGTCCGCTCAGTAATAGCTACGCCGTAAAGTGGATGAAAGTAGGTGAAATATTACATCACAAATACCCTACCAGGTGGACACTGCATTTTTATTGATTGGTTTGTTATAGTCATGTGGCCTTATCTCTATGAGAGTAGTAAGTAGACTATTAAGGATGCATTACATTTTGCCCAGTGCAGCAGGTCTGTCTCAGGAAGAGAAAGAGCATCTGGATTTTACCCTCCCCCACCTTGGCCTGTGTGTGGCTGCCTGGCTGTCAGGAAGAGAGACTCAGTTGAACCCCGCCCCCCTTGGTAAAGCAGCTCTCCTATAACTCCTTAGCTTTCATTGCAATCCTTCATTTCACATGGTGGACTTTCCAGTTCAGGGGTTAAATTGTATGCATAGACTGAGTATGACACTGCAAATGATATGTTGAATCCACAACCATTAGAGTTTAGTTGTAAGCTGAATTATTAAATGTTGATAAGGTTATTAACACATTGTTGGAATACCACAGTGGTAGATTTTGCAGGGTCCACTGCATGTAATCTCTCAGTTCAAAAGATTCCAACCACTTGAGGTGGATTGTGTTTTTTTTTTTTTTTACTGACATAACAAAGTTAAACACAAAATTGTAACCTGACATAAACCAGTAGAACCACCACACTTTTAAGAGAAGGACTATATCCAGGTTTTTTATGCAAGTAAAGTACATGTCGGATAAGAAATGTTATGACAGGCCTAATGGAGCAGCAAATTTGTCGGTAAACTTTCCAAATGTCGACGAAACCAAAAAACACTGGACAATGTAGGATCTTTTTGTGTCTGTAAAATGAATAATGCTAGAAATGGCGGTGGAAACGCTTTTATGCACAAATATTTATATAATAAGTGAACTTGATATATTGTGTGGTCCTCCCACTATGAGCTGGGAAAGCATGCAGTTTCTTAGGCTACAGGTGAAATAAGGTATGATGAACTTCAGAGTGGAGAAAGTGCACACTTTTTAGGTTGATGCTCCTTTCCAATAAATATTGAGGGTCTTTTTTTCTGGTGACATGATGATCGATGCTTGGCTGCAGTTTGACAAGTAAAAATAATCTCGCTCTTTTGTCCATAATAATTTCATCATCAGCTATACTCGCGTCAAGCTTTTGGCTAGAGCGCACGTGCCAATATCAGAGTGGGCACATTCGCTATATAACGCAACATTTTGTGGGACAAAACCATCAGTAGAGTTGAAAATGCAATGGAAATCCAATTCACTTTTTGTTCAGTAGATGGGAATTGAATGGCAAAATTGTATTTGTATTTCCATCACGCACAGCCTTTTATCCACAACAAGTCAATTTGATGGAAACACATCTCTGGTGGGAAAATGCACATATTTAATTTTATGCAGATTTCAGAATATTCTTGTGAAAATCTGTTGCCAATTTGACGGAAATCTAGATATTGCTAAAGAGTGAATTCATAACAAATGGGGTTAATTAACTAAGTCATGGAATTAGGGAGCAGGGTCTTTCTATAAACTAGGGTAACAGTGAGGATTTCCTACACTGGACAACTTGTTACAGCGGTTGATGTCATTGATGAGAAATCCTCAGCCAATTTTCTTCATGTCATTACATTCAGATATAAGGGGGAAACATAGCTATATTCAATAAAATTCACAAGTTGATTTAAAACTTTTTTTATTTTTTAGAAACTTTAACCCCTTTTTCTTCACATTTTCATGGTATCCGAATGGGTAGTTGCAGTCTTGTCTCATCGTTGCAACTCCCGTACGGACTCAGGAGAGGCGAAGGTTGAGAGCCGTGCGTCCTCTGAAACACAACCCAACCAAGCTGCACTGCTTCTTGACACAATGCCCACTTAACCCGGAAGCCAGCCACATCAATGTGTCGGAGGAAACACCGTACACCTGGCGACCATGTCAGCGTGCACTGCGCCTGGCCCACCACAGGAGTCGCTAGTGCGCGATGGGACAAGAGCATCCCTGCAGGCCAAAAACCCTCCCCTAAACCGGACAGCGCTGGGTCAATTGTGCACCGCCCCATGGGTCTCCCGGTCGCGGCCGGCTGCGGCAGAGCCTGGACTCAAACCCAGAATCTAGTGGCACAGCTGGCACTGTGATGCAGTACCTTAAACCACTGCGCCACTCGGGAGGCTAAAACATATTTTTAGCCCTTATGTTTAACCCTCTCCTTATGTCATGAGGTGAAAACAGTTTTTATGGGCACACAAATCCAACATTATGTTTGTGATTGCAAAATCAAATGCTTCTAACCGAAAGAGTCACCTTACGTTGATACTTAAAGCCCAAATTGATACTGTCATTAACGTGGTTCTTCAATAGTTATGCATAATAGTTGTTGGGATGCGCATTTGGTGTCCAGCTGATTAGTTACGGCGTACTATTTTCACAAGATCATCTGATCTATATCATCTGATCCATCTCAAAGAATTTTCTGAATAATGGTCAAGTGATGAACAGCTGTTGTTGTGATAGCGCATGCGATGCAACAACACCCCAAGTGCTGGAAAAAAGGTGTTCGCAAGGAATGTCCAGAATATTTTGGTGTCTCATTTGTTACGCTCAACACGCTGTGTGTGCATTCAAAGGTATTATAGTCTAGCTACCTTTTTAGTGCCGGTTGCTTCAGGAACTTGGAGAACTATATCCTAAAGTGAGACTCTGTGCACTCCCCCCCCCTCTCCCTCTCAAATCACTACAGTGTGCTTTCCCCTAAAATCAGTGTCATTACTCAAATCAAAGCATTTTCTCTTTTTCGAATTAGCCTACTATGACTTCATTTGAAATCAGCACACCTTCCCTTTAGTTTGTATTCCTTCAGCTGAGCCCCAAAATAGCCCTCCTCAGCAACACCAGCAGTATATCAGCATAGAAAACAGCAGAATAATTAGAGAGCATGCTTTTCCTGCTAATGAAGTGGTTTTCAAGCATCCCTTCCCTTGCTGCAGCTTTGTCCCAAATGGCACTACTTTTGACCAGAGCCATATGGGCCCTATATAGGGTATAGGGTGCAATTTTAAACAGGGATATTTGGAAAGACACGTTTATTTAGCATTGTTAGAGTAAGGCTGTATTGTGCACTTAAATAATGAATGTCCTGTTTCCATTTATGAGCAAGCAGTACAGTAGGTCAATGGAGAAGGAACATTACTCATGCGGGTCTAGGAGAAAAGTGAAGACAGTTGTGCCTGGATCCACGTTGGATCCAATATCCCTAGCAAATTGATGTTGATGTCATCTGTTGTTGCCTGATCGATTTACAGCATGGTCTCATTAGATCTACTGTGCACAATTGTGTTGGATAGACTATTGCGCAGCACCCAACGCTATTCCTATGAATTATTCTGGATATAGTGACAACAAATTACATAGTTTAATGGGCTTCTTCACAACATAATCTGGTAATGAAATAACATGTCAAATACATTTCGGTTTCCATATTACACCCGCAATTTTAAACAATATAAGGGGTTTGAAATAGCCTGTTAGCCCCATTAGCTGCTGCCAAAGCTGCAGCAACCCTTCCTGGGGTCCAGCAAAACTAAGACAGTTTATACAATTTAAAAAAACATTGCAATACATTCACAGATTTCACAACACACTGTGTGTCCTCAGGCCCCTACTCCAGCACTACCACATAGCTACAGTAGAGGTTGACCGACTATGATTTTTCAACGCCGATACCAATTATTGGAGGACCAAAAAAAGCTGATACTGATTAATCTGACAATTTTTTTATTTGATTTATTTGTAATAATGACAATTGCGACAATACTGAATGAACACTTATTTTAACTTAATATAATACATCAATAAAAATCTATTTAGCCTCAAATAAATAATGAAACATGTTCAATTTGGTTTAAATAATGCAAAAACAAAGTGTTGGAGAAGTAAAAGTGCAATATGTGCCATGTAAAAAAGCTAACGTTTGAGTTCCTTGCGCAGAACATGAGAACATATGAAAGTTGGTGGTTTCTGCTAACATGAGTCTTCAATATTCCAAGGTAAGAGGTTTTACGTTGTTGTTAATATAGTATTTATAGGACTATTTCTCTCTATAACATTTGTATTTCATATACCTTTGACTATTGGATGTTCTTATAGGCACTATAGTATTGCCAGTGTAACAGTATAGCTTCCATCCCTCTTCTCGCCCCTACCTGTGCTCGAACCAGGAACACATTGACAACAGCCACATCCGAAGCAGTGTTACCCATGCAGAGCAAGGGGAATAACTACTCCAAGTCTCAGAGCGAGTGACGTTTGAAACGCTGTTAGCGCACACCCAGCTAACTAGCTAGCCATTTCACATCGGTTACACCAGCCATTAGGCTGATAGGCTTGAAGTCATAAACAACACTGTGCTTGCGAAGAGCTGCTGGCAAAACGCAAGTGCTGTTTAAATGAATGCTTACGAGCCTGCTGCTGCCTACCACCGCTCAGTTAGACTGCTCTATCAAATCATAGACTTAATTATTACATAATAACACACAGAAATTAGAGCCTTTGGTCATTAATATGGTCGAATCCGGAAACTATCATTTCGAAAACAAAACGTTTATTATTTCAGTGAAATACGGAACCGTTCGGTATTTTATCCAACGGGTGGCATCCCCAAGTCTAAATATTCTTGTTACATTGCACAACCTTCAATGTTATGTCATAATTACGTAAAATTCCGTCAAATTAGTTAGCTATGAGCCAGGCTGCCCAAACTTGTATACAACCTGACTCTGCGTGCAATGAACACAAGAGAAATGACACAATTTCACTTGGTTAATATTGCCTGCTAACCTGTATTTCTTTTAGCTAAATATGCAGGTTTAAAAATATATACTTCTGTGTATTGATTTTAAGAAAGGCATTGGTGTTTATGGTTAGGTACAGTCGTCCAACGATTGTGCTTTTTTCGCAAATGCGATTTTGTTAAATCATCCCCCAGCGTTGCATCGATTATATGCAATGCAGGACACGCTAGATAAACTAGTAATATCATCAACCATGTGTAGTTATAACTAGTGATTATGATTGATTGTTTACTTTTTATAAGATAAGGTTAATGCTAGCTAGCAACTTACCTTGGTTTCTACTGCATTCGTGTAACATGCAGGCTCCTCGTGGAGTGCAATGAGAGGCAGGTGGTTAGAGCATTGGACTAGTTAACTGTAAGGTTGCAAGATTGGAGCCCCCGAGCTGACAAGGTGAAAATCTGTTGTTCTGCCCCTGAACAAGGCAGTTAACCCACCATTCCTTGGCCCATCGTTCCTAGGCTAATTTTACTGCTCCATGTAGTCATGGCTCTATGTAGTACTGTGTGCCTCCCATAGTCTGTTCTGGACACAGGACTGAACAGTAGTCAAGGTGCGACAAAACTAGGGCCTGTAGGACCTGCCTTGTTGATATTGTTGTTAAGAAGGCAGAGCATCACTTTATTATAGACAGACTTCTCCCCATCTTAGCTACTACTGCATCAATATGTTTTGACTACGACAGTTTAAAATCTAGGGTTACACCAAGCAGTTTAGTCATCTCAACTTGCTCAATTTCCACATGCTTTATTACAAGATTTAGTTGAGGTTTAGGATTTAGTGAGTGTTTTGTTCCAAATACAATGCTTTTAGTTTTAGAAATATTTAGGGTTAACTTATTCCTTGCCACCGACTCTGAAACTAACTGCAGCTCTTTGTTGAGTATTGCAATCATTTCAGTTGCTGTAGTAGCTGACGTATATATTTTTATTTATTTTAACTTTACCTTTATTTTACTAGGCAAGTCAGTTAAGAACAAATTCTTATTTTCAATGACGGCCTAGGAACAGTGGGTTAACTGCCTGTTCGGGGGCAGAACGACAGATTTGTACCTTGTCAGCTCTAGGATTCGAACTTGCAACCTTTCGGTTACTAGTCCAACGCTCTAACCACTAGGCTACCCTGCCGCCCCAGAATATAGTGTTGAGTCATCCGTATACGTTGACACTCTGGCTTTACTCAAAGTCAGTGGCATGTCGTTAGTAAAAATGGAATAAAGCAAGGGGCCTAAACAGCTACCCTGGGGAATTCCTGATTCTAACAGGACTATATTTGAGGGGCTTCCATTAAAGAACATCCTCTGTGTTCTGTTAGACATGTAACTCTTTATCCACATTATAGTAAAGCCATAAAACATATGTTTTTCCAGCAGCAGACTATGATCGATAATGTCAAAAGCTGCACTGACGTCGAACAAGATAGCCCCCACAATCATTTTATCATCAATTTCTCTCAGCCAATCATCAGTCATTAGTGTAAGTGTTGTGCTTGTTGACTGTCCTCCCCTATAAGCATGCTGAAATTCTGTTGTCAATTTCTTTACTGTGAAATAGCGTTGTACCATTTTCCATACGTTTTCTAAGGGTTGGTAACAGGCTGATTGGTCGACTTTACTGTAGCTTCCCTCCAGGCCTGAGGGCACATGATCTCTCGTAGGCATAAATTGAAGATGTGACAATATCGTCTGTTATTATCCTGAGTAATTTTCCATCCAGATTGTCAGACCCCGGTGGCTTGTCATTGTTGATAGACAACAATAATCTTTCACCTCTTCCACACTGCCTTTATGGAATTCGAAGTACAATTCTTGTCTTTCATAATTTGGTCTGATATACTTGGATGTATAGTGTCAGCGTTTGTTGCTGGCATGTCATCCCAAAGTTCGCTTGTCTTGCCAATGAAAAAGTAATTAATGTAGTTTGCAATATCAGTGGGCTTTGTGATGAATGAGCAGTCTGATTCAATGAATGAAGGAGCCGAGTTGTCTTTTTCCCCAAAATGTAATTTAAGGTGCCCCAAACATTTTTACTCTCATTCTTTATATAAATGATCTTAGTTTCTTCTTTTTATTTTGTTTAGTCATATGATTTCTTAATTTGCAGTACGTTTGCCAATCAGTTGGGCCACCAGACTTAATTGCCATACCTTTTGCCTCATCCCTCTCAACCATAACATTTTTAAATTCCTCATCAATCAAAGGGGATTTAACAGTTTTTACAGTAATTTTCTTAATGGGCGTGTGCTTATTAGTAACTGGAATAAGTTGTTTCTTAAATGTGTCAGGTGCAGCATCTGGTTGTTCCTCATTACACACCACAGACCAGCAAATATTCTTTACATCATCAACATATGAATCACTACAAAACCTATTGTATGACCTCTTATACACTATATTAGGCCCAGCCTTTGGAACTTTGGTTTTCCTAGATATGGCTATTATATTGTGATCACTACATCCTATGGATTTGGATACTGCTTTAAAGCAAATATCTGCTGAATTAGTAAAGATGTGATCAATACATGTCAATGATTTAATTCCTGTGCTGTTTGCAACTATCCTGGTAGGTTGACTAACGACCTGATCCAGGTTGCAGGCACTGGTTACAGTTTGAAGTTTTTCCTGGGTGGGCAGCTTGATGATTGCCAGTCAATATTTAAATAACCCAGAAAATATACTTCTCTGTTGATATCACATACATTTTCAAGCATTTCACACATATTATCCATGTACTGACTGTTTGTCACGTTCTGACCTTAGTTCTTTTGTTGAGTCTTTGTTTTAGTATGGTCAGGGCGTGAGTTGGGTGGGTTGTCTATGTTAGTTTTTCTATGATTTGCTATTCCTGTGTTTGGCCTGGTATGGTTCTCAATCAGAGGCAGCTGTCAATGGTTGTCCCTGATTGAGAACCATATTTAGGGAGCCTGTTTTCTATTGTGTTTTGTGGGTGATTGTTTTCTGTTGTGTGTCTGCACCAGCCAGAACTGTTTTCGGTCACTTCGCTTTGGTATTTTTTGTTATTTCCGTGTTCATTTGAATAAATATGGACACATACCACGCTGCACCTTGGTCCTCACCTTCTTCCACCAACAACGGCCGTTACACTGTTAGCACTTGGCGGTCTAAAGCAGCTTCCAAGACTAATGGGCTTTAGGTGAGGCAGATGAATCTGTAGCCATATTACTTCAGCAGTATTTAACATTAGATCGTCTCTAAGCTTTACAGGAATGTGGTTCTGAATATAGACCGCAACACTGCCTCCGTTGGCATTTCTGTCTTTCCGGTAGATGTTATAACCATGTATTGCTATGACTGTATCATCAAAGGTGTTATCTTTTAGTTTCAGAGGTAGTCAGAATATGAATGTCATCTGTTACAAGCAAGTTATTGACTTCATGGACCTTGTTTCTTAGGCTACATATGTTGGCTATTTTTAGCACTTTTCTGGGTTGCTTGAATGTTTTTAATGCTTTACTGGGAAGCTTATCAGAGGTAGACTTACTCATGTTATTTATATGGGAGTTGATAGTGCAGGGTGAGCTGCATAAAGTGGTCTTCCTACTATTGCACACCGCCTCAGTGCTAACAGTGTAACTCTGGTTTATAGGCTCATGATTACTGCTTACAATAGCTGTAGGATAAACAGATGTATTCGGTGCAATTAGGGGGACTTAAATTACTTACTTGGTGTTTGCCAATGCCCCTAATATAATGTACATTTATGCAGAATTATGACGACTCATTGGCTGGTAAATGACTGACATTCTTTCAACACAGCCTTGACATGCGTGGACAGAGTCCAGGAGCTAGGATTATTTGAATGGACTCTGTCATTCCTGTAGAGTATCTTCTGTTTCCAGAAGGTGTCAAAGTCATCAATAAAAGTGACTCCAACAGAGCTACAGTTGTCTTTTAGCCAGATGTGTAATGCCAGCAGTCTGCTGAATCTTTCACACCCACGGCCCAACGATGGTACTGGACCTGAAATTATTGGCCGTTTTTTGTATTCTTTTAATGCTAAAATCCATTTACAAATGTTCCGAGCTAGCCCTCCTGATATCGTTTGACCCCACATGGACTACGACAGTGTCAGCTCCCGGCATCTGTGGTAGAACAGTCGGAAGCAGCCTTGTTATGTCCTGTTCTCGTGCTTCTGGGTAGCACAGGGTTTTGCCTTGGGGACCGAGATGTTTCTCACCGTAGAGCTGCCTATGAAGAAAGCTGGTGATGTTGAATGGGCCAGTCTCTCAGGCGGGAGCTCCGAGGATCTGAACCCGAGGTACGAGGAACCGAGGACGACGACGCTGGTACCTCCGGATCCGATCGAGTGACGTACCTCCATGGCTGGCTGGTTGGGTCGAGAACAGTTCTGTTCTCCAGAGAAGGGGGAGACCCCTTCGGGGATGGAACCCTGCCTAGCAATGGCCAGTCGGCTGAAGAGAGCCAACACCACGGCGAAACTTCCACCAGACCAGAGCGGTGTCCAGCTACTGGGGTGGAAGAAAAATAAAAAGTAGGTGGGTGTGGGTTCCCCAGTAGTTTATGTAGGTTAGCTACTTGCTTGCTAAGAGTAGCTACTTCGCTCCTATAGTCCTCCACAAGCAAGCAGTTGCTACATTGAAAGTCAGTGGTCCACATTGTCCCGGAACAAAGAAAAGTAAACACAGCTCCTGCAACGCTGGAAACGTTCAATAGCGGCATCCATTTGAGGCTGCGGAGGCAGCTAGGCTAGCTGGGCTTTCGCGTCTCTTCCCCTGTATGGAAACTGGCAGGATCCCAGGACAGATAGCAGCGCTCACAGCAATTTAGCCCAACAGAGCCGCAGGATTCAAAATAAAATAAAAAAGTATAGAAAAACACTGTCAGCTTTTAAACCGAGGTCTTTAGTTCAGGTTTCGGCGTTCGGCAGCATTCAACAGCAACAAACATACGTTGCACTCTGATGACCTAGTGATTGGTTTTGGAGCTCAAATTCATGTACTGGAATAGGCCTACCTTGAAAATTAGACATTTCCTCAATTTGGTGCTTGAAAAGTCCTTGTAATCATTGTTGCCAATTTATAAATTCTCCTGCTTCCTTATAATTATTACATTTTGTATCCGTTTTTGTGAGAGATGCGGCCGCTTTTGTTTGTTTCGCACTTTTTCAATTGAAGGGCTTTGCGCTACTCTGTTGCGATAAAATCATGTGCGGTTATTATGAGGACGACAACATCTATTGGCTTCATCTTGGCTTTCCATACAAATCTTTCAGTTAAAAAAAGGAACCTGGTTTTTGGTCACTTTCTCATTATAATAACAGTGATGGCGAGATTAAAGGGTGAGGTTAATTCTACCGCTATTCATGGCATTATGTGTCCCTGTGTCGGCCACATGCGCTACATAAAAATCGTCATTAATGCATCCAATCTATTTAGTTAGGCAATGTCCACATCATTCTCACATATTTTAGAATGTAATAACTATTTGAACATCAATGCATTGTCAGCCTAAATAATGCGCTATTCTTAGTGGTAATGGCCTACTTGTAGATTTAAAAAAAATTGTTTTTGCATGCTTTTTGAGCGGAGGGCAGGGGCTTCTATATTAGGCCTTATATGTACAGTTATATTAATTATACATTGTATAACATTGAGGCCCTTGACAATGAAGTGCTTGAAAAAGTCCCTGAAAATCCTTGAATTTGACTTGCCAATATCTGTATGAACCCTGCTTATTGAAGGATGTACAGTCCTCGGCCTGTAATCCTCTAAGTACACATGTGGAACTGCATGTTTCAAACCATTTTGAAATATTTATCCCAATATCACACATTAGCCCCATTATTTATAGAAAGACCCAGTAACAAAAGAGTTTGTGACTAAACAATCCTCATAGCGGCAGTGGAAATAGTTCATCATAACTGTGCCATTTAAAGCATGTAATCTAGTTGAACTCTCTGACTTAGCATTTTATTTCTCCTTCATTTGCTTGAATTGGAGGAGAAAGGCTTCTGTCATTATTAGTAATGGGCCAGCTCCGTTTTTGTGTGACTGGGAAAATGGATGACGTCTCCAGGCTGTTCTACCAGAACACACTGGACAGGACCACAGGGTCTCTGTCTCTGGATTGTGTCCCAAATGGCTCTGGTCAAAAGTAAGGCTCTGGTTAAAAGTAGTGCACTATGTAGGGAACGTTTTCAGGAGCACAGTGTTCTGTCTCGCTCTCTTCTCAATTGTTGTCAGTTCTGAGATCTGTTTGATGTGAATATCACATCTTTGTCTCTGTGCTCTGGTGCAGGAAACACACTAGTTCATTGCCTGTTGGTTTATTGTCCTGCCTCTGCATTCACATTCACTATTGCATTGGACCAATTAAATGTGTCATTAAAGTGATGATTTGACTTTCAAGGACTAGTTATAGCTTGAGTTGAGACTTAAGGTCTATTTCCCAACAATTTAGATGTGTTTATGTGAGTGAACTTGCTCCACCTCTCTGTGGAGGTATTTGGTGCATAATGATGTGTGATATGCTGGTTACTTCACAGTTGTCAGCTGTTTTGATAAGAATGGGTGGGTATTGTCTTTTTGCTCATGCACAGGTAGGAAGTAGGCCTAACCTTGGGTTGTGATTTATTGCCTAGATCAGACAACCTCTTAAGCCAAGCAAATAAATTCACCTTTCTATGCCATGATCAGGTGGAACCTTCACAATTAACCATTGTTCTGCCCCCAATCATTGTAAATTGGGGGCAGAAAGTTATTGTAAATGCTGTGAGAGATTCGCTTCCACTTTTGTTGGTTCCGTTTTCATACCTCTGAGTGCTCAACACGCTGTGTGTGTAGTCAAATGTATTATTATAGCCTAGCTACCTTTTTAGTGTCTGTTGCTTCAGGAACTTGGAGAAGTATATCCTATAGTGAGACTCTGTGCACTCTGCCCCCCCCCCCCCCTTGAACTTGGGTAGTATTTTCCACTACTTAAATCAGTCTGTATTCTCCACCTCAAATCACTAGTGTCTTTTCCCCTAAAATCAGTGTCATTACTCAATTCAAAGCATCTTCTCTTTTTCAAGTTACCCTACTATGACCTCAACTGAAATCAGTACACCTTCCCTTCAGTTTGTATTCGTTCACCTGAGCCTCTAATTGAACCTGTCGTATTCAAACCAGAACTTACAGTGCATTCGGGAAAGTATTCAGACCCCTTCTCTTTTTCCACATTTTGTTACGTTACAGCCTTATTCCAAAAATGGATTAAATCTTTTTTTACCCCATCAATCTACACACAATACCCCATAATGACAAAGCGAAAACAGGTTTTTAGAATTTTTTGCAAATGTATTCAAAATAAAAAACTGAAATACCTTATTTACATAAGTATTCAGACCCTTTTATGAGACTCGAAATTGAGCTCAAGAGCATCCTGTTTCCATTGATCATCCTTGAGATGTTTCTGAAACTTGATTGGAGTCCACCTGTGGTAAATTCAATTGATTGGACATGATTTGAAAAGGCACATACCTGTTTATATAATGTCCCACAGTTGACAGTGCATGTCAGGACAAAAACCAAGCCAATACCCCTCTTGGGCAACACCAGCAGTATATCAGCATAGAACACAGCAGAAAAATGAGAGCGCATGCTTTACCTGCTAATGAAGTGGTTTTCAATCATCAGATCCCTTGCTGCAACTATGTCCCAAATGGCACCTTATTCCCTACATAGTGCACAACTTTTGACCAGAGCCCTATGGGCCCAATGTAGGGTGCAATGTGGGAGCCGCAAGGGGAAATGCTATGAAATAGGATAGTAGCGCAACCATCAATTGAAGAACTATAGGAGAGCACCTCAGCCTGTTTTTTTTAAATGTAGAAGGTAAACTAATTAAAAACAGAGCAGCCTTGTGTGTTACACAAGGATATTTGGAAAGACAGCACTGCAACTCTCGAGTCACGTTTATTTAGCATTGTTAGAGAAATGCTGTATTGTGCACTTAAGGAATGGTTTTCCTGTTTTCCATTTATGAGCAAGCAGTAGGTCAATGGACTTGGAACAGTAGTCCAGTGGGGTCTCGGAGAAAAAGGGGGAGGGGGCTATGTTGTATGCTGTATCCAGAGTCATTCTGTTGCCATCTGCTATGTGAGGGTTTGAAGGACATGGTGCACACACAGGAAGACAGCAGCAGTGATCGTAACATTGCACACCATGGGATTGAGGGGACTGCAGCCAGACACTGCGGCAGCATATGTGTATGTGACTTACAAACACTTCCTCTTGTTAGGGACATTTCTGATAACCACCCCACCTCAATATTTATTCACACCGAATAAGACAGACACTGCTCATCTTCAATGCAGAACCAAGCCAATACCCCTCTTGGGCAACACCAGCAGTATATCAGGACAGCGCATGCTTTACCTGCTAATGAAGTGGTTGGGACAACTACGAATGAAAGGAATAATAGCATCATAGAAGATGCTAACTGGTAGCTTGCATTTCCTCGTGAACTGAAAGAGATGCGTCTTTAATTCATTTTGGTTTTTTGGCCAGTTTATCATAGTAGCATCAGTCTGTCTGTACAGTTAATTCCATTCTTCCCCCATGCAGCTCAAGGAGGCTGTGCACTACTCTCCTGAGTCTCCTCCCAGGTGTGTAATATTGGGGTCTGACAGCAGTCTGAGTGGGGTCTCTCATCCTGCACAAGTAGGGGTTGTGAGGTGGTGCCTGGATCTGTTGTCTCCCTCAATGTTGTCTACTGGCTACTACTCTGTGACATGCTCGGCTGCACCTTCAGACAGCCCTGCTAAAGTTAAAGCGCCAGTCAAGACAACGTGGTGGATTCAGAGGAAATGGGGCATTGAGTTTGTATTTATTTAGAGGAGAGGAGACCAGCAAAGTCTTAAGGGGAAGTGAGCCAGATAGTGGCGGCCAAGATAGATAGGCTGGTGCTGGTGGAGTTGTCTATCTATGATGTGACAGTGAATGGTTTAGAGGAGTGTAGCAACCACCTGATAGTGTACACAGATGATGGCTTCGCTCTGCAGGCAGCTGACTGCACATGTTTCTGGGTGGGAACCGGCCTCTCCCCCCTTCTCCATGTACACACACACACACACCTCCATGGTTTTTAATTATTGTCTGAACTGTCTGCATGCTGCGTAATTCAGTCTTGTTGACTGTGAGCATGAAGGTAATAAATACAATCAGTCAAATCAAGTAGGTCTGCACCACTAGCACCCCCCCCCTGCAAGCAAGCTACTGGTTCTTAGACAACACTTCAGCCCTGATTGACTAATATTTTCCTCCGTTAATTGGTGCTGGCGGCCGTCCAACTCCACAGAAGAATGCAAAACTGTGGATACAACAAGTGGAAATGGAAAGACAATACATAGTTGCTGCTGCAGTTGTCTCCCCATAGCACTGCAAATTGTCTCTGAAACGAGCTGCTGCAGTAATACATTACGAACTAAATGTTTTACCTACCCACATTACACTATTGAGTTTATAAGAAACAGTGTGTAAGAAACAAGTCTTTTTTGCTTAGTGCTCCAATGCAAGAGTGACATTTCTGTATTCACGTAATGAGTCCAGCAGATTGTGTTGACCTGCTTGTTGCTTGTTTTGAGAGGTTTCGATATCACACAACAGTCAGTTGTCTTATCACTGCTCTGCTTCCCCTGGCTGCAGACAGACAAGACCATTGCTGTTCCAGTTGTGTTATTCTTTGTTGTTTTTTACTGCCATGCAGAGAGGACCAAGACTGCTCTGTCCTTCATCATTGCTCCCACAGTCTGCTGATGGTCTTTCATCTCTTGTCTCCTCTCTCAGGTTTTGACTCACTAATGATGTGAAAGGGCTTTGATCTGATGTCCTGTAGCCCTATCAGCAGAGGCTCTCACCCTCTCTCTCTCTCGCTCGCTCTCTCCTCTCCCAGAGTGCTCTCTCTCTCCCTCTCGTAAAACATATTGTCAGGGTGTGGTGGACAGTGAAGTTCACACAGTTGAAATGCTTTTGTTTGTCATGGTTGAGTATGGCTTTACCAAGGGCAACAGTGAGGGTCTATCTCTCTCTGTAATTCTAGCAGCAGTAGTGGTCCATTAAATTACATTTGCCGATGTTTTGCAACACTTGCATCTCGAACGCAACCTCATGAGCCCCGGAGAAGAAAACAAGCCATACTTCCCATTGAGTTTGGAGACAATCTTTTTTTCCAACACACAGATTGCACAATTGGGCTGTAAACGTACACAAAACCTTCCCCCACACACCCTTGGTTTTTTCATAAAGATCAGAATTACTTTCATCAATGCTTAAGAAAAAAAGTTTCCATAAGTGCCTACCGAGTTAGTTTAGAGAGGAACATGCTGAGTGCAGGATTGTAAAGGTGTAAGTGGGCCACAGTGCTGCTATTGAGTGAGTGTTTTTTTTCTTTTTCTCCCAGCTGCCCTGAGCCTCCTTTGTTTGGGTCTTTTTTGTCCATTTCCTTGTTCCTTGTCGCTGATCCATGGAAACTTCTCTTGACGTTGAAACTGGTGACTAGAGATGAGGGCAGCAGAGCTGGGGGCAGGGAGTACCTAATCCTACTCTAGGTAGCTGAGTGCAACCTACCACCCCCTGTACACCCCCCCTACTACCTACCTAGGTGGCAGATAGCCTAGCGAGATGGCAGGTGGCCTAGTGGTTAGAGCCTTGAGCCAGTAACCGAAAGGTTGCTAGTTAGAATCAAGATGTAGCCTAGGCGTATTTACAATACAAGGGAACGCATAGTCAGTTGGAGTGGGTGCATTGAGTTACTGCGCTTAATTTGGCAGCTCTCTGTTTCTTTTCCATTTGGGACTTATTTTATTGTACTGATCAACAACATTTGCAGAGGAGTAGAGTAGCTTATTTGATTAAAGTGCGCACTGTCTTTCTATCCCGTAATGACATCATTCATGAGGCAAGAGGGGTCCTGCAGTAACCCTATTCACAGACAAAGTCAGTTCGCTGAGGCAATAGATAATCTTTGGGACAAACGTGAGAGAGACAGCAATTAAGTGAATAAATAAAGTTTTGGTGGCAATCAGCTTTGAAATCAGCATATTTTGCACTACGGTTATATTATCACGAACAAAGTACTAGGGCAGTGAATTGATGCTAGCTTCAGCTGTAAGCTAGCAAGAATAATTAGCCTACAAATAGGGTGTTAGGTTGACGTGACAAACAATGTACAGTATGCCTGAATTCTACTGAAAAACACATTTAAAAAAATCTGTTTTCACTAAATGTCAATAATGGTTGTCAAAATGCATAATAAATCATTTGAAAACATGAATTAGGCAGTTATCCATGTCTGTACATCCCAATACTGTACGTTATGTTGTTTACGCAAAATGAGCCCGTGCTAAGAACATTTAAATCTGTGGGACAGCCCTGCGTGTGTTCAAATTTGCTTTTTGCGATGGGTATTCCTCTGCCTATTAGAGTAAGATCGATGTGGCATTATATTGCCAAGAAGTATGGGAAAGTCCTGAGGGTGTTTCACAGTCATCAGATGTCTTTTGACAGAAACATAAGGTAAAACGTTTTTCCTTCGCTGCTGTCATTCAGATGTTTTCGGGGACATGAAAAAAACATAGCAGGTTACAAAGTAAAGCTTCGTAGCTACGTTTTGATGTATGGGTTGTCATGGATTGGTCCAAATGCATGTGTCGCCACCTCCATTTCCATGACGAGGGCTAGCTTGGGAGTGCCTGACCATTCGCTGAGGCAGGCGAGAGGTTTTTATTTTTTTATTACACCTTTATTTAACCAGGTAGGCTAGTTGAGAACAAGTTCTCATTTACAACTGCACACAAACAACAACACAGAGTTACACATGGAATAAACAAAACATACAGTAGAACAAAAGAAAACAAAAAGTCTATACAGTGAGTGCAAATGAGGTAAGTTAAGGAAATAAATAGGCCATGGTGGCGAAGTAATTACAAAATAGCAATTAAACACTGGAATGGTAGATCGGCAGAAGATGAATATGCAGGTAGATACTGGGGTGCAAAGGAGCAAAATAAATACCAGTATGGGGATGAGGTAGGTAGATAGATGGGCTGTTTACAGATGGGCTATGTACAGGTGCAGTGATCTGTAAGCTCTCAAACAGCTGGTGCTTAAAGCTAGTGAGGGAGATGTGAGTCTCCAGCTTCAGAGATTTTTGCAATTCGTTCCAGTCATGGGCAGCAGAGAACTGGAAGGAAAGATGACCAAAGGAGGAATTGGCTTTGGGGGTGACCAGTGAGATATACCTGCTGGAGCGCGTGCTATGAGTGGGTGCTGCTATGGTGACCAGTGAGCTGAGATAAGGCGGGGCTTTACCTAGCAGAGACTTGTCGATAACCTGTAGCCAGTGGGTTTGGCGACGAGTATGAAGCGAGGGCCAACCAACGAGAGCGTACAGGTTGCAATGGTGGGTAGTGTATGGGGCTTTGGTGACAAAACGGATGGCACTGTGATAGACTGCATCCAGTTTGTTGAGTAGAGTGTTGGAGGCTATTTTATAGCTGACATCACCGAAGTCGAGGATCGGTAGGATGGTCAGTTTTACGAGGGTATGTTTGGCAGCATGAGTGAAGGATGCTTTGTTGCGATATAGGAAGCCGATTCAAGATTTAATTTTGGACTGGAGATGCTTAATGTGAGTCTGGAAGGAGATTTTACAGTCTAATCAGACACCCAGGTATTTGTAGTTGTCCACGTATTCTAAGTCAGAGCCGTCCAGAGTAGTGATGCTGGACGGGCGAGCAGGTGCGGGCAGTGATCGACTGAATAGCATGTATTTAGTATTACTTGCGTTTAAGAGCAGTTGGAGGCCACGGAAAGGGAGTTGTATGGCATTGAAGCTCGCCTGGAGGTTAGTTAACACAGTGTCCAAGGAGGGGCCAGAAGTATACAGAATGGTGTCGTCTGCGTAGAGGTGGATCAGAGAATCACCAGCAGCAAGAGCAACATCATTGATGTATACAGAAAAGAGAGTTGGCCTGAGAATTGAACCCTGTGGCACACCCATAGAGACTTTCAGAGGTCCGGACAACAGGCCCTCCGATTTGACACACTGAACTCTATCAGAGAAGTAGTTGGAAAACCAGGCGAGGCAATCATTTGAGAAACCAAGGCTGTCGAGTCTGCCAATAAGAATGTTGTGATTGACAGAGTCGAAAGCCTTGGCCAGGTCGATGAACACGGCTGCACAGTAATGTCTCTTATCAATGGCGCTTATGATGTCGTTTAGAAACTTGAGCGTGGCTGAGGTGCACCCATGACCAGCTCTGAAACCAACATTTGACAGAAGTACCGAAAGTAACAAAAATTTGACTCTGTTTTTGATGATCTAGTATCGAAAAAGTACCAAAGTTTCGGTATACCGTGTGACACTAGTATGAAATAGGACAAATATTATCACCCACAATATTATTATTATTATTCCTCCCTGCTCTCTGGCCTCTATGGCCCACCGCTTAATACCCCGTCCCTGCTCTA
Source organism: Oncorhynchus masou masou (assembly GCF_036934945.1). Lineage (NCBI taxonomy): Eukaryota > Metazoa > Chordata > Actinopteri > Salmoniformes > Salmonidae > Oncorhynchus > Oncorhynchus masou. The sequence continues at coordinate 14,904,269 of NC_088227.1, forward strand.
GGTTGAAGATGTCATAACAGCGTGGCTGTGGCTCTGCTGGGTTATTCCTCAGAGGAATGCACTGCCATGGGCCCTAAGTCCTGGTGCTGTGTTTGGTTTGGCTGCTGTCTGCGCTGCGCTGCGGATCAGGCCTGGCTGCCGCTGGCACCCTCTCAGGCACACCTGTCAGTGCCAGTCTGTCCCTCCCGTCCTCTGTGGGCACCAGAAGAGCCACTCAGTAGAGCTTCCAGTCCACACAACTCCACAGGCAACACAGCCAGGACTGCCCAGCACAAGTCTGTGGTTGGAAAGGAGGCTGACAAATTCACATTTCTCCACGCAGCATCTCCAGGGTCACTGAGGTCCTTTGGGTCAGACTTAATGGACACACTGTTATAGTACTCCTGGGGGAGCGGAGCCACTTATGGCATAAGTTCATACTGTCAACAGGGGTGACTGACTGTTGTGTTAATTAGTCACAGATAAGCATTTCTGTCAGTCTTGACTGGCCTGTTTTCAATGTAGCATAATAGTCATGACATTTATACTGTAGCTAGCTACCATGTTGCATCCCAACTCATTTACAGTGATGGGGTGAAAAAGTAGCACAGTGAGACAAGTATGACTAGAATGTGTAGAGAGGGATGGAATAGAACATCTTTCCACCAAAGCCATTTCACTGCGGACGAGCCATGTGACTTGGCTGCCATTTGTCTTTTGGTTGGCCTCAAGGTGGGGGAATAATACTCCTAGCAGCTGCGGAAAGCATTTCCGGCGGAGGGTTTTCTCCTTAGCGGAACACATGGAGGTCTGTCCTGCCTGCTGCAAAACACTGAAGTGCTGCCGTGGTAATATGAACTGACGAGATCCACCGGCTTGACAGAGGGCTTCTCTCTCAGTGTGCGAGGGCCTATTTACACCCCAGTGTGGTGGAGTAATGTGATATAATGGGCCAAAGCCACAGGGAGAGACGGTACTAATAACCTGCTGGCTATGTGCTGCTCTAAAGAGCGTGATGACACGCCGTAAGTGTATTTCCTAAGGCAGTAAAGAGTGAAGGTTTGCCTGTGCATACCTTGCATATCAGTGGTGAGCGTTCTGCATCAACCAGCTTCATTGTTCAATTACGGTAACACCGTATGGGACAAGATGACCACTGTATCGCAGCTTTCAACCCAGTGGGACATTGAGGTATTTTGCAATTGTTCAAACCTAACCTAACGATAACAAACCTATGCTCTGCAATACAAAAAGGTTGCTTGTGTTAAAGTAGGAAATATAGGTTGTGATCTTGTCAGAGTGATTGCTTGCTTTCTGTGCATGCCTGCATTGTTGTGCCATTCAAAGAGGTGTGTGACTTCCTTTTGAAGGTGTGGCTGTGGTATGGTAACAGGGACGTTATGTCTGGTATTTATGGCTTTTTCTGCATGTTGCATTGTGATCCCAAGGACAGGGCACAGTTTACTTTGAGAGACTGCCCTAAGCATTGTTCCAGCTCTATGGCATGTGTACAGCAGTCATGAAGATGTAACCCAGTTTATTATATTGCTTCCTTCCAATAGATAATAGCATGCCATTTGCTGTTGCGCCTTGACGCTAAGCTAAGGCTACACCACTGAGTCCCCGAGCTTGAAACTTAAGGCTGACTGCGGTGTGATCCCTAATGAATCGGTCAGGGGGAGAGAAGGCTTCCACTTAAGACCTGGAAGTAGTACCCACTGGCGGACTTACCATTAGGCAGAAGAGGCAATTGTCTCAGGCCTCACGTCATCAAGGGGCCTCATGAGCTGGGCATTACATTTTTTTATGTATATATATATATATATATATGAAAATAATTGATCTTCTTGAGGCATAATAAAAAATTTAAAAAGTAGAATCTATTTTTTAAGATACGTTTTTTTACATGGGCTGTTCAATCTACCGCATCCGCCAATGTCGACCTTCGGCATCTGCGGTGGAAGGTGGCAGAGCTACAGCAGTGTTTAGTTAGACCAGGAGAAATCTCAAATATCGGTCCTCTCACAAAAACGTCTGTTGCGTCCGAACGGTTTAATATGACCCCTCTATGGAAAGGCGAACACGACGGTGTTCTCAGTTTCCCCTACGACCTCCACAAGTGTCACGGGACTGAATGTAACCCAGTACCGGGTCAAAACGTTAATGGAAGTGAATAGGGCATTTTCACGTCAAAGGTATACAGGTAATTCAAAGAAAAAAATATTATATTTTTTTCCCAGAGCTTTCTTATACTGAATCTCTCGGATATTAGACAGTCAAACATTTTGTCAAAAGGAAGTGTCTATGTGTTTTTCCATGTATGAATCAGTTATTCAATGCGTTTCTATGGGCAGATAGTAGTAAGGCCAAATTCAATGTTTCATCAAATAATGTTTTTATATATATCTTTTTTGTACCTACAGGGTTCTAAAATTCTAATTCAAATAGCTAAATAATCCTTGGTATGACCATTTAAAACAATGACATATGTTAGCTTAGTAGTAGTCGCTGTCAAGCATCGATTGGAGGTCCGGAGATTTTTGTATTGCAAAAACGGTTTGAATGGTCCGCTGGGAGCAAGATTTTGATTGGATGTTACATTTCAAGAACCCTCCCCCCCACATGCCCGTTGGTGCTACATGTTATCTTTTTCACTGTTTTCAGACCGGGAAGGATACATTTTTACAGAGAGTTGTTAATTTGCAACATTTCAGAAAATGGAAGAAAGCCAGAAGTGTGCTCTATACACAACATCGACATGCAGTGCATCAACATATTTTGATGGGGTTTTAAATTGGCGATTTCCCTGCCATCCTCACCATAAACTGTAGAAAGATTACGTCACGCACTGCTGCACCTATGACACTAATCTAGTGAGCACTATTAGAGGTCCGCCCTAGTGAGGCATTTGGTTGGTTTGACGGGTGGCGAAGCATCACTGATTTACACCAGGTCTCCACCAGGGTTTTCGTTATGAATATGTGGCGCTGGACATTTGACATGCAGAATTTTAATTTACTGGACATTTGAGGAAATTCACAGGGCCCATATGCATTGGGTGCGTAATCTTAATAGGGCGTCCACCCACGGTGCTCAAAATGACAGAAATCACATAAGATTATGGTAATTCATATTAACAGAACATGCAAGTCGAGGATGCAATGATGTGCGGTCCTTCTTACCGAATTCTGATGCTGATTTTAAAGATGTTAGAACAACTGTCCACATTTGCTTTTCCTCAGTCAACAAGATGAGTAACGAACAGCAAAATCTCTAGCCTATGTCAACAACCAGTAGGCCTAGGCTACATTTTTTTTTTAAAGCACTGAGTCTGATTCAAAAGATCCGAAAATGCAGCTCAAAATGTTGATAAACTATTATTTCTTCATATTATAAGAACAGCAGTGCGCACAAGGCAGTAGGCTACGGGCATAATGAAATTAGCGGGAAAACTCTTGTCAAGAGCACACTGTTTCATGTGACAGAAATGAAAATATTTGTCTAATATGCAACAACTAGCATGTGTTGGTAATATTAGGACTCATATTGTGCCTTTGGCTACTGGACAATGATAGTTATCTGTGGATATGGTCTGATTTTGGATAGGCTATTGTGAAGGAAAGTAAGACATGATTGGGAGTCCCATAGGGCGGCACACAATTGGCACAACGTTGGCCGGGGTAGGCCGTCATTTTAAATAAGAATTTGTTCTTAACTGACTTGCCTATTTAGATAAAAGTTAAATAAAAAATACTAATATTTACCAGATATTCACACACAAACAAATCGTCAAACTTCCGGCTATTACCAGCTAATGTAAACCCTGATCTCCACCCCTATAAGGCTATGTTTTTTGCCATGAACTTCCCCGGGTTTACCCCTATTATTTGAATCAGCTGTGTAGTGCTAGGGCAAAAACCAAAACGTGCACCCCTTGGGATCCCGAGGACCAAGTTTGGGAAACCCTGCCCTAGGTGGATACAATACACAGTTGTTTAGTAAAAAGACAGGTGCTGCTGAGGACATGCACAGTATGTGTAACCCATGTATCTGATACTGTCTGGGCAAAAAGAGTATGGCATGTCATACTCTTTTTGGCCAGATCGCATCAGATACATGGGCTACATGTAGTAAGACAGAGGGGCGCTGTTTTCCTCACTCAGATGCTTTCTCCGGTGCGATAGTTTCAGCCACTGAAGAATTGAAGGAAGGTTGGCTGGTGCACAGCGCATTGTTCGGATGCTGGAATTGTTTTGGATGTACGTGCGAAGGTAACCTACTTTTTGAAGTCATTTGTTTGACAATCAGATGACAACTTCATGACTGGTTGTGTTCATGGCACATTCAAAGGTCCTGCATTTTTTTAAATAAAAATAATTTTACTGTTAAATTAGGTATTTTACTATAAAAACCATTAAAAAGATTTGCCTCTGCCTAGGGCCTCCAAATCCCTAAATCTGCCCCTCTTAGTAACAGGGGGTCGTCTCCATGGCCCCCAGCCAGCAAATAATCTGTAATTGTGAATCATGTAGCGGAGGAATCTGTTGCTAGGCAGAGGGCCAGTGAAGCTGAGCAGCCTTTGAAACTTCTGTCAGAAAATCTATCTGAACCAATGGTTTCTGAACTTTTTTTTTGCCCTCTCCTTCTCCCTCCCACCCCTGTCCTGCTAAACCTCACAGCTATCATAGATCGGTTTTCACATACTTGTCTGCTTTCTTCAATTCACCACTGTCTTTCTTTGTGACATGACAAGCAGCCAGCCGCATTGTGTTCACACTCCTGTCACATTTTTGTGGGTATTCTCTCCAAAGACAAAGTTCATTTATGATTAAGCTTTATACAATGGGTTTGAGTGTTACACCAAAGGCTACTGTATAATATACTGTACCACTTAATAACCTATTTGTTTCGTTACATTGCAGTCCTGTGTACTTGGAGGCATAGTAGCCCTGACTGTCTGCCTACCACATAACTCTTCTTCATTGTATTTCAAAGCCATAAGTTTACTACATTGCACTTACTACACTGGCTGTTATGGATGCCCCCACCCGCTTTGTAAACTCTCCCTGAGGGTGTGGGCCAGGATGTTAGAGCACCTCTGTATGGGTCTCTCAGGCCAGGCATGTCTCCAGAGGAGATTGGAGGATTGGGGGGAAAGACCTCTGTCTCCAGCTGCATCACTGGGCTCTGTCTAGAAGCCACCGGAAAACACTCCTATCCGTCTGGCGTCCTTCCTGAAGCTCAGCAAGACTCCAACTAGGCCCATCTCCTAGCTCAGAGCTCACTGTCTCAGACAGTCTGTGTTGTTCAACTCCTATTGTTCTGCCCTTGATGCACTAAAATGTTTGAAGTGGGACAAAATAGGATTTTCTCATGATAGAACCGCCATTGGTCTGAGACACTGTCCAAATATAGCCGGATCTGCATCGACTTGCCGTGGTGGGTATCATAAATAACAATATATGGAGCAGAAAGGGATTCGCTAAAATAAGATATTCAGCGTTTTTTTTTTTCTTCAGAAGGTTAAGATCCTCTTGCTGAAGTTACTATACTGTGACATAAAGCAACCAGGCATCAAACTGGTTGATGTGTAGACTATGCAGTGTAGATTAGGATGTGTATTTCAACTTTGAGGCTTTGGTTTTGCACTTCACGAAACATTTGCTTTGGATTGGTTCAGTGAATTAAATTCCACACCAAGTTCTGCAGAAATACTGTTTTTAAGACATATCCATATCACATTTTTGAGGGGCAATGTCATCAATTGATTGCCAACTATTTCTTAAGATCTGGCTCCAACCATCATTGTAAGTATAGGCTACTGTCCTAATAAGGTGTGAAAGAAAGTATAAGGATTTATGTTCAGTAAGTAGCTGCTAGCTCTCTATGCCCAAATGCTTTATAGTTTTTACTCTGAAAACCTAATCTTTCTCTAGTCTTAGTTTGTAAATTTAGGCTATACGTTTTACCTGCTAAATGAGAGTGTGTGTTCGGTCTTGTCAGCTGACAATTAATGTTGTTGCTAGGCTATATTTTCACATATTCAGTTTTACTCCAAAGATTAGTCATACCCTCTTTTCTTAATTCAAATGTACTTAACTTTTTGGCAGAAACAAAACAAAGAGATTAGTGGTTTAGGATTAAGATTTTTGTGTTTTTGAAGTTTCTATTTCGAGCTTAGCTTGTGGTCTTGACATATACTGCCTATAAGAGGAGGAGGAGGGGGGGGGGGTCTTCAGAAATAAGGAGCATTCAGGCCACACAGCTGCAGAGGTGGAGGATGGTTGCACAATCTCATACCAGAGCTCTGTACTCTGGTGCACACTACATTTCCCCATGCTTTTAAGGCTTGATGAAAGGGCAGCATTCAGACTACATGGGACTGGGACAGTAAAGATTGGTGAATGCTGAAATCCAGCGATATGCAAATCGCCGTAATGGTTAGGGCTGTGATGGTACCAGTATTGCAATATTTTGTCCATGGCAAAAATGAAAACACAAAGCAGGCCAAACTCTTTGGTCCTTAAAAATACCTGCTGTATGTAACATATTGTGTTTTATAGCTTACAAAATAAATGTGACTGGATGACAACATAATGATGTTTGTTTCCAACATTAGGGCTGTTTTCCTAAAGAAGTTAAATCCGCTTTGTGTTTTGTTTTTTTGCCACGATACTGGTATCATCCCAGCCCTATTAAGGATATCTGTACAATAGTTTCTGTTTGAAGGCAATTAATAAATTAATAGGGGTTTAAGCAGGGAAGTTGAGTTGCAACCTTATTATATTTGTTGGTGTTGATAATTACTATTCCGGTTCCAAAATGTTCACAAAAATTATCGTGAGATGGTAAGGCCTAGGAGGGTGCATCTTGGCATGAAGGTAAAGGGCCAAGAGCCACACCCTCTAATGCAATGTCTTGGTGGCAAGACAACAACGATTTAAAATGCAAAACTTTGAAAGCTTATGCCCCCATCCTGGGTCATGTAGCGTTATGAAATTTGCTATATAGGTCTGTCTCCTCACAAGGACTCACATTTTCCACAATGGATATGGGGAATCCTCTGGTGCGTAGGCCCAGTCCTAGCTGTTGTCTGATTGACATGGTCCTCTCAGAAATACACAAGCGATATCTGTCGGGTCTTAAATTAACTTCCAGCGTTGATTCAATTGGGGAGACGTTTGAACTGTGTTGCTGTTTGACAGCAGCTGGTGGGACTTTGGAAGAATAATGACATGGGTGGTAGAATTACAAATGTCAGTCTTTTTACTTGCTTTTGTGTCTCCTAAATTCCTCCCATATGTCTCAGTCCCAGATTAGGCCTGCTTCTAGTTCTTTATCCATTCAAGTTATTATATAACAACAGCAATGGTTTCTACTTTCAAACAGAGCATTTTAGTGAGTGTTTTTGTCCCTAAAATAGATCCTAGATAGCCCTTTATTGGACGCTTTCTTTATGAGATTATGACTTTTTCTACTCAGAAGGGATGGAAATAAACAAAGCAGCCTGAAGCATTGACTCATAAATGTTTATTGCGGAAGCAAAAATATAAATTGAATGTCCCCTGTATAATTATGTATATAAATTCAATTTGGCAAGGCTGGTTGTTTGGTGGCACGCTGAATACTATGTTTTTTTTTACTGGTGATCAGTGCATGAAAGCTTCATTTTATCTGCCAGTCACATTCTGTTGAAGGTCCCCAAAGCACACAGATCCCTGGGTCGCTCGTATTTTCAGTTCGCTGCACCTAGTGACTGGAACTAGCTGCAACAGACACTCAAACTGGACAGATTTATCCCAATCTCTTCATTCAAAGACTCAGTCATGGACACTCTTACTGACCGTTGTGGCTGCTTTGTGTAATCTATTGCTGTCTCTACCTTCGTGCCCTTTGTGCTGTTGTCTGTGCCTTATAATATTTGTACCATGTTTTGTGCTGCTACCATGTTGTTGTTATGTTGTGTTGCTACCATGCTGTGTTGTCATGTGTTGCTGCCTTGCTATGTTGTTGTCTTAGGTCTCTCTTTATGTAGTGTTGTGTTGTCTCTTGTTGTGATGTGTGTTTTGTCCTATATTTATATTGTATTTATTTATTTATTTGAATCCCAGGCCCCCGTCCCTGCAGGAGGCTTTTTGCCTTTTGGAAGGCTGTCATTGCAAACAAGAATTTGTTCTTAACTGACTTGCCTACTTAAATAAAGGTTAAATAAAAAATAAATGTCTGTCAACATTTTGGCTTTATTCCTGTGATGGCACTGGCAAGGAGGATGAATATTGTATTTTCTAAAGGACAAGTAGCCTAGATTTAGTCTAGGTATTTCTTCCATGTCTTGGGATTTCTATGGCTGTTGGCTGAAAAAACATCCATGAAAATTGCTTACACCAGTCAGCGTATTAGTGATTGTGCCTTGCCCTGATTGGTGTGCATGTAAATCCAGTATACACAGTGTTCTCTTTAATTCAGAAATAATGCAGAACATTTTCACCTCTCGGGTTCCTTGCCACAGCCACGGTACTCATGCAGAGTCGAAACCACCCGATGATGCAGAGCAATGCCTTATTTACGACCTCCGTGGCAAAGATAATTGGAAATTATGCCGGTTGTGTTAAATGTTAATTTCATTTTTCTGTCAGTAATTCCAGAAATGTAGACCAGGTGTGTCCTGCATTTTTTACATTTACTTGAGTTTATTTATTTACTCTGAAATACATTTACATATTTTACTAGGTAGATATAATAGCTCTCTAGGGGTGCTATTTCTGTAATTATCGATAGATGATTTTTCATCTGTTTGCATATCAAATAAAAATTTATTTGTCACATGAGCCAAATACAACAGGTGTAGACTTTACCGTGAAACTCTTACATACGAGCCCCTAACCCAATAATGGAGAGTTAAGAAGTAAATAAAATAAGCAAATAAAAATAGTAACATAAAAAATAACAGTAACGAGGCTATATACCACCAGTCAGTGTGCAGGGGTATGAGGTAGTTGAGGTAATATCTACATGTAGATATGGGTAAAAATGACTAGGCAATCAGGATAGATAATAAACAGAGCATCAGCTGTGTGTGTGTGTGTGTGTGTGTGTGTGTGTGTGTGTGTGTGTGTGTGTGTGTGTGTGTGTGTGTGTGTGTGTGTGTGTGTGTGTGTGTTGGAGTGTAAATGTAAGTATGTCTGAGTGTGTGGGTAGAATCCAGTGAAAGTGCTAGTATGTTGACTTGAGATTCATCACTTGTAGGCCAGGAGAAGTGTCTGATAAAAACTAAAAGACTTGGTTTGGCTGAATGAGTTGAATCCTCTACTATTGTAATAGTGTTTGACAGATGCTTGCTTCATTTTACTGAGCCCATTTTACTGATTGGTTTTATTTAGGCCTATGCCACAAGGAATACCCAGCATGTTCATCAGTGGTTTATTGAACACAAGGCCTGCAAGAGAGTAGCATGACAAGCCTAAAGTCATGAAGTAATCAGAGCCGTCTATGTTATACTCATCTAGGTTGTCTCCATTTGACCTGAACCAAACTGTTTCCCAGCCTGGCTCGGTTGAGCAGTGAGATTAGTGCCACAGGCCAGGCCGGGGGAACTATTGTTATTGCATAAACTGTGCCTGTAGACCAACATAATCACGCTCCGCTGTAGGGTGAACCCCTGACCTGCACATCTACAATCACCTAATGTCAGGGCCCCAGACTAACATTTTCCCCTGGTGGCACTGGTGCCACTAAGATTTTCAGTTGGTGGCACCAGAACATGATTTGGTCACACCATTTTTTTAATAATCTTAAAGTCATTCACAGTGCTTTGTTGAAAAGGGTAATAAACTACTGAGATGGTATTCAAGAAGTACGTAATTTCATTTTGTGATTAAAAAATATTTGTATGTGCAACCTAATCCAGTGATTGTCATTGCATTTTGGGTTGACAATTAGGCTATTGTATTTACAGTACCAGTGAAAAGTTTGGACACACCTACTAATTCCAGGATTTTTCTTTCTTTACTATTTTCTACATTGTATAATAATAGTGAAGACATTAAAACTATGAAATAACACATATGGAATCATGTAGTAACCAAACAAGTGTTAAACAAATCAAACTATATGCTATATTTGAGATTCTTCAAAGGAGCCACCCTTTGGCTTGATGACAGCTTTGCACACTCTTGGCATTCTCTCAACCAGCTTCAACTGGAATTCTTGAAAGAGTTCCCACATATGCTAAGCACTTGGCTGCTTTTCCTTCACTCTGTGGTCCAACTCAGCCCAAACCATCTCAATTGGGTTGAGGTTGGGTGATTGTGGAGGCCAGGTCATTACTGCATGCACAAAACAAATATTTGACAGCAAGGCTTTTGATCCAGGAGGGGATTCTCTGCTGTTACTAAATCAAATCAAATTTATTTATATAGCCCTTCGTACATCAGCTGAAACCCAGCCTAAAACCCCAAACAGCAAGCAATGCAGGTGTAGAAGCACGGTGGTTAGGAAAAACTCCCTAGAAAGGCCAAAACCTAGGAAGAAACCTAGAGAGGAACCAGGCTATGTGGGGTGGCCAGTCCTCTTCTGGCTGTGCCGGGTAGAGATTATAACAGAACATGGCCAAGATGTTCAAATGTTCATAAATGACCAGCATGGTCGAATAATAATAAGGTAGAACAGTTGAAATTGGAGCAGCAGCACGGCCAGGTGGACTGGGGACAGCAAGGAGTCATCATGTCAGGTAGTCCTGGGGCATGGTCCTAGGGCTCAGGTCCTCTGAGAGAGAGAAAGAAAGAGAATTAGAGAGAGCATATGTGCGGTGGCCAGTCCTCTTCCGGCTGTGCCGGGTGGAGATTATAACAGAACATGGCCAAGATGTTCAAATGTTCATAAATGACCAGCATGGTCGAATAATAATAAGGTAGAACAGTTGAAACTGGAGCAGCAGCACGACCAGGTGGACTGGGGACAGCAAGGAGTCATCATGTCAGGTAGTCCTGGGGCATGGTCCTAGGGCTCAGGTCCTCCGAGAGAGAGAAGGAGAGAATTAGAGAACGCGCACTTAGATTCACACAGGATACCGAATTGGACAGGAGAAGTACTCCAGATATAACAAACTGACCCCAGCCCCCCGACACATAAACTACTGCAGCATAAATACTGGAGGCTGAGACAGGAGGCTGAGACCAAGCGAAACTTGATTTTGGAAGAAGCTAACTAAATGGTCGCAGTCTGGAGCCCTGCCTAATGGGCTGAGCAAAAAGAGGACACAAATATCTAGTTAAGACCGGTTTCTAGTTTTCCAACAACGTCTTGTCATAATATGTCTTAACATTATTATGCTCTGATATAGTATTGTTGGGTTTATTGTCCATAGGGATCAAGATTGTAGTTTATACAATGTTAAATGCAGGCAGTCACTGAGTCTGAGGTGCTCAAGGAGCTCCTTAAACTTGACCCCAAAAAAACATCTGGTTCAGATGGTTTAGATCCTTTATTCTTTAAGGTTGCAGCCCCTATCATCACAAAGTCTATCTCTGACCTTTTAACCTGTCTCTCCTCTGTGGGGAGGTTCCCATTGCTTGGAAAGCAGCCACGGTTTGTCCTTTATTTAAAGGGGGAGATGAAGCTGATCCTAACTGTTATAAGCCAATTTCTATTTTGCCCTTATCAAAAGTGTTGGATTAACTTGTCAGTAATCAACTGACTGGCTTTCTTGATGTCTATAGTATTCTCTCTGGTATGAAATCTGGTTTCCGTTCAGGTTATGGATGTGTCACTGCGACCTTAGAGGTCCTACATGATGTCACTATTGCTCTTGATTCTAAGCAATGTTGTGCTGCTATTTTTATTGACTTGGCCAAAGCTTTTGATACGGTAGACCTTTCCATTCTTGTGGGCCGGCTAAGGAGTATTGGTGTCTCTGAGGGGCCTTTGGCCTGGTTTGCTAACTACCTCTCTCAAAGAGTGCAGTGTATAAAGTCAGAACATCTGCTGTGTCAGCCACTGCCGTCTCAGCCACTGCCTGTCACCAAGGGAGTACCCCAAAGCTCGATCCTCGGCCCCACGCTCTTCTCAATTTACAACAACAACATAGCTTGGGCAGTAGGAAGCTCTCATCAATTTATATGCAGATGTTACAGTCTTATACTTATACAGTTCCCTCCCCGGATTTTATGTTAAACGATATACAACAAAGTTTTCATAGTGTCCAACAAGGTTTCTCTGCCCTTAACATTGTCCTGAACACCTCCAAAACAAAGGTAATGTGGTTTGGTAAGAATAATACCCCTCTCCCCACCGGTGTGATTACTACCTCTGAGGGTTTAGAGCTCATACAAATACTTGGGAGTATGGCTAGACTGTACACTGTCCTTCTCTCAGCACATATCAAAGCTGCAGGCTAAAGTTAAATCTAGACGTGGTTTCCTCTATCGTCATCGCTCCTCTTTCACCCCAGCTGCCAACTAACCCTGATTCAGATGACCATCCTACCAATGCTAGATTACAGAGACGTAATTATAGGTCGGCAGGTAAGGGTGTGCTCGTACGGCCAGATGTTCTTTACCATTCAGCCATCAGATTTGCCACCAATGCTCCTTATAGGACACATCACTGCACTCTATACTCCTCTAAACTGGTCATCTCTGTATACCCGTAAGACCCACTGGTTTATTTTTATTTCTAAAACCCTCTTAGGCCTCACTCCCCCCTATCTGAGATACCTACTACTGCAGCCCTCATCCTCCACATGCAACACCCGTTATGCCAGTCACCGTCGTTTCAGTTCGCTGCAGCTAGCGACTGGAACGAGCTACAAAAAACACTCAAACTGGACAGTTTTATCTCCATCTCTTCATTCAAAGACTCAATCATGGACATTCTGATAGTCAAATCAAATCAAATTTTATTTGCCACGTGCTGAATTCAACAGGTGTATTACAGTGAAATGCTTACTTACGAGCCCCTAAACAACAATGCAGTTTAAAAACAAATATGGATAAGAATAAGAAATAAATGTATCAAGTAATTATAGAGCTGCAGTAAAAGAACAATAGCAATACTATATACAGCGGGGTACCGGTATAGAGTCAATGTGCGGGGGCACCAGTTAGTTGAGGTAATATGTACATGTAGGTAGAGTTATTAAAGTGACTATGCATAGATGATAACAGCAGAGAGTAGCAGCAGTGTAAAAGAGAGGGAGGGGGGGGCAATTCAAATAGTCTGGGTTGTGGCTGCTTCAAGTGATGTATTATTGTCTCTACCTTCTTGCCTTTGTGCTGTTGTCTGTGCCCAATAATGTTTGTACCATGTTTTGTGCTGCTACTATGTTGTTGTCATGTGGTGCTGTTACCATGCTGTGTTGTCATGTGTTGCTGCCATGCTATGTTGTTGTCTTTAGGTCTCTCTTTATGTGGTGTTGTGGTGTCTCTCGTCGTGATGTGTGTTTTGTCCTATATTTTTATTTTTAATACTAGCCCCCTTCCCTGCAGTATACATTTAGCCTTTTGGTAGGCTGTCATTGTAAATAAGAATTTGTTCTGACTTGCCTATTTAAATAAAGGCTAAATAAAAAAATAAAACATAAATAAAGGTTACCCTGTCCACAACCCAGTTACCCCTTGTATCCAGATAACTGCAGGTTAAACCCAGTTGTCAATACTCATTGATGGAATGCAACAGCATTTCCACTTCCAAGTGGCTGCTAGGTGAACTCAGCATTTTGTTGCCCACAGAAATGTTGTGTTAAAGAGGTGGGGGAGGAGCAGAGTAAGGGGAGGGAGGAAGTGGAGGGAGTGAACCAGTGATTGAGCCTGTTGTGTAAGAGAGACACACACACACACACACACACACACACACACACTGAAAAGCAAGCTGCAGCAAGCGCCTGGAAGAGAGCTTCACCCACTTACCGCTTTTAAATCCCCCTTTCCCTACTGCTAATTCCTTATACGGTCAGGAAAGACACAACCTGCCAGGCAGCTTTTCCATGTTATTTACATTGTTTACAGAGGAAAACAAACAGTGACAATTGACAACCCCTTTGAATGCTCACGAAGACAAGAAGTGTAATGGAGGTTCAGGTTCGTCTGTGTTTGTGTTTGTGAGACCTCACAGTTTCCCACGTTGCCCAGAGAGGGTAGGGGTTGGTTGACCTGGGGAGCTGGTGCCCTTGCCTGCTTCCAATCAACCAGGCAGTGGTGCTGAATATTTTGTTTTATTCAGCACCGTCTACCCCTGTTTGTGGGCAACTAAAAGATCAGCCTATCTTCCAACGGTTGTGCCAAAGCTGAGCTGATCCAACAATTCTATGTGCAGCGTGAGGCTCTAGCTTCATGGCACAGTTGAGTAGGGTATGGTTCTGCTTTGAAGACCTGGCTTGGAACAAAAGCTCTTCAGTTACTCGCGTGCATGTGAAATGGGAACATGTAGGTCTAGTCTACATGTTGTTAATCGATTTGTTGGGTTATACAGTAGATTGGTTTTTTATCCGTAATGACAGAGGTTTAAAACGATATGCATTTGTGCACTGTGCATGTGTGTTAAAAAAACGCTTACATTTGAAGTGACAATGTACATAGAGGAAAAAACCCGCAGAATCATACTGTTGTGTAGATATATATTAGTTTGGCAAGAGATTCTAGATACGAATTCTATATGAGATTGGTTTTAGTTTATGCTAAAAATGTAGTCGTGTGATCGTACTTTCTATTAGGACTGAGACACACCGGTAGGATTGCCAAACATTTTCTTGCCGAGAGTACTTAGTACTTCCGAACAGAGGGTTGGCAGTCAATCAGTTTGTGTTCACATAGCACAGACCTTGAAGCCGACAGCCTTGTTAAAATGCTCCAAACCAGAAGGTGGCAGTAGCGTTGCATTCTTGAGCTTAGTTTCCCTGTATGTGTTGCTTTGTAGGTAGCCAATGTTAGCTAACTAGCTTGCAGCACTAATGTTGCTATTGTTGTAGAAAGCACTTGTTGATTCTAGCCAGATAGCCACAGCTAGATAACTTATTAGCAAGACGACAAAGAAACAATTTAATTCCCTCTAATTCCCCATACTGCCAATGCCAGCCCATAGCCACATTTTTTGCTAACTAAACGGTTAGCATGTAATTCGCTAGCCAGCACAACATAGCTAGCTAGCCAAAGACACTGTAGTAACTCTTGGCAGTTAACACAGGCAGCTACTTCATGGAATCTAATCCATTGTGATTTAATTATAATGTCAATACTACAAGTAACTGCTAAAATAAAGGAAACACCAACATAAAGTGTCTTAATAGGGCGTTGGGCCACCACGAGCCAGAACAGCTTCAATGCACCTTTGGAGGGATGCAACACCATTCTTCCACGAGAAATTCCATAATTTGGTGTTTTGTTGATGGTGGTGTAAAAGGCTGTCTCAGGTGCCACTCCAGAATCTCCCATAGGTGTTTGAGATCTGGTGACTGAAACGATCATGGCATATGGTTTACATATGTTTTCATTCTCATCAAACCATTCAGTGACCACTCGTGCCCTGTGGATGGGGGCTTTGTCATCCTATGGGGGCATAAGCCATGATCGTAGACAAAATAATGGCATGCCCAGCATTTTATACATGGCCCTAAGCATGATGTTATTTGCTTAATTAGCTCAGGAACCACACGTGTGGAAGCACCTGCTTTCAATATACTTTGTATCCCTCATTTATTCAAGTGTTTCCATTATTTTGGCAGTTACCTGGAGCTACAGTGGCCAGCTAGCTAGCTTTGAGGAATTATTTAGTGTTGTGTGCATTGTGCACTTAGCTAGCTACCATCCCATTTCCTACAATGCATATGAAGTGTGACTGGCTCATTTAGCAAGCTGCAAGGGGGTGGATGTCACCTGGAAAAGTAGCCTCTTTTACTTCTTGTTGGCTGTCCTTTACGCTCCCCACTCGTGCTCTCTGATTGACTCAAAGTATCATTTTTTTGTCCCGACAAGGAAACCGATTCTACATGTAAACGCGAGCAAATGTCATCAGTCAGACGCTATCTGCAGGTGGTCCCCAAAACACACCACGCAGTCAGCAAGCCGAAACGAACGCCAGATAATCTGCACATCAACATTCAGTGCAGTGTGTTCTCTCTTAAAGTCTAGATGTTCATTCTGTTTAACAATATGACATTAATGTAGTGGTAAACCACCTTGATTTTCGAGAGGGGAGGCTCTGTGAGTTCTTTGCTGTATAAATGCTTCTCTGTTAATAAGACCAGGCACCTCAATGAAGTTTCTATTCAGGCTTAAGCTTTCAAAATCCTTTCATGAAGGTGAAAGTTCCTCAGTGTTGAATCAAAACAATATCTATGTTAAAGAATGGGTCAAGTTCCATGCTTCCCAGAAGACAAAGTGTGTGTGTGCATGGGTGGGTGAATATGAACATGTGTGTGTTAGAGAGAGGGCGAGTTAGTCCCCTCTGTGTGCCTGGCTTCAGCTTGTTGCCATCATGGATTTAATCTGAGGTACACCAAGCTGTAAAGGGTAGATAAGCATAAACGTAACCACATGTAACTTATGGATTGGCATTAAAATACGCATCAGATCCCAATGCGAAGTTACACCTCAAGTCATGTCTGAAGTCATGCCGGAAAATATTTTTGCGGGGGTGTGGAGTAATATGGAGGACCCGGCAAGCCAGCCTATTCTCTATAATGTTAACTCCTACAGAAATAACTTTAAATGTATAACCTCAAATTAAACCAATAGTTTCCACTCATGACTACTCGTTTCAATTACATTTTCACCCAATTTACAAGCAAATACTTTATGAATTTATTGTTACTGTCACGCCCTGACCTTAAAGATCCTTATTATTCTCTATGTTTGGTTAGGTCAGGGTGTGACTCGGGTAGGAAAGTCTATGTTTTCTATTTCTTTGTTTTTGGCCGAGTGTGGTTCCCAAACAGAGGCAGCTGTCTATCGTTGTCTCTGATTGGGGATCATATATAAGTTGTCATTTTCCTTTTGCGGGATCTTGTTTTCTGTTTAGCTTCTGTAGCGTGACAGAACTGTGCGCTTTTGTTTTTTGACTTTGTTATTTTGTTTGGTGTCATCAATAATGTTACGATGTGCACATACCACACTGCGCCTTGGTCCACTCTTCATTCTACAAATGAGAGCCATTATAGTTACAAATCAGCTTGCAAGGTCTCTAGCCAACTAGCCTGCTAGCGTTAGCCCTACCAACATGCTAACTACATCAGTAAAAGCTGGTAAAGAAAAACTACCCTTTAAGATGAGCTGTTTCCATCCTGGCTGTAATCTGAGGTACACCAGCTGTTGAAGGTGGTCTGAACCACAGTACAACAAAATGGGACTCATTTGTAAATATTTTAAACATTAACTAATATTTCTCAGATGATCTGCTGCTTAAATGGACTTAATATACAACCGAGTGTACAAAACATTAGGTACTAGAATTTTTGTTATGTTCAGTACTTCTGTCAAATGTGTCTCGTGATTGAGAGGATCCCGTCTGTATTGACGCAGCCTCTACAGAGCTAAGAAAGGGCCTGCTCCACTTGCTCAATCATTGGTAGAGCTGTCTGGGCTGCTGTTAGCTCCCCACTCAGGCTGCACAGATGTTAACATACTTGAATAATACGACACCGCATGCAGAAATGTTGAAACAATGTCCGTAAAGGCTACAACGCTTTTACAATGCAAGACGACACCGGTAGCTACCAGTATTAATTGTAGGCTAACTTTCCTTGCTAGCTTACGGCAGAGTTCACTACCCTAGTACTTTGTTTGTGATAAAATGCTAACCATAACGCAAAATATACTGATTTCAAAGCTGATTGTCACCAAAAAATGTGATTAATTAATTTTGTCTCCCTCGCCACCTAAGCTCACCTAAGCTCATTCACTTCCTCGTCTCCCTCGCCTTCGCTTGGTTTCCACTAGAGTGCATATTTTTATAAAATAAAAGATTGCTTCTTCTATGCAAATGTTGTTGATCAGTACAATAAAATAATATGTTCTCCTAGCAGTTTCCAATAAAATAAGTCCTAAATGGAAAACATTGTCATTTGTAGCCCCGTGAAATCAGATAAAACAAGCTCAATAACTCAATGCATGCACATATTCCGAGTGAGTAATAGGCATTCACCTTTATTGGGAATAGACCTAAGATACATCTTGATTTACCCAGTTTATCAATAGAGATTTACCATTCATGTTGTTTTGTAGTTAGATTGGTAAAAACAAAGTCAAATTTATTGTATGATTGTATCATTTATTAATGAATGCGTACGTGGCTGTCTCCAAAAAAATGACTTACAAATGTTCTAATGTGATGATATTGAACTCAAAAGATGCCCAACAGTTGAACAGAGCAGTAGCGAGAGTTGATCTGTCTGGATCAAGTGCCATTCTGTGACTTTGGGTAAAACGTTTTTTATTTTTATTTTTGGGGTATCGTTTTGGTATCGAGTATCACGATGGTATAGAGTATCATTACACTAAACTTGGTATCGGTATCGAAGTAAAAATTCTGGTATCGTGACGACACAAATTGTGGGTAGTTTAGAAGATATCCGTAAATAAGTTAATAAATATGTAAACAACCCAAAACATAACTATGTTTGTACACTGCTCAAAAAAATAAAGGGAACACTTAAACAACACAATGTAACTCCAAGTCAATCACACTTCTGTGAAATCAAACTGTCCACTTAGGAAGCAACACTGATTGACAATAAATTGCACATGCTGTTGTGCAAATGGAATAGACAAC